>NC_073645.1:39696969-40000000 GCF_029407905.1 Bubalus kerabau
GAAGATCCCCTGGAAGAGGAAATGGTAACCCACTCCAGTACTCTTCCCTGGACAGTCCCATGGAGAGAGGAGCCTGGTGGGCATCAGTCCATGGGATCGCAAAGTCGGACATAACTGAGCATGTGAACACATGCATACCTTGGGCAAATTATTTAACACGAGCCTCATTTTTCTCATCTGTGTGTGTATGCAGTCTCCCTCAGAGAGTCTCAAAGTGGTCCCTGGACCAACAATGTCAGCACCACCTAGGACCTTGACAGAGATATAAAATCTCAGACTATATTGAAAGACCAGTAGAATGAGAACTCTAGAATGAGAACTCAATACTCTGGTGGTGGGCCAGCAATGTGTTTTTACAAGCTTTCCTGGTACTACTGAGGCACACCAAAGTACAAGAACCAATGTCTACCTTACAGCACATTTTTAGCCTTGACTGTACATTGTAACCATCTAGACAGCCTTTTACTTTGCTAACAAAGGTCTGTCTCGTCAAGGCTATGCTTTTTCCAGTAGTCATGTATGGAGGAAGGATAGAGTGGGAGGTTGGGCTTAGCACATGTAGGTTATTATAGAATGGATAAATAACAAGGTCCTACTGAACTGCACAGGGAACTATATTCAATATCTATGTTAACCATAATGGAAAAGAATATTTAAAACATAATATATTGATATATATTTTTCATATATATATATATATACATATACATGTATGCATCAGTTCAGTCACTCAGTCATGTTTGACTCTTTGCGACCCAATGGACTGCAGCACACCATACTTCCCTGTCCTTCACCATCTCCCAGAGCTTGCTCAAACTCATGTCCATCGAGTTGGTGATACTATCCAACTATCTCATCCTCTGTTGTCCCCTTCTCCTCCCACCTTCAATCTTCCCCAGCATCAGGGTCTTTTCTAATGAGTCAGTTCTTCGCATCAGGTGGCCAAAGTATTGGAGTTTCCAGCTTCAGCATCAGTCCTTCCAATGAATATTCAGGACTGATTTCCTTTAGGATTGACTGGTTGGATCTCCTTGTAGTCCAAGGGACTCTCAAGAGTTTTCTCCAACACCACATTTCAATAGCGTCCATTCTTTGGCACTCAGCTTTCCTTATGGTCCAACTCTCACATCCATACATAACTACTGGAAAAACCATAGCTTTGACTATGCTGGACCTTTGTTGGCAAAGTAATGTCTCTGCTTTTTAGTATGCTGTCTAGGTTGGTCTTAGTTTTCTTCCAAGGACCAAGCATCTTTTAATTTCATGGCTGCAGTCACCATTTGCACTGATTTTGGAGCTCAAGAAAAGAGTCTGTCACTGTTTCCACTGTTTCCCCATCTATTCATCATGAAGTGATGGGACCAGATACCATGATCTTAGGTTTTTGAATGTTGAGTTTTAAGTCAGCTTTTTCACTCTCCTCTTTCACTTTCATCAAGAGGCTCTTTAGTTCCTCTTCACTTTCTGCCATGAGTGTGATGTCCTCTGCGTAGATCTGTTATTGATATTTTTCCTGGCAATCTTGACTCCAGCTTGTGTTTCACCCAGCCTGGCATTTTGCATAATGTAGTCTGCATATAAGTAATAAGCAGGGTGACAATATACAATCCTGACGTACTCCTTTCCAAATTTGGAACCAGTCTGTTGTTACATGTCTGCTTCTAACTGTTGCTTCTTGACCTGCATTCAGGTTTCTCAGGAGGCGGGTAAGGTGGTCTGGTATTCCCATATCTTGAAGAATTTTCCAGAGTTTGTTATGATCCACACAAAGGCTTCAGAATAGTCAATGAAGCAGAAGTATATGTTTTCCTGGAATTCTCTTGCTTTTTCTATGATCCAGTGTATGTTGGCAATTTTATCTTGGTTTCTCTGCCTTTTCTAAATCCAGCTTGAACATTTGGAAATTCTCAGTTCATGTACTGTTGAAGCCTAGCTTGTAGCATTACTTTGCTAGCATGTGAGATGAATGCAATTGTGCAGTAGTTTGAACATTCTTTGGCATTGCCTTTCTTTGGGATGTATGCATATATATACAAAGCCTGCATAGAATCTGCCTGCAGTGAGGGAGACCTGGGTTCCATCCCAAGGTCATGAAGATCCTCTGGAGAAGGGAATGGCAACCCTCTCCAGTATTCCTGCCTGGAGAATCCCGTGGACAGAGGGGCCTGGCGAGCTACAGGCCATGGGGTCATAAAGAGTCAGACACAACTGAGCAACATATGTATATATATAAAATCTGAATCACTTTGCTGTAGAGCAGAAATTAACGCAACATTGTAAATCAACTTTACGTCAATTAAAAAAATAAAGACCGGAACCCTGAAAATTCTCAAAGTATTTGTCACAATCCCCCTTAACTTTGAGTTGGTCCAAATTAAATTTTTCTCTTTAGATGCGAATCTAGCAAAGTCAACTCAACAGCCCCTGAGGCGTCTGTGGTGACCCTCTGCAGTGGGGAAGGCACAAACCAAGTTCTAGCTCCCAAGCATACAGCAATTTTCTTAATAATAAATTCCTGATCATCAGAAGCAGGGCCACCAGTCAATCACAGACAAATTCAACAAAGCACCCCAGCCCTTCATTACTGTCTTTTCACACCACACAAAGGCTGATGTTGTTCATTAAAGCCTTTTCCTCTCACCACCAACAGAGGGCCTGACCTGCTATGATGAGAAAAGACAGCAAAATAAGAAAATGCATTAGGACCTTACAGGGCTTTAAAATTTACAAAGCATTACCACACCCACAGTTTTATTAAGGTTTCATAACAATACTCTGAAGTAGGTATTATTATCATTTTATAGCTGAGGAAACAAAGGCTCAGATGGGCTTGGTGATCTGGCTAAAGCCCCACAGTTAATGAGAAAGAACTGGAACTAGAACCCAGTTCTCCCACCTCCCAGCCTAGGCATACTTCCACTGTCTCTTGATCCAAATTAGGGGAAAGTTCAAATTAAAATTTATCTCCCCAACTCCCTTCTTCCTCAGCATATTAGCAAGAATGAATCATTATGGGTAACTACACGAAGAACTCTAATTGCAGGTCTCTGAAAATGGAGAAGTTTAATTACATAGTTACATATGTGATTTATCAACCAGTTTTGATCGTTGACAATTCTCTTTAAAGAATTCTTTTCCTCTAAAAATTAAAATAATGTATTTTAAAATCTGCGTTGGGATGCTTTGTTTTCATTCAAATAAAGAGATGACTCTTTTTTATAAGTGTCATGATTTCTAGGCAATTGGTCTAATGTCAGACAGGCATTAATTCCTGGTAGATTTCTCATGATTAGTTCTGAAACTGCAAGGCTTTATCTAGAGCAATAGTCATTTTCTGGACAAAGCTAAATAACAGAAGGTTGTCTGAAGTGGAAGGGGGCATTTTTACAGAAATTCTAAATCTTTCATTCCTTGCTCTCTTTGGGCAGGAATCTCCTCCAAACACCACTCATCTTGAATGATGCTGGTACAAATTTGGTTTTGCTTGAGGGAAGGAAAAGCTGATGAGCCATCACGTCAAAGGACAGAAAAAGTCAAAATTCCCAGTGCTAATGAGGCAGGCCAAGACTGAGGAATAAGCCTGATGTTCTACAAGAGCAAGATTGAGGCTTTGAATCAAGACTGGGTCTCAGGGACTCTGACCAACAATCTTCCTCCGAGTTTCTCAAGAGGGCTGTGTGCATGCTAAGTCACTTCAGTCGTATCTGACTCTTTGCAACCCTATAAACTGTAGCCCTCCAGGCTCCTCTGTCCATGGGATTCTCCAGGTGAGAATACTTGAGTGGGTTGTCATGCCCTCCTCCAGGGGATCTTCCCAACCCAGGGATCAAACCCATGCCTTCTACAGCTCCTGTATTGCAGGAGGATTCTATACCTCTGAACCACAGGGGAAGACCCTAACTACCAAGAGGGTTAAGCTCCTGCTAATCCTTTCCCCCCAGGTCCCAAGAGGGCCAGTCGTGACCGTCACTGAGACTTTCTCATGTTTTCTACTTTGCCAGGTAACCATAGGCATTATTGCTCAGAGAAGTTAATTTACTTGTTAAAACAGCACAGCTTATATGTGGTAGAATGAAGATTGAAGCACAAGTAGAATCTCATTTTTTAGTCCACAAACACTTGCTTAAATTTTCCAAGTGCCAGACTCTGAGCTAGATGGTGGATAGAATAAAATGAGGCTTAAAAGTACAGTTGGGGAGGCGAGTATGGGGGAGAATGGATACATGTATATGTATGGTTGAGTCCCTTTGCTATTCACCTAAAACTATCTCAACACTGTTTGTTAATTGGTTATATTCTAATACAAAACAAAAAGTTTTTTTTTTTTAAAGTAAAGTTGGGGGGACTTCCTTGGTGGTCCAGTGGCTGAGACTCAGTGCTCCCAATGCACGGGGCCCAGGTTCAAACCCTGGTCAGGGAATTGATCCCACATGCCATGGCAGAGGGTACGCCTCAATTAAGAGTTCAAAAAAGATCCTGCAAGCCACGAGGAAGATCAAAGATCCTGCGTGCCACAACTAAGACCCAGGGCAGCCAAATAAATAAATATTGTTTTGAGAAGTGTAGTTGGAAAATGGAAAAGGGACTGGTTGTAGGCTCAGAGGAAACAGAGCTGCCAGCAGCAGACAGAACACGGATCGGATAAAACACCACTCGCACATCCTTATGTTAAAGCTGTTCCTGCATGCAGACAAAAGTTTCTGCTGGTACGAAAAGCATCTTGTCCTGATTTTTCCCCCTTCTCCTACATCCTCCTCAAACATGATTTGCCACAGTCCAGGCATGGTTTCCTTTACCCAGGGGAAAAACTATGTACTAGGCAGGAAGCAGGCCCTTGGAGAGGTGGGTTGCTCTTCTACACCCCAGAGCTCGCGTTAGAGCAGTCACTTACTAATAGTACCCTACAAAGTGCAATTTACCAAATACGACTAATTTAGAGCCTGGTGCTTGAAGAGTTAACAAGCCTCCCTCCAGAGGTGCCTAACTGACTTCCTGCTAAGATGGCCTCAGAGGGGATCTGTCCAGTGCACTGAAGTTCTTTCAAGCTGTTCAAGCCTTCTGCTGCCTTCATAGGAGGTACCAGAGATGGAGATGCAGTGGCCCGGGGTGGGGACAAGGGGACTGGGTTCTTGTGTTGGCTCTGCCACTTGAGTCACTCTGTAACAAATTCTTTCTTCTTCTTTCTATGCCTCTGTTTGCCCAGCTTTGACATGAAGGCAGCGGGCTTTTGATTTTTAAGTATCCTTCCAACTTTGACAGTCTAAGACAGTTGTTCTTCTCTTTTGGAGTCACAGATTCCTTTGAGAAATCTACTAAATCAGTGGTCCCCAATCCCCTGACCATGGACCAGTATCAGTCTGTGGCCTGTTAAGAACCGAGCCACATAGTAGGAGGTGAACTGACGGCAAGTGAGCAAAGTTTCATTTGTATTAACAGCCACTCCCCATCACTTGCATTACCATCGCCTCCCCAGTCTGTGGGAAAAGTGTCTTCCACAAAACCAGTCCCTGATGCCAAAAAGGTTGGAGACCAGTGTGCTAAATGATAATCCCCCCCCCACAAAACTATGCCTACAATTCCGTGGAAAATTCACGGAACTCCTAAAGTTCAAACTAATATTCTCAGTGCAGTATGGACTTTGAAGTCAACTAGGTCTGGGATGGAACCTTGGAGATATCCTCCCCCACCCCCATCCCTTTCCCTCCTCCTTCCATGGATGAGTCTCTTACCTGCAAGCCTCATCCAGAAAAATGGCACGAATAACACCTACCTGGCAATATTGCTGTGAGACTGAGAAATAATTATAGACAAGTGTCTGTCCATACAGGGTACTAAAAAAAAAAAAAAAAAAATAGGTAATGGTACCTGTCATGGGCGCTCAGAGAATGTTAGTTTTCTTTCTTTCCCACAATAACCAGCAGTTATCTGTGCATTTCAGTGTTCCCAAAATGCTGCTGCTTGACTGTCAATGCTATCTTAAAATTCCCTTCCCTGTCAAGCTGTTCTACTAATGGAACATCTTTCCTTACACTCAAGTGGACTATTTCAAGTCTCCAAACATCTCTTTGTGTCTCGTCTTGCCTTCTAATATCTCATCCTACTTAGCATTGTCGCATTAAGCTCCCCCAAATGAACACTTAAACAGGACATACTCCACAGCTCATAAACTTTTAATAATCCACCACAAATGTTTTTAAATATTTCACTAATTTCCTCAAGTGAAATAATAATGGTGGCTCACGTTATTGAGCTCTTACTATACACCAGCCATTGATTAAGTGAATACATTGTCTCATTTAATCCTCTAAACAGCCTTACAGGCAATTTAGTATATAGAAGAGTAAGAGTATAATCTCTAAAGTTTGCTTGAGCTTGACTCTGATTCCACCACTTACTGACTATATAATCTTGGTCAAATCATTTAACCTCTGTGTCCTTCACTTTCTCATGTGGAATAGAGATAATTATAGAAAACGGCTTACAGAATATAGCAACAAATTGAATGCAGGAGCAGACATAGAATCCAATTGTTATCTATAAAGCCAGGCATGACCATGATTTGCAAACATATTTTTAAAATGCCATTACTGATTTTTGTTTTGGATAATATACTTACTTTTCATAATCTTTGGATTTAACATGTAATAGGTTTATCATTGCTTAATGAACTAATAAATCTCATTTTGAAATGTCTGCCTTTTCATTGCTAGTAAAGTAACTATCAATAGATACAATCCATGTAACTAAAAATCTCTGTGGTGTACTCAATATTTTTTAAGAGAATGAAAGATTCCTAAAGCAGAAGATTTAAGAATCACTAGTGTGAAGTATAAGAAAATGATCGCTAGCAACATTTTGATTTCTCAATCACAATTTCTTAGGAAGATCTCACAATCTTGGGCAAATGTCACATTAGTTCCTGAAAGGACAATGTTAGAACTGCTGTGCTGAATGTCACTGGAGAGCCCTGTGGGTGGTGTTGGGAATCATTAACCGACTTTCTGAAGATCCACAGGAAGTGACTCTCCCTTACAGCACCCTTTACGAGTGACTCACTGGTAAACTTCTCAGGAAAGGGAGGAAGGGAGTAAGGGAAGAAGGAAGGAGGAAAGAAAGAGGAATGGCTTTACAGAGATATGAAAATCAAAGAAGACAATAGATAGATAGGTAGGTAGATAACTTATATATAAAATTTAGAATTTAGAATCTGCCACATGGCAGGAGCTAAATAGATATGAGGTTTCAGTTCAGTTCAGTCACTCAGTCGTATCAAATTCTTTGCAACCCCATGGACTACAGCATGCCAGGCCTCCCTGTCCATCATCAACTCCTGGAGTTTACTCAAACTCATGTCCATTGAGTCAGTGATACCATCCAACCATCTCATCCTCTGTCATCCCCTTCTCCTTCTGCCTTCAATCTTTCCCAGCATCAGAGTCTTTTCAAATGAGTCAGTTCTTCACATCAGGTGGCCAAAGTATTGGACTTTCAACTTCAGCATCAGGCCCTCCAATGAATATTCAGGACTGATTCCCTTTAGGATGGACTGGTTGGATCTCCTTGCAGTCCAAGGGACTCTCAAGAGTCTTCTCCAACACCACAGTTCAAAAGCATCAATTCTTCGGTGCTCAGCTTTCTTTATAGTCCAACTCTCACATCCATACATGACCACTGGGAAAACCATAGCCTTGACTAGACAGACCTTTGTTGGCAAAGTAATGTCTCTGCTTTTTAATATGCTGCCTAGGCTGGTCATAACTTTTCTTCCAAGGAGCAAGAGTCTTTTCATTTCAAGCCCTACCATCTTGCTGGGGTTTCTCTGCCCTTGGACGTGGGTTTTCTCCTCACAGCCACTCCAGCGCCATGCAGCCGCCAGATATGAGGTATAAGAGCTATTTTTATTCTGCTCATTTTATAAATAAGGAACTAAGTCCCATGTAAGTTATAAAGCAACATTGCCTAAAGTCAAATAGTTACCCCTCCAAAACTGTGTATTGGAAAGCCAATGTCTATTCTCATGGTTTGAATTATTTGCCCTTCATTCAGAGCCTTCCAGAATCTAACTCCAAATTATATTATTGGGTACTTATATAAAATTCTTTCCTTCCACCTATATTTATTCTTCAACTTCTGAATGGTGGGGCATTTACTCCTCAAAGGTAGAGACTGGGGGGATTTCCCTGGTGGTCCAGTGGCTAAGACTCCTTGCTCCCAATACAGGGGGCCTGGGTTCAATCCTTCATCAGGGAACTAGATCCCACGTGCCACAGCTAAGAGTTACTAAAGAGTTTGCATGCCACGATGAAGATCGATGATCCTACAGCTGAAACTAAGATCTATGCAGCCAAATAAATACATAAATAAATTTTAATAAGAGATAAATAAATGTAATAGGAGAGGGCATTCTTGAAACAATAGCAGGATATTATATTTTAAAAATAATTTAGAGCAACACTGTCCAATAGAACTTTTTGTAATGATGGAAATGTTCCACATTTACACTGTCCAATATGGTAGGTACTAGTTATATGTGGCCATAGATCACTCAAAATGTAGTTATACAACTAAGAACTGAATTTTAACTATACTTAATTTTAATTTAGTAGCCACATGTGACTAGCGGATGCCACACTGTACAGCTCAGATTCAGCAAATCAAACACAGATGTTGGATACTAAAAATGCAAAATGCAATAGCCAAAATGAAAATCTTGGCAGAATGAAGTTTTCTAATCTTGTATTAGAAGATAAAGTTGGCCAGGCACTGTTCTAAGGACTTTATAACATATTAACTCAACCAAACACCAAGTGACAGAAACCAGGAAAGAAAATTACACGATCAGTCCGGGAGATCCAATATCCAAATAACAGGAATTCCAGAAAAATGGCCAGAGGAAAAGGAAGGAAAGAACTTCTCAAAGAAATAATGCCAGATAATTTCCCAATGAAGTATACGAAAGACTCGCTGAGTACCAGCATAATGACTATAAAAAGGCCTACTTGAAGCACACTTCTTTGAAAGTTCAGAACACCAGGATAGAGAAAAGACTCTAAAACCTTCCAGAGAGAAATAACAATCACATTAAAAAAAAAACAAAACCAAAACTATAAGTCAGAAAAACACTGGATTTATCAGCAACACTAGAGCTTAGAAGGCAATAAAGAAATGTCTTCAAAATTCTGAGAAAAGACAGTTCCAACCAAGAATTCTACATTCAAGTAAATAATCATGTAACTGTAAAGGTGGAATAGGGCCACTTTCAGACCTGCAAACTCAAAAATTACCTCCACACACCATGTCTCAAGGAGCCACTGAAGGAAATGCCCTATCAAAACAAAGGAGTAAATCATCAAAGAAGAAACAGAATCCAGGAGACAGAGCTTCCAACCCAGGAAGAGAGGATGATCCCCAGAATAAATGAAAAGAAAGATGCTAGGAAAACAGCTGCATCACCAGGATCCCCAGAATAAATGAAAAGAAAGATGCTAGGAAAACAGCTGCATCACCAGCTTAAAGAACCAGCTGCTGCTGCTGCTAAGTCGCTTCAGTCGTGTCTGGCTCTGTGCCACCCCATAGACGGCAGCCCACCAGGCTCCGCCGTCCCTGGGATTCTCCAGGCAAGAACATTGGAGTGCGTTGCCATTTCCTTCTCCAATGCATGAAAGTGAAACGTGAAAGTGAAGTCTCTCAGCCGTGTCTGACTCTTCGCGACCACATGAAAGATGTCTCCACAAAGAAGGAACTGGGAGAATATTTGATGCATATGAACTAACTGTAAGATTTATACTCATGGCAAACTTTGAAATGAATTCATGTAGTACACGGAGAACCAATTAAGGAAAAAGTTTAGGGACTTCCTTGGTTGTCCAGTGGTGAAGACTCCACCTTCCAATGCAGGGGGTGAAGTTCAATCTCTGGGAACTAAGATCACACCTGCAGTAGGGTCCACGCAAAAATTAAAACAAAAACAGATCAGGAACTCCCACTTGATACAGAGAATCTCTGGTTTTTCCACATTTGGGAAGATTCCCTAGAGTAGGAAGTGAAAACTCACTCCAGTATTCTTACCTGGAAAATCTCATGTTCAGAGGAACCTAGTGGGCTACTGTGTAGAGGGTTGCAAAAGGTCAGACATGAGTGAACACACACACACACATGCCATCTATAAACAAACAGACAAAAAAGGCTATTTCTGAGGGAAGTGTTTTTCTTTATCTATTCTTACATTTGAAAAAATGTTTAAAAAATTACTACCTCCAGGAAAAACAAAAGTTGCATGCAAAAAATGGATTCATTATATATATAGTAAACAGCTCAAGTGTGAATAGAATTTGTTTGCCATAATAATGTAAATACTAAATGTTGGTCTATCCACCCCCTCCTAAAAATGTTAAAACTAAAATAAGTATTGGAGGGGAGTAAATATGGACATATAAAGGAGATGAAGAGGAGGAGTTAAAAAGTGAAAGAAAAAATTCAAACAAATTTAAGGTGGTTACAGCTTGAGAATGAGGGCAGGGGACTGCTCTTTTATGAAAAGTCTTAACATTTTAACTTTTTAATCCCTTGAAAATAAATCTGTTTAGTTTTAAAGGAGATCCTAAATGATCTACAAGATTAATAATCAACCCAGAAAAGAGAAGAAGCAAGCTATATTTTGCAGTACATTCTGGTTATTCATGTTGTATGTAGTTTCAACACCAATTATTTGAGAAGCTAGCATATAGAAGAGTCTCAGATGGAGCATATCCAGGATTGTGCTTAGTCATTCAGTCGTGTCCAACTCTTCGCAATTCCATGGACTGCAGCCCATCAGGCTCCTCTGTCCATAGGGTAGAAATTAAACCACCCAGACTAACTTTCAAAAAATTGTGAGTGGGAATATATAAATAAATTTGTTTAGTCTTTGAGGAGTACCTAGTGAAATTATTAAAACTCATATTGTTTGACTCAATAATTCCACTTTTAGAAATATCATATACATGCAAAGGCACAGGAATGTTCTCATAAATATATCTGTAAAGGCAAAAAAAAAAGGAAAACAAATTTCCATCAATAAAGGATACACTCATACTATGAAACTTACAGAGGTTAATAAAATAGACCTATAAGCAATGACAGGGGCGGCGACCGAGAGGAGCTACCCCACGTCTGAGGTAAGGAGCAGTGGCTGCACTTTGCTGGAACAGCCGTGAAGAGATATCCCGCATGCAAGGTAAGAGAAACCCAAGTAAGACGTAGGTGTTGTGAGAGGGCATCAGACAGCAGACACACTGAAACTTAGTTAATCTAATCACAGAAAACTAGTCAATCTAATCACACAGACTACAGCCTTGTCTAACTCAATGAAACTAAGCCATGCCCTGTGGGGCCACCCAAGAAGGCTGGGTCATCGTGGAGAGGTCTGACAGAATGTGGTCCACTGGAAAAGAGAATGGCAAACCACTTCACTATCCCTGCTTTGAGAACCCCATGAACACTATGAAAAGGCAAAAAGATAGGACACTGAAAGATGAACTCCCCAGGTCGGTAGGTGCCCAATATGCTACTGGAGATCAGTGGAGAAATAACTCCTGAAAGAATGAAGGGATGGAGCCAAAGCAAAAAAAAAACCCAGTTGTGGATGAGACTGGTGATAGAAGCAAGGTTCAATGCTGTAAAGAGCAATATTGCATAGGAATCTGGAATGTTAGGTCCATGAATCAAGGCAAATTGGAAGTGGTCAAATAGGAGATGACAAGAGTGAACATCGACATTCCAGGAATCAGCAAACTAAAATGGACTGGAGTGGGTGAATTTAACTCAGATGACCATTATATCTACTACTGTGGGCAGGAATCCCTTAGAAGAAACAGAATAGCCATCATAGTCAACAAAAGAGTCCAAAATGCAGTACTTGGATGCAATCTCAAAAATGACAGAATGATCTCTATTCGTTTCCAAAGCAAACCATTCAATATCACGGTAATCCAAGTCTATGCCCCAACCAGTAACACTAAAGAAGCTGAAGTGGAGCAGTTCTATGAAGACCTACAAGATCTGCTAGAACTAACACCCCCAAAAAATGACCTTTTCATTATAGGGGACTGGAATGCAAAAGTAGGAAGTCAAGAAACACCTGGAGTAATAGGCAAATTTGGCCTTGGAGTACAGAATGAAGAAGGGCAAAGGCTAATAAAGAGTTCTGTCAAGAGAATGCACTGGTCATAGCAAACACCCTCTTCCAACAATACAAGAGAAGACTCTACACATGGAAATCACCAGATGGTTGACACCAAAATCAGATTGATTATATTCTTTGGAGCCAAAGATGGAGAAGCTCTATACAGTCAGCAAAACAAGACCGGGAGCTGACTGTGGCTCAGATCATGAACTCCTTATTGTTAAATTCAGACTGAAATTGAAGAAAGTAGAGAAAACCACTAGACCATTCAGGTATGACCTAAATCAAATCCCTTATGACTATACAGTGGAAGTGAGAAATGGATTTAAGGGACTAGATCTGAGTGCCTAGGCAGAGTGCCTGATGAACTATGGACAGAGGTTTGTGACATTGTACAGGAGACAGGAATCAAGACCATCCCCAGGAAAAAGAAATGCAAAAAAGCAAAATGGCTATCTGAGGAGGCCTTACAAATAGCTGTGAAAAGAAGGGACGCAAAAAGCAAAGGAGAAAAGGAAAGATATACCCATTTGAATGCAGAGTTCCAAAGAATAGCAAGGAGAGATAAGAAAGCCTTCCTCAGTGATCAATGCAAAGAGATAGAGGAAAACAATAGAATGGGAAAGACTAGAGATCTCTTCAAGAAAATTAGAGATACCAAGGGAACATTTCATGCAAAGATGGGCTCAATAAAGGACAGAAATGGTAGGGACCTAACAAAAGCAGAAGATATTAAGAAGAGGTGGTAAGAATACACAGAAGAACTGTACAGAAAAGATCTTCACGACCCAAATAATCACAATGGTGTGATCACTCACCTAGAGCCAGACATCCTGGAATGTGACGTCAAGTGAGCCTTAGGAAGCATCACTACGAACAAAGCTAGTGGAGGTGATGGAATTGCAGCTGAGCTATTTCAAATCCTGAAAGATGAGGCCGTGAAAGTGCTGCACTCAATATGCCAGCAAATTTGGAAAATTCAGCAGTGACCACAGGACTGGAAAAGGTCAGTTTTCATTCCAATCCCAAAGAAAGGCAAGCCAAAGAATGCTCAAACTGCCGCACAATTGCACTCATCTCACACGCTAGTAAAGTAATGCTCAAAATTCTCCAATCCAGGCTTCAGCAATACGTTATCCATGAACTTCCAGATGTTCAAGCTGGTCTTAGAAAAGGCAGAGGAACCAGAGATCAAATTGCCAACATCCATTGGATCATCAAAAAAGCAAGAGAGTTCCAGAAAAAACATCTGTATCTGCTTTATTGACTATGCCAAAGCCTTTGACTGTGTGGATCACAATAAACTGTGGAAAATTCTGAAAGAGATGGGAATACCAGACCACCTGACCTGCCTCTTGAGAAACCTGTATGCAGGTCAGGAAGCAACAGTTAGAACTGGACATGGAACAACAGACTGGTTCCAAATAGGAAAAGGAGTATGTCAAGGCTGTATATTGTCACCCTGCTTATTTAACTCATATGCAGAGTACATCATGAGAAACCCTGGGCTAGAAGAAGCACAAGCTGGAATCAAGGTTGCCGGGAGAAATATCAATAACTTCAGATATGCAGGTGACACCACCCTTATGGCAGAAAGTGAAGAAGAACTAAAGAGCCTCTTGATGGAAGTGAAAGAGGAGAGTGAAAAAGTTGGCTTAAAGTTCAACATTCAGAAAACGAAGATCATGGCATCCGGTCCCATCACTTCATGGGAAATAGATGGGGAAACAGTGGCTGACTTTATTTTTGGGGGCTCCAAAATCACTGCAGATGGTGATTGCAGTCATGAAATTAAAAGACACTTACTCTTTGGAAGGAAAGTTATGACCAACCTAGACAGCATATTAAAAAGCAGAGACATTACTTTGTCAACAAAGGTCCATCTAGTCAAGGCTGTGGTTTTTCCAGTGGTCATATATGGATGTGAGAGTTGGACTATAAAGAAAGCTGAGTGCCAAAGAGTTAATGCTTTTGAACTGTAGTATTGGAGAAGACTCTTGAGAGTCCCTTGGACTGCAAGGAGATCCAACCAGTCCATGCTAAAGGAGATCAGTCCTGGGTGTTCATTGGAAGGACTGATGTTGAAGCTGAAACTCCAATACTTTGGCCACCTGATGTGAAGAGCTGACTCATTTGGAAAGACCCTGATGCTGGGAAAGATTGAGGGCAGGAGGAGAAGGGGATGACAGAGGATGAGATGGTTGGATGGCATCATCAACTCAATGGACATGGGTTTGGGTGGACTCTGGGAGTTGGTGATGGACAGGGAGGCCTGGCATGCTGTGGTTCATGCGGTCGCAAAGAGTCGGACACGACTGAGTGACTGAACTGAACTGATAAGCAATGACTAACAGGATCTCCAAGATATCTTCCAAGTTAAAAGAAAATTATAAAACACAAAACAATATGTAGAAAATGAACCTGTTTATATCAAGAGAAAACAGAAACTTAACAACATGTATGAGTGAGTGTGTGTGTGTATAAAAATGCATAAATACTGCTCTGCAGACTTCTCTGGTGGTCCAGTGGTTGAGAATCCACCTTGCAATGCAAGGGACACTGGTTCCATCCCTGGTCCGGGAAGATTCCACATGGTTCAGAGCAACTGTGCCCATGTGCACAGCTACTGAGCCAGTGCTCTAGAGCCCTTGAGCCAAGACTCTTGAGTCCATGCACCGCAACTCCTGAAACCCTTGTGCACATGTTCTGCAACAAGGGAAGCCACCTCAATGAGAAGCCTGCATACTGCAAGGAAGAGTAGCCCCTCTTGCCTCAAATAGAGAAAGTTCACATGCAGCAACGAAGACCCACCACAGCCAAAAAAATAAAATAAACTGCTCTCGAGATACCAAAATGTTGAAAGTGTATCCTTTGTTCTACCAGTTTGCAAAGAGGACTCTCTTATTCTATGCCATGTACTCCACATCCAATATCTCCATGAATCTTCACAAAAATCACAGTTACAAAATTTTCCCCAGGTGAAAATCTAGTCAGAAGTTGATGCTCAAGACATAAAGACAAGGTTATGTTCAAAATGGAAAATAAACAGCTGATCAATACTTGTTGAGCTCATAGTTGGTCACTAAGTACTTTATGCTTAGGTTGAAAAAGTAATACATTTCTATTTTATAGATGAATATTCTGACTGAAAGGGGTTGAGTAATTTGTCTAAATTCACATGGCTAAACAAAAGGCAGAGATGGAATTCAAGCCCAAGTTTTCTTACTACGGCCAAATTGTGGGGGTCTGTGATGACTGGGATGTTTGCGGTAAGGCATTGCCCCTGGGTTACTTGGAATCAGCTCCCCACTCTGCCATGACTTTCCAGGCTAAGAAAACCACTGAGTCAAAACTGGACCCAGCTCCTCACTCAGAACCTAGAGAAGCAGCCTGAATTTTGCAATTCTCAGAATTACAAAAACATCTCTGATGGCTATGGTAGACATCACTTTTCCAACTGATGGTTGATGAGGCTTCAGAATCCTCTGCAACTCAGTATGACAGGCAGCCACCATCAATCAATCCAAGATAGCACCGGAGCTGAAACTTATTTGCCACCTTCCCTCTTGTCTCTGAACAGAGACATTCATAGAAGACCAGGAAAAGAATCTTAAAATGAATGCTTTTGTTTAGGAGTTTTGGTATCAATGTATTGGCTTACACCTAGCCTCCATCGCTGATAAGATCAAAAACATTAGCTCCTACCTACTTTCCATTCTCCCCACCTGCAGCCTAATTCCAGATCTCAATACCTAACTTCAAGATTCACTAATATTTCTCCTCTGTCTGCACCTGCCTGATCCAGTTTTCTACTCATTGCTACTTACCAAAACCCTCTTGTTTGCCTACAGAATAAAGACCTTTAGCTTGGTATTCAAGACCTTTTTTGATGGAGCTACTTTTCCAGCTTCATCTTTCACCTCTACTCAGTGTGTGTCCCCGACACCTCCTTTCACTGTTTCATTTTATTCCCTTCCCTCTCCAGTTTCTCCCTGAGCTGCCTTGGCGAAGGCCTGAAACACCTTCCTGATCATCTCAGAATCCTATAGTCCTTCCTGACAAGCTCTCTGCTCAACCTAACGTAAGAATAAACGCCCTCTCAGCTCTTTGGGCTTGCTCTTCCAAGCCAGAGCATCAACTGACAACTGGGACAGAAACATTAAACTTGCATTTAGCTCTTCCTTGGAATGGAAAGTCTGAACCTAAGTACAATGGGCTAGATGAACTTCCCTACTGACCACCTATCTAATTCAGTTTCAGTTCAGTCACTCAGTCATGTCTGGCTCTTTGTGACCCCATGGACTGCAGCACACCAGGCTTCCCTGTCCATCACCAACTCCCGGAGCTTACTCAAACTCATGTCCATTGCATCAGTGATGCCATCCAACCATCTCATCCTCTGTCATCCCCTTCTCTTCCCGCCATCAGTCTTTCCCAGGATCAGGGTCTTTTCCAGTGAGTTGGTTCTTTGCATCAGGTGGCCAAAGTATTGGAGTTTCAGCTTCATCATCAGTCCTTCCAATAAATATTCAGGACTGATTTCCTTTAGGATTTGCGCTCAGCTTTCTTTATAGTCCAACTCTCACATCCTATTTAATAGATGGCAGATGCTTTTGAACTGTGGTGTTGGAGAAGACTCTTGAGAGTCCCTTGGACTGCAAGGAGATCCAACCAGTCCATTCTAAAGGAGATCAGTCCTGGGTGTTCTTTGGAAGGACTGATGTTAAAGCTGAAACTCCAGTACTTTGGCCACCTCATGTGAAGAGTTGACTCACTGGAAAAGACTCTGATGCTGGGAGGGATTGGGGGCAGGAGGAAAAGGGGACGACAGAGGATGAGATGGCTGGATGGCATTACCGACTCGATGGATGTGAGTTTGAGTGAACTCCGGGCGTTGGTGATGGACAGGGAGGCCTGGCGTGCTGCAGTTTATGGGGTGGCAAAGAGTCGGACACAACTGAGCAACTGAACTGAACTGAGTTACTAACAAATGAAAGAAAAGGAAAACAAAGCAAAACCCAGGCACTTACTATTGGTCATTTTTAGCAAACTCTGCATCCCTGTTTCTCTTCTTCCAAGAGATGAGTGAGTCCATGACTGGGGTCCAGCTTGTGTTGCTGCCCAGAGCGCTGATCTGGAGACTGGAGAGGTAGCATTGGGCCTGCCTCATGCTCCTCTTTCATGAGCTGAACAGTCAGGTGGGGACAAAGGGCTTCAGGCTTGGAGGCCACACCTCCTCATTCTGATGGTGCTCCACAGACCTGGTCACTGCTTACCTCTTCAGAGACCGACCTTCAGGAAAGGTGTTTCCATTGCTTATTCCTGTGCAGACTGGCAACAGGGCGCCACGGTCAGGTTCAGACTAGGTCAAGGCAGGAGGTCAACTCTCCACTTCCTTGGCAGCTGGCACCTCAAGTGCATACTATGCCCCTCAGGAGGGGAAAGGGGTGAGGGGAGGGGGTCCTGGCATAAGCAACTAGAAGCCCACTCACCCCGAGAATCCTTCCAACCCTCCTGCCTCTGGGGAGAAGCAGTGCCTAGTGTGCATGCCAGGTTTGTGCAGAGGGCGCATGCTCCATGATCTTCCTGCCCTTTGACCCTCCCACTGCCCGGTCCAGGGCTTCCACCAGAACTCGCTGCTGCCACCAAAGCCTTGGGGGCTCAAACCCCTCTGCGGTTCACGCATCTCATTCCTTCCATGACTCAAAAAAAGTAATTCCAAAGTTCCCCTTGAGCCAATCTTGGAATGAATGCCACCACCCTGTGACCTCCATTTGATTACTAGGATCTGTTGCTTTAAACTCAGGAAATACCTTGAACCTATCCTCTCGTCTCCATTTGTGCTGCTACTGCACCAACTGATGCTGCCGCCGCCCTGCCACCACCATCATCCTCTCTTGTCCCTCTTGCCGTGAACTCACCGACTGACCTCTGGCTCAAGAATCCTTGCGCTCCTGTTTCCATATCATCCCCTCAACTGCCAAAACATCTTTCAAAATATAGACCTGCAACTCACAGATACAGAAAACAAACTGGTGGTCTTGGAGGGTGGGGACAATATGGAGGAAGAGGGGAGGAGACGAGAAATACAATACAAACTAATATGTGTAAGATAGGCTCAAGGATGCGTTGTACAACACGGGGAATATAGCCAATATTTTGTAATAACTGTAAATGGAAAATGACTTTAAATTATATTTTTAAAAACTGTTTAAAAAGAAACAAAATACAGACCTGCAATGATTTCACGATCCCCTTGGGAGAAACTTTCAGTGACTCCCTATCACCTTAATGGTCAAGTCCAAATATGGTTAACATGGTATGCCAGGCTCTGCCTGCATTTCTGCCTCATCACCCACCATCTGCCCTCAGTCACTCTGTGCTCTAGGTCCTCAATGTTTTCTCTCCATTTCCACCACTCCACCTGCTCTTTCCCATGACATTTGATGCAAGTCACCTAAGAGGTGGAGAGACTAGCATGTAGGAGGTTTATTAGGAGTGGTCCAAGTCCAACAAGGAAGGGAAAATAAGAAGGTAGTATTGGACAGGAGGAAAAGTCAAGCTGCACTGAAGTCTCACCAGAACCAGATGGGATGGCCCTTCCAAACTATCCAAAGTTGGAGCGTAGACCAGCAGGCTTATTCCCAGGTCTCTCAGTCATTGGAAGCCACCAACCGGGGATGACCTTGGGCAAGGTGGTTCTCTGTTCTCTTCAGCTGAGGCAACTCCCGAAAGTGACTTACCACTGAGGCTTGCCTGACAACTGACAGCTGAAGACTGTCTGCCAAGTCATTAAAATAATAACTGAACACTTTTGGTAAAAAAAAAAATGCTGTTCTTACTGATGGCTGTGGTGTCCATTCTAAAGGCAGGGAGAGTAAATTCCATTACGACTGGCTTAACCACAATTCCAAGTCTTTCCTACAAGACAGGACTTAAGGCCAACCCCCTCACTCGACAGATGGGGAAACTGAGGCCTGGAAATAGTCTCAGACCATCAGCTACCACAGTAGCACAGCCTTGTAATAAATAGATGATATTCGAATGTTGATACTAGGTTGTACCAGATGCTTTACATGCCTTATCTAATTGACTATTCATGAAAATTCTATGAGGAGCTACCATTATTATCTCCATTTGACATACGTAGATACAGGCTTAACACAACCAGCTGGGTAATGTGTCCAGGATTACACAGCTGCTAAGTGGGGGACCTAGTATGTGAACCCATGTCACTCTGACTCTGGAGCCTTAACTAGTAACCACTAAGATGCATTACCTTCTCTTAGTGCAGCAAGTCACCATCCTGAGCCTTGTGGGATTCTGAGGAGTGTGTGTGAGTGGCTGCTCTTTTGAAGAATGGATACACCACTACCACGTAAAGCACAACATTTATTTTCTGTTTTCAGGCTAAGAGGATAAGTGCACATGCTTCTAGATAGAAAATAAGTTTCTTATCAACTAAATAAACCAAAGAATGTGGTGCTCGTTTTCAGCTTTGATGTGTATTCCATGCCAGTTCCTCTGGACCTGGTGGCCTTGCTTCTATCACAGCTCTGATGTCTCTCCAGCTGACACCTATGGGTCCCATCAAGAAAGGTGTGCACCTGAGTGTCTTTCAGCAAATATGGAGGACTCTCCTTCTGCCCTCCCCAAACTCCCAGGTCTGAACAGGAGCAGCCCAACAAGATGGTCCCAGTTAGGTTAATAAAAGACCTTCCCTTAGATTTGTTCTTGTTGTTGAGTTGTTAAGTTGTGTCTGACTCTTGCGACCCCATGGACTGTGTAGCCCACCAGGCTCCTCTGTCTATGGAATTTCCCAGGCAACACTACTGGAGTGGGTTGCCATTCCCTTCTCCAGGGTATCTTCCTGATCCAAGGATGAAACCCTCGTCTCCTGCATTAGCAGGTGGATTCTTTACCACTTAACTACTGAGTAAGCCCCACCCTTAGATATGAGATACCACCAGAATCTATCCATCTTCCTCTTCTGCTTCATTAAAATGAAATCTACTTAAGTGAGAAGACTCTGATCTGTAAGGATTTCCCAATGTAGAAATGGTGTTAAATTACTATAGTGTGAGGTGATCCAAGAAACTTGTGTCAGAAAATGTGGATTATTGTGTTTAATAAACATGCATCGTATTCCTACCGAACACCAGGCCCTAGGCCGGATACTGGAGGTCTCCGTGAGTTTGCCTTTGAGTACAGGAATTTTCAAATGTTAGAGTGGATAAGGATCACTGTAGGAAACTTGTTAACAATGCACATTCCTGAACCCACCCCCAGAGTTTCTGATTATTAGATGGGGCTGAGGTTTAGGAATCTGCATTTAAACTAGTTCCCAAGTGATTCTATAGCAGGTGGTTTTCATCTGTATCTTGAGAAACTCTGAGTTAGTAGACAGTTCTGACCAGGTGTTTAAGTCAACCTCAGGACTGCAGGAGATTGGAGGATACAAAGTGTAGGGTAAAGAGGGTAATGGGCATCATTTCAGAGGGAAGTAGAGGCAAGGAGTTGGGTACTGGCAGGAAAAAAAAAAAAAAACAGGAAGAAGGGAGAAATTCGGATCTCTTGATGAAGGCACCAAGTTAATCCTCAGCAGCTGGTGTAGTAGAAAGAGGCCTGGAAATAGGAGGTGGCAGACGTGGATGCAAATAGGCTAAAGAGTTCCATTAACTGTGAGCCAGACGTTCTGGACACAAAAGAAGGGAATGAAGGAAAGGAGGGAGTGAGGGAAGTAGCAAGGCAGGAGAGGGAGGGAGAGAAGAGGAAGAAACAGAAAGAGGAAGGCCCTGAACCTAGGGGGAGCTTATAGTCCTGTGGTTCTGACTATGAGGCCATGGGCAAGTCATTTGAGAGCTCCCTGCAGGGGTGGGGGCGGGGCAGCTGTATGTGGCTCTTTAAAATTAGGCTAGACCTCTGGAAATAAGGAGAAATAGAGGTGGTATATGCAAAGGCTGTTTTGTATAAAGAATTGCTAAATGATGCTCATTACAAATTGATTCTGGCTCAGAGTTAGGCCCACTGCAAGCATGGATGTGATCACATCTGATTCAGCTCCTGAAGTGACTTCCCTCATCTTTGCCACACCTGACCACCAAACTCACAGGAGTTTGGTGAGACGTTTTCCCTTTTTCTTCTCTGCTCTGAGCTAACTTGGATATGGCTTTGTGCAGGCCTGGGCATGAGATTCCTTTCAGCACTCCCACCTCCAGCTGTTCTCCTTGACCCCAGAACCCTTCCACCTTCTCCCCAAAAAGGGCCAGCTGTTGTCCCAGAAGCCACCTGCCTCCTCCTTGGCCTATGAGTCACTAGTTGGGGGCCAGAGGCTTCACTGGAGGATTCCAAGGACCAAAGCAACTGGCTGGAGGCCCTTGGGAAAGGAGAGGAGACAGGGCAGACATTAAAATGAAATCAATTGTCTATAAATATTTTTTAATTAAAATTGTAATTCTTATTCCGTGCAGAAGAGTCTAAGAACAACTTTGCTCCAAGTGCCAGGCGAAATGCTCAGCAGCTCTCCCAAAGCCAGGGAGGGGAAGGGAGGTGAGAGCAGAGAAGAGATTCAGTAACTGGTTCTTTCTACTTTTAGGGATAAAAAGCAAAAGGAGAAAGGCCAGGGAGCTGGTAAGGGATATTCTTGGTGACTCCCCAGGCTGAGGCTCCTGGGGCAGGGAGCTGAGCTTCTTGGGGGCCCTGAAGCTGGAATTTTTGTACTTTCCTTTGTTCTATAAAATTATGCCACCTTCTCACTCCCTTTTTCCCCCTTGCAGGCCCCCCCGGCCACCAGCCATGAAACTGCAGCCAAAACCACCCATGCATTGGCCTGGGGGCCACCCGGGCAGACAGAGGAATCAGAAAGCAGGGAGAAAGAGAGAGGGAGAGGGAGAGACTGGGGGCAGTGGAAATCTCCAGATGGAGACTGAGTGGAAGAAGGGAGAGAGACAGTCTGGAGAAGCGATGGAAAAGGGCAGAAACAAGAGGGTGGAGACAGAGAGCCCACCAGAGGAGAGAGGTCCTTAGAGGGAAAGACAAAGATACAAATCAGGGAGGAGGGAAAAGAGGGTAGGAAGAAAGGACAGGGAGGGAAAAGCAGAGAGGTAGCGAAGCTGAGGGGTGTGTAGCGACTCAGAAACAAAAGTCTAGGGTTTGCGGCTGCTCTGAGCCCAGAAAAAAAAAAAAAAAATACCGTGAGCTCACAGCGAGGGTCCAAAGCATAGAGAGCAACTCACACTCAGCTCAGGAACTCCACCGCCCCGCCCTGTGCCGCCGCCTCATTTCGGATGCCTCAAACTTGAGGTTTAGGTGCAGTACACTCGCGGTGGCCCGAGGGGCCTCACTTGGGCAATTTCCCCAAGAGAACTGTGACCGCCCCCCCACCCCGCCCCCCAGAGGTTCTGACGCCATATGAAGAGAGGGCTAGGGTTAGGAGAGCGTGTCCCAGGGTACCATCCCCAGGCCTCCTAGCTCTCCCAGATTTCTGACTGCAAAATCTACATGGGTCACCATTGTGTTAGTGTAGTGGGATGGGGTGAGGGTGGGGGCGGTGGAGAGATCTCTGCAAGAATTAATATCTATTTTATTCTCTTGCTCCTTCAAAGTTTCTCTTTTACCGCCGAGCGACTTCTTGACAGTCAGAAGAAAGGCAAATCTTTCCTCTTCGGGACCCTGTGATTGCACAAATCCAACATACTGCTGCCAGGGAGATGCAGCTGGAAAACTCTAGAAGCTGGAAGTGTTGTCATTAGGCAGGAACTCCAGGGTGTCCAGAGACAAATTCCTAAATAAACCTGGAAACATCAAAGTGGGAGACGGAGGAGAGAGGGACTGAAGGTTGGATACAACTGGGACAGAGGGCCGGAGAGTGAGACCCTCATGGAAGCCGAACGAACATCGTGGCAGGCTCCTCTGTCTGAAAACCTTGTCCCAGGAGCTCAGGGTACCAGCTATAGGGCCCGGCACCCGCGGGGCAGCCACCCCCTGCCTCAGACTCGTCACTTGCCGAGTCTTTTCTCTTCTTTTTTTGTTTTTGTTTTTTTTTTAATCCTTCAAATACAAGACAAAAATACACCTCATTTATCATCATAGATATATATATTTCACTCTCACCACATAAATACAAAACATCCAAATATCCAAAACATTCAAAACAGTTAGTAGTCAGGATTCAGTAACACCTACCCGCGTGTGAATCGTTCATTATTTTCTTCACTATTTGCCTAAAAAAAAAAAAGACAGAAAAAGGAAAAAAAAAAAAAGAAAGAAAAAAGGAAAAGGGGGGAAAGCTTCCGACGTAAATAATTTACAATAAAATTACTATTTTTAAAATGCTCTCCGCTCACTTCGGATGGACGAATACATTCTTAGACGCTGCAGCACCCGCCGTCTGGGTCTGTGGTTTTGGTCAAAATATGCGTGGCCGTGGCCGTGGGGATGGGCGTTGTTGCGGGGGAAGGGGTGAGGCCGCGACCGAGTGGAGGTCCGGTTTTCTCACTTGGAACCGTGGAAACTCTGTTTCTGTTGTTGTTGTTTTATAGGGAAGGAGGTGGGAAAGGATGCTTTTCCTAACCACGCAGGGAACTGATCCGGATACGGAGACTACCGACAGAGGAGGCCGGGTCGCCCTGTCCGCGGCTGCCATTCGGACGTTTCCAGAGTGCTGGAGGGTTTTGTGAATCCGGGGGTGGGGGAGAGGGATGGGCACTGATTTGTTTCCAAACCTAGCAATGCTGCCCGGAGCCACGGATCCGGGAGACGGTGGGGAGGAGAGGCCGGGAGCTGCCCTACTCTCTCCCGGAGGAGCGTGATGCCGTCGGTTATCTCCCGCAGCAGCCTCGGAGAAGATCCTGAATTTTCTATCATTCGCGGCATAGGCATTTCTTTTGCTTTTTTCCCTTTTCAATTCCTGTTTAAAGTCGTAACACCCGGATCTTTAATTTTGCATTGCCCTGGATGCATTTTCTATCCTGAATTTTCTTACCGCTTCCTAACTCCATCGTTATGAGTTTTTAAAAAACTGCTTCCACTCCACTCGGTTCTGTATGGTAATTACTCTCCTTTTATTGCTGATTAGATCAAACGTTATTACAACAGTCGCCTATCATGATGTTTGGTTTATTGTCTCCTGGGATCGGGGTTGGTGGTGATGGGAGTTTTTCTAAAAGGGGGAGAAGATTCGGCACGATTTGTCCAGCCAGGAAGCTGAGTGTGCGCCGGCTCTCCCGAGATGTCCGCAAAGTGGTGTCCAGCGGCTTCCAAAAGCCCTGGTTTCTCTGGCGAGAGGAAGGAGCCTCATCCTTTTTGGTCTAACGAAACCTGTCAGCCTTTTCAGCTGGGGTCTACTTGCAGCTTCCCTTTTTCAAATATTCATAAGCATAATGAACGGCAGCAGCGGCTCAATCTAAAGCAGATGTCCTGTGCTTTGGACTTAGAACGAGTCTTTCCCTCCAGGGCCAGGCACTGGTTGGGGCATCAGGTTGGTTTTCCCCCCCAATTCTTTGGATTCTCCTGGATGCAGAAGGAAGTTGGCGCCGGAGGGTGGGTGTGGGACGACACGGGGGGGAGGGTAGCCCAAATGGCAGAAACTGGTGCGGAAGGAGAGCTGTCAGAGGCCTCTTGGGAGCCGGGTGCCCAGCTCAGGAGCCCCGGCGCCTAATGCGCGTGAGTCCATAAATATCACCACAATAGATACTATAAATATAAATACAGGGAAACACTTCAAATCAGTCCAGCGCTTTTTTCTCCGCCCCTTCTTTATTGTTGGTCCGGGAGTAAGGTTCGAAGGCCGAGGAGCTCAGGTATCGGGCGGAGAGTTCTTGTAAATTCCCGGCCAGTGAACCGGCCATTGTCAACGGGGCGGAGGAAAGACGGCTGGCGACGGAGCCGAGCAGCGAGGGCACGGGCAGGCTGAAGAGGCCGTGGCCGGCGGCCGGTGCGCCCGCGTGCAGTCCCCCGGGCCCGGTGGGCCCCGGGCCCGGAGCGCCGCCCACGGCTGGCGGGTGCGGGGATGCGGCGCCGGCAGGACCCGGGGCGGCGGCGGCTGCGGCGGCGGCCGAGCCCGCGGCGGCGCCCGCGCCCAGGGCCGGCAGACTGGGCCCGCGGAGCGCGGAGCCGAGCGCGCCCGTGGCGCAGGGCGGCAGGAGCGCTGGCAGGCCTGGCGGCGACAGCAGGCGGCCCTGCTCCAGCAGCCGGAGCACGCTGCACGTGGCCGCGGTCTCGGACACCACCGAGCGCAGCTCCGAGTCCTTGCCCTGGTCCTTCTTCTGCTTCGTGCGCCGGTTCTGGAACCAGACCTTCACCTGCGCGCCGGCCCAGGGGAGGGTGGGAGAGAGGGAAACGAGCGTCAAGGGGAGCAAGCTCCCGGGGCACAAGGGCTCCGGGGAGGGGGGCTTCCCCCAACTCCAGCCAAACCCCCGATCCCAACCCCAAGCTGGAGCCGGAGAAGTCGGGCCCGGGAGCAGCGGGGCAAGGGCGGCGGGAGTCGGGGGACTGGGGGGACAAGGGCCGCCAAGAGGGAAACACAGCTCCCATAAGCTGCGCTTCCGGATGGGTCATGGAAGCAGGCCTAGGCCGACCCCGGTTACAAACAACAAAGAAATAAAAATGCCCATGACCCTAACTGGGAAGATCAGAAGTTACTTCACTGGGCCACCGCACTACTCGCAGGGGGACTGTGGATCATCGCTGCGTAAAGGCCCGTTTTTCCAGGAGAAGGTGTAAGGCCTAAAGGGAAGTAGGAAGTGAGCGTGAATGAGAAGGAGTATTGCCCTGCCTTTCAGGACCCAAACCCCTGGCCATAACTGGCTCGAATTTAGCCCCAGAAGCACTAATTCTGTTGAAGGCTACAAAAGGCTATTTCTTGCTTTTTAGGGTCAGATGGACTATCAACTAACAGTAAGCAGGGAAGATGTCTACACATAGAATCTGTGCAGGATGCATTTTATAAGCCAAGCTTTCTCCATCTCCTCACCAGGTGCTAGACTGGAGGGTCTGAGTGATGTCCTTAATTGATAACCTAACTCTGCTGCTGTCCGTCATGGACTTTGGAGTCATGGGAGGAAGTCAGGAGGCTGGGGTAGACTAAGTACTCTCCATCAATCTCCACTCTTACTTCCACATCTCACTCTGTCCCTCTTCAGGCCTAACTGGTGGCCCAGAATTGGGCATTTGGCAGCTCTAGGGAAAGGTTATTCTGTCCAGATTTTGTAAACTAAGAGAATGGTAGCAGAAAGAGTAGGGGTAAAGCTACATGCCAACTCAAACTCAAAATGGATATCCTGTATGCTCTGCCCTTGGGTCTCAGCTCTGCCCAGATCCTATATCTAAAATGCTCCCCATCTGTTTCAGAGCTGGACACGGTAAAAGGGACTGGTCCTCAGAAAGAAATATGCCTTACCTAGGCCAAGCTGAAGCCATGCCCTGGGCAGGTCCTAAATGACCTCCACAAGGCAAAGCTCTTGGGCCCCAAAGACCTCTTGGGCCCAAAGTCCCAGTAGAGTATGGATTTTGAGTAAAGGAGAAGACCTACAGCACAATTGTCAGTGCTGGCTCCCAAGGGCCCAGATTTGTTTCCTATCTCATACCTCACACATCACTGGCACTGAAGGTGCCCAGAGTGGATGCTTGGGGCTGGGAATGGGGCTGAGTCCAGTTCAAGGCCAGCAAAAGCATTAAGGATCAGGGCAGCCTGGTAGGCAAAAGCAGATGTCCAGAATGTGCACCTTTTTAATCCCTGGTTGTCACCCACAGTTCTGAAACAGGGGTCTTTGGTCCTAGACCCATTCTTGCTGAATGAGCCTGGGTGCTAGGGAAGGTTACCATCTCCAGAGAGGGTGGTGCCAGGAAATCTGGCCAAAATAGGGTGGCCAAAACAGGGGCAAACATAGGTTCCTCCACGAGGAGAGGCAAGCAGGGAATTCTCAAGACTAGGGTCTAAAAAGAAACCAAAAAGACAGGGTTTGGGGTCCTCCTGAGCTAGGCCAAGGTGGGCAGACATGGGCCCTGGAAGATGTGGGGTGTAGGGGGAAAAGGATGGCTTAGCAAAGGGAGAAAGCCTTCAACCCTTCTTTTCCATCCTCCCCAATTCCTCTGCCCCACCGTGGGAGGCTTGGTCCAGAGTCAAGCTAGGTGGTCAGGAAGAGCTTCTAGAGCTGGCTGGGGCTGATGGGGAGGGAGGCTGATGCAGAGAGCTGTGTGCGGCCTGGTCTCTGAGTACCTGCGTCTCGGAGAGGTTGAGCTGCCGTGCGAGCTCCGTTCTCTCTCGGCCCACCACGTACTGGCAGCGCTGGAACTCCATCTCCAGGCGGTAGAGCTGCTCGGCGGTGAAGGACGTGCGTGTCCTCTTGGGCCTATCCAGGTCCAGGCCTTTGGGGAGGATGATCTCTCGGATGGACCCCTTGGCATCTGGGGAAGGGGAGATGTCAAGCATCAGAACCCATCCTCCTGCTTTCCTCCACCTCCCCAAGCCGGAGCTGGCTTCTGAACCACAGTCCGGAGGTGGATGATGGGGGTGGTGGGAGTAGTGGGGGTGCAGCCACAGCCGGGAAACAAGGACCCTATGTGTGTTTGGGGGGTGAGGGGACTAACTCCACATAGCTGATGGGAGGGGGAATCGCTGTTGGCCTTTGTAGAGCCCTCCGGACAGGGGAGAAAAAATAAGTGGGCTGACGTTCCTTTTAGCCTGGGAGACTCGGCTGCATGGACAGGATCCCCTGTAGTTTGAGGGTCCCCGCACTGACCAGCCCAGGTCCTGCCAGCCCCAGCTCTAGAGCAGGCTGACCGAGACCGTGCTACATTGGTCCCCACCCCCATCCCGGGGTCTCCTTCCCTCCCAAAGCCAGGCGGCGGAAGGAGGAGGGACCGAGTGGGAGCCTGCACGGCCTGGCGATCGGTTGGCGGAGGCGGCGTCCGGCTGGGGCCGGAGTCGGTCCTCCGCACCGCCACCGCCGGAGCTGAGCGCACCCCGCGCAGCAGAGCGGGGTCGAGCCCAGCACTGAAACGGCATCCGCGGCCCGGCAAGCCCGCCTGGCTGATTCTCCCAGCGGCGGCGGCGGCCAGCCTGGAGCACGGCGCCGGGCCCCCTTGGCCCAGAGCGCCAACTCGCCGGGCCGTTGCTGGCGGTCCGCGGCTCTTCTCCAGCGCTCGCGTCCCCTTGGGTGCGCTCGACTCGCAGGGCGCGGGAGCCCCCAAGCAGGCTCCCCGCAGTTCCTCGGATCCACCGGACGCAAACACGTCCTCCAGAGTTTCCTGCTGCCTTCCCGGGTCGGAGGCCGCAGCCTGGAGCCTGGGCCCTACCGCTCAGTCCCTCGGCTCTCCCCCAGCAGCCCAGCCGGCGGGGCCCCTCGAGGCTTGGAGGGATCGAGGCTCCTGGAGAGCGTGCGTCCCAGGTGGGAGTCCCTAGCGGCGGGCGGGACCCCTGCCCGGGGAGGGCCAGCAACTTTCACCTAAGTCCCGGGCGGCAGACCCACCCCGCCGGCCAGGGTAGGCGGCGGGGTGCCTCTCGGGTCTCGGAGTCGCCCCTAAAAAACGCCCCCCGCAGCAGCCCTGCCCCGTTCCTACCTCGGACCAGGATCCGGCGGCAGTAATCCGGGTCGGCTGCTGAATTGCCTTTACTTTTGTTACAATCTTCCGGAGCGCCCGACGCAGAGAAGGCGCCCTGCGGCTCCTTGAGGAAGGCGGCGGGGAGGTTCCCCTCCGCGCCCTTGCTCTCCCGGCTCTCCTTGTGCGCGTTCTTGGAGACCCGGGCGGCCTCTGTGTCCGAGTGGCACCGAACGTCCATTTTGTCTGGTTTCCCGAACATAGGAGAGGCACGAGCAACAACAACAACAACAAAAAAAAGGCGAGGAAAAAAAATAGAGGGGGGACAAAACCCCTACAATACAGCCCTTACTCCCTGCCCGGAGAGAGGCAAGCGGCACGAATGAATGTCCCCGCGGGGCGGCCGCGGGCGGGTCAGCGGCGACCGCCGAGTGGCGCGCTCGCCGAGAGGCGGCGAGTGTGGTCCAGGATCCCGGCGGAGCAGCGGCGAGGCCGCCTCGTCAGCGCCCGCGTCTTCTGAGCACGTCCAGTGTCCCCAGCTTGGCAATCAGGTAGCGAGCAGCGCAACTCCGAATTGCTGTGGCTCCCGCCTATTACTGAGACGCGGAGTTGCAGTTGTCCGACACCCGGGGGGGACGCGCACTCGCTGTTGCAATTGATTACGGGTAATTTCGCAGCCCCCACGTTTCGGTTACCTCATGAATACACTAAATTGTTTGGATAATATATCAGATCGTAATGGATGGTTTCTGTCCTTGTCCCCAATCAAGTAGGGGTTTAGCCAGTGAATAAACGGAAATGATTGGTCTTGCTTTCAGGAAACACACAATCAAAGACCCATACTTCCAGAAAAACTTTTGACAAGATTCATCCTGAATTGTTAGTACCATTAGCAGGCATTATTAACTTTCCCTTTGCCTTTGACCCTCCTGCTCACATACGGGCTAGAGGGGCTTTCTCCACACTCGACAGATAGAGCTGAATGGGGGGGGTGGGGGGCGGGGGGAGGAGAAACAAAACCCCTTACACACCCTCAGCAGAAGAAAGCAGTCGCCTCTAGGAGTGGGGAAAAAAAGAAGGGGGAAGAAGAAAAAGTTTTCCCCAAAAGTATCTCCCCCACACTCTAAAAAGCCAAGCTTTCCTCCCAAACAACTCCTTAACACACCTCGACGCTGACAGCCATCTTAAACTGCCACCTCTCTTCATTTAGTTCCAGTCGGATTTTTTCACGCCTGCACCTCCAACAGCCCTGAGGCAGCCCATTCAAAGGGCAGCTTTGTACTCAGAGTCCAGCAGGAGAGAGAGGGGGAGAGGGAGAGGGAGAGAGAGCCGCGAAAATCTCAACTGTGAGATCTGCTTCAAAAAAAAAAAAAAAAAGTTTTCCCCTAGCTATTTCATTGTCTCTGCTACAATATCTTTGAGAAAAGCAACAGCCAGTAATCCAATAAGAGCATTGATTAGGCCACAATGATTCAATTCAAGCGCATGGCCTTGTGCAAGGAGCATGCTCCAGCCCTTCTCGTCACCTTGCCGGGGCAGAAGCCCTCTCCACGCCGCTCTCCCCATTCATTCCTTTATGGGAAATACGGAGCAAAAGGAGTGAAAGATGGCAATTATCTAATTGGACTATTAAACAGTCCTCTGAGTGCGGCGGTCTGGCGTGGCTCCTGGGCGGGGGAAGGGCCGTGTTCCTGCCCTCATTCACAAAGAGTGCAGGGGCCGGGGAGGAAAGGGGGTTTTTTAAAGGGAGTGGGGCGGGGGGGAGAGGAGAGGTGGGAGGTTTGGCTGAGAATTTTTCCACACAATTCCAAGAATGGGGGCGGAGGCAGGCAGGCGGGCGGGCGGGCGGGGAAGGGGAGGGGGCTGGGGCGGGGGTCACGGCGAGCGGGTGGGAGAGGGGGAAGGCAGGGGTGCGAGTGTGTGCGGTGGACTCGGCGGGGCTCGAGCTGACAGCGAGGAGCACTCGGCCCGCTCCACCCTCCCGCCGCCGCGGTCGCCGCCCAGCCGGACTCTGGCTAACGTCGGGGGCGGGGATGGCGAGGGGCCCGGAGCCCGGACCTTCGCTCTCTTCCCCACCCCTCCCCTTCGTCCCTCAGCCCCTCTGGCCCCCAGGGAGAATCCACGCTCTGTCCGATTCCGACCTGAAGGAATCGGACAGCCTCCTCTGTCCCCGGAGGCAGACCTTGGGCTTTTACTTTATTTCATTGGTTGGTGGTTGTGTGTACGAGTGTGTGTGTGTGTGTGTGTGTGTGTGTGTGAGAGAGAGAGAGAGAGAGAGAGAGAGAGAGAACGCCCGATTGTCCCCAGCTCCTCTCCGCGGGGCGGCTGGTTTTCCGGGTCCCCAGCCGACCGGTGGCCCGTCGGTCCCCTTCTGCACCGGCGCGACCCTCCAAACTCGACGCCAGCGCGGCCTCAGGTGGACAGTGCCTTCGAGTCCGCGTCTCGCGGGCCGGCTGGTAGGGGCGGGTGGGCGTGGAGAGAGGGGAGAAGGACCCTTGCGGCGGCCCCGTCCTGAAGACGTAGAGCAGGCTTGAGACAAAAATCCAGCCAACCTTCCAGGGACCTGCGGCACTGCTCAGTAAACCCCTGGGTTGGCGCTCCGAGGCCCACCGAGGGCTTAGCTCCCTAGTGGGCCGAGCCGACGCGGGGCGCCGCGGCCGGGACTTGGCGGTTCCGGGATCTGGGCCCTCTTGATAAGGATTCGGGCGGTGGATGGGGTCCTTGTTTCCCTGAAGAGCTCAACCAGTCAATTATTGGGGCCTCAGCGGGCTGGGAGATGGTGTGGTCCCAAATCCCTGCCCACCCGCCCTTCCCCGCCACCTGGGGGTGGGCCTCGAACCCTCCGGCTCCTGGCTCTAGCCAGGGTCTCCCACCCCGACCGCTCCGGGTCCCTTGTTCCGGAGGATTCGGGGCCTTCTTCCCTCCGGAGACCTCAGGCCAGCGGAGAGTCAAGATCGCAGGGACTCTCCCCGGCCACACCCACTTCCAAAGCCTGCAAAAACCTTGTCAAAAGCCCAGAGGAAAATCTTTAAAAATAAAAATGCCCCACCCACCACCTCTTAACTTCCCCGGTGGCTCAGATGGTAAAGAATCTACCTGCAAAGCGGGAGTCCTGGGTTTTATCCCTGGGTTGGGAAAACCCACTGGAGAAGGGAATGACTACCCACTCCAGTATTCTTGCCTGGAGAATTCCATGGACCGAGGAGCCTGGCGGGCTAGAGTCCATGGGATCACAAAGAGTCTTACACGACTGAGCAATTAACACACATACCACCCCTCTTATTTTAGGTCTAGGAGGTTGAACTGGCGAAGGAACCGAAGTACTGCTTGTAGTAAGGGCACCATGGTGGGTGTCCCAGGGTGGTGGTCCCAGAGATCCATGGCCACATTTCCCTGGCACCAAAGAATACACCCAACTGTAGCCAAGTCCCAGTTTGAGGTTGGGCCTCAGACAGTCTCCCCTCCTTCTTCTTGTAGGGGATAAAAGTGGCAACTATTTATTGAGCAGTCACTTACTGACCAGGTGCATAAATTAATTTTTTTAACCTTCCCATCAGGGAGATAATAATATGCCTGCTTTGAGTTTTTAGAATCTGCCAGTGATGGTGAGGTAAAGTGCAAGGACCTTCATGTTAATGCCTGATATCCTTGAGTATTAGGCATCAATTTTCATGAATTTTACACTGATTACATGAAATACAAATGCAAACATGAAATTCTTGTTTCTGATAATGCTGTTTGTTTCTAACCATGAACATTTCTTAGTAGTCCATCACCCTCCTACATCAAGCTGCCCTGGATTGAGTGAAATGTAGTTTTATTGGCTCAAAACCTACTGAATGAACATCTGAGAGCAGGGTCCTAGAATGCACATTTCTAGTTGCCGCCCCAGGGAAACTTTCCATAAGTTAAAGTTGGAGAACTACACCTTTTAAAGTTAGCTTAAGTTAGGAGACTCTGCTAAGCTTCTTGAGGACAGGGTTTTCCCCCTCCTCCTTAGGGGTTTTCCCCCTCCTCCTTATTGGAAATGTAATACTTATTGGGGAAGGGAAGAAAATGGGGTATTATGGGGAAACAACCAATTTAAATTAAGCAGCCAGTTACCAAGAGACCAGGGTTGCTACAAATCATATAGGGCTTCTCTCCACAGCTTCAAGGACAAACCCTTATCTACTGACCCTAGCCATGGCTCTGAGCTGGCAGCTCAGATGGTGCTGTTGAACGATGCCCTGCCATGTTCCAAGTCCTTGGAAAAAAAAAAAATTCAATAAAGAAACAGTCAACCCATAACCTGTTTTTGCTTTTTGTTATGTATAGCACTTTTTTGTGACTGGATTAAAATTCTATGGGCATCCATCCAGAAAAACCATGACAGGTTTCTGAGAGAACACAGGGAGACGGAAGCCCTGGGATGGAAATTTCAGAAAAGCAGCTGCTGCTCCCAGAAAAACTAAAGCTGTGTGTCCATTGGCAACGGAAGGAGAGAATCCAGTCAATTATTTTGTTAATCTGAGACAAGCCTGTCTACACAACACATGAGGATACAGGGCTGCCCCAGGTAAAAAGTGTTTTATTCTCTTGACTAAATGTGCCTCCCTTGTCAGTACCCTTCCTGCCCCCCACATCACTGTCTGCAGGTGCAGACAGACCCAGAATAGAACTGTAGAGCTGGAAGAATTTTTAGAGATCATCTATTCCATAACCTTCATCTAACTTGACAGATGAGAAAAATGAGCCTGGAAAGACAAAGTGACTTGTTAAGGATTAGGGAACTAGTTAGTAGGGACATCTGTGCTACAATCCTTGTCTCCTGACTTAAAACTGCACTCCCACCACCATCCAGACTGCCCCGAACCTGAACAAGATGAATGTGCTCTCTGGAAGTGATGAAACAATGGCATTTAAATTAATTTCGTCATAATCTGGGCCTTGGAGGTACTTTTCATATTTCCTGCCTCCACCTTGTCACTGCAACAGAAAGCAGGATCGGAGGTACTACACATTGCTTCCTTTTCCCATCTTCATTTTTTTATTTCAAAAAGAAGTAGGAGGGAAAAGCAAGCTGGCAGAAAAATCTGAGATCCTCTTAGGTTATGAGTGACTTAGGGATAGCATAACAATGTCTGAGACATCATTTTAAAAAGAACTGCACCAGAGGAGATGATGCCACCAGAAATTAAGTTTCTGTAACAATAAATCAGAGTACCTGCTAATAATGACTAATTAAAAACAAGAACGCCTATCAAAGTTGCAGTATCATGTAATTGTCATTATCCTCATTTCACAGAAAGTAGTCAGGGCGCTGGGCTTCCCTGGTTGCTCAGTGGTAAATAATCCACCTGAAAAGCAGGAGCCATAGGAGATGTGGGTTTGATCCCTGAGTTGGGAAGATCCGCTGGAGGAGGGCATGGCAACCCACTCCAGTATTCTTGTCTGGAGAATCCCATGGACAGAGGAGCCTGGTGGGTACAGTCCATAGGGTCTCAAAGAGTCGGACACAACTGAAATGACTTAGCTTGCATGCAGGCAGTCAGGGCACTGGAGAAGCAATTGAATTGAGAACTGGTGCTGAATATCCAAGGTAAAAAATACAGCCTTATATCCAGATACTTCCTCCCCATTTTAGCTAGAGTATTAGCCAAAAGGCAGAGAGTTAAGTTCTGAATTATTCTGACCACATTTCCAGCAAACATTCCCAGGAGACTCCATTTCTCAATTTTGTATTTTGTAACAAGAAACAAGTTCTTTCAACTACTTTATATATTTTGTAGGTAGAAGCAACATACAATTTTTGAGTTGGAGGGGGTCTTAAATCTGTGTAATAAACAGGGTTCTGCGGTCAACCACGCTGTCAGGTTCATATGTTCTTAGCTCTGCTACTTACTAGGTATGTAGCTTTAGGCTGGTTACTTTGCTACTCTGTGACTCAGCAGCCTATCTGCACAGTAAGGTTAGCCCTAGTACCTATCTACCTGTAATGCAAGAGACCTGGATTTGATCCTCGCATTGGGAAGATCCCCTGGAAATGTCTACCCACTCTAGTATTCTTGCTTACAGAATTTCATGGACAGAGGAGCCTGGTGAGCTAGGCTCCTCCGTCCATGTGGTTGCAAAGAATCCGACATGACTGAGTGACTAATACTTTCACATTTTCACGGTATCATGTGAGGCAGGGATGAGCCGTCCATGCTGAGCCCTGTCCAAATAACATAATCTTGAAAAAAATTACAGTTGCTGTTGTTTTAAACCGTGCTTTGGGTGGGTTTGTTATGCAGTAATTGGTAACAGAAATACCCATATTTTGGATGAGAAACTGAGGTTCAGAGAAGTTAAGCAACTTGGTGTCACAAGTAGACGGTGGTGTAGCCTGGATTTAAACCCAGGGCCATCCTGTACCCAAATTCATGACCTTGGCCGATGAACTATGTTGTACTTCCTAGGGAATAACCGACTTCTAAAGAATAATTTATTAGTTTCTTTTTGTAATTTCTCTATTTCAGATCTTAAACACTGGACTAGTGAAAGACATAGCACATCACTCTAAACACCAAAGAGGATAAAAGTGTTAGAGCTAGAAATGGACGAGTGATTGTGGCCTTTGCCAAGTTCTTCATCACTTCTTGTGAATTGTGTGGGGCTACTTCGCTGGGATGTACCTCAGGGTGCAGAGCCCTAAATTACTTAAAAAAAAAATAAAGATGCAAATGAACATATTCTGTTCTCACCTTTAGGAAATCAGAGACCCATTTGCACTTAGGGTGGTAAGTGGAAAACGACAGCAGGTGCTTGCTGGCTGTGACATTCTCTACATGAAGCATTCTGGGAGAAGGAAAAGAAAGGTTGATTTTATTACATTTTCTGGGTCAGGGATAACTTTGAGGTTTTCCAGGAAAGCTGGCTTATAAATCTGTATCTTTCTAACAGGAGTACATTTGTGTTTCAAAGTGTCTTTAAACCCATCATTTTCTAAAATGTCTGGCTGCCTGAATAGCTGCTGGAGCCATTTATTCAACAAGCAGGTACTGACATCTACTCTGTGCAAATCTCTAAGAACTTCCTGTATCAGAACTGTAAAGTGTTTTTATTTCAGTGTGCAGGAATGCTTGCCCAGGAGTCACTTATAAACCTCACCCCCTCTAGAAGAGAGCCACAACTGGAAAAGAAAGAAGGCAAAGCCATGGAGTCGTTAAAAGATGTGTATCAAAGAATGTAAATTACAACCTGGATTCTTGGCTTATAGGAGACCTTCTCAGTCCCTCATTCAAAGCCAATTTACTTTCATTTTAGACCCAATTCTAACAAACTCAACTCTCCTATTTCCTAGTCTATAGACCATTAGAGGCAGCAAATGGGAAGGGAAAATACTACTTGGAGAGAGAGAGAAAACAGACCAAGTAACTTGAAAAATATCACAGACTGGGGTGACTTTGCTTGGACACAAGTAACTACAAGCTCAAGTGCTCTTGAGGGCATGAAAACAGTCAAATGCAACATGACAATGGATATCCAGGGAAATGACCCTCAAAAGATTAAATTGTGTTTTTGTTTAAGAGGGCAGAGAAGCACAGGAAACCTCTGAGAAACATTTTATTATAAAATAAACTCAGAAAATTACATACATGTCACACTGTATTCATTTATAATAAGGGAGAAATCACTGCAAGTTTGAAAGGAAAAATTATATTGGTATGAAAACAGTGCAAGCCCTGAGGACTTCCCTTCATTCTCAACTTAAAGCCGACAGAGGTGAGAGCATTAACATAGGAAGACAGAACTGAGCATGGTTTTATTCCAAGATGTTTTGTGTTAGATCTCTGCAACAGAGCCAAAGGAATCAAGAGAAGCGGCAAGATGAATCGACTCGTCCAAGGTCACCCAGCAAAAAACATTAACCCAGACAAGAGAAGAGGACCCAAAGGGAGGGAGTGCCTGGTACAAGGTGGGCACTCAGTATCTGTAAAGAGAGGAAAAGAAAATGCGAGGACTGTTGGCTGTTTTTGAGAGACGTTTGTTCTAAGAGTTTGCCAAGACTCTCAGCTGTGACAGAAGGAGAGAACTCAGGGGGCCTCAGGGGGCTGTAACTGGCCTGGGACCCCAAGGTGACCCCAGAAGGAGACAGAAACACTCTCCAGGAATGAATTATGGTCAGAATTATGGTCAGAACTAACACACACCCAAAGAGCTGGAAAGGATGACATTTATAACCAGGAGATGTTATCGTAAAGTGAATTGAGTAATTTCTAATACTACTTATACTTAGTCCTTCTCCAGCACTTTCCTTCTTCACAAGTGCTTTACAAACATTCACTAATTAAACCAGCATGACTTCTGGAAGGGAAAATTGAGCCTCTGTAATCTGCTTGAGTTCTCTGAAAAAGCTAATAAAATTAAGATGTAATGTTCATGAAGAGGAGTACACAGAACTGTAAAGAGCTTTTGTAAGGGATTAAATATGGAGGTGTGACGGCATCTGATACTCTCAGAGGCTGTTTATGGCAACATTATGTCACTACCATGACACCACCAACAGAAGACCAAGTCCAAACACGGAAGATGCTCTCTTTCTTCAAACAGCCTGATTGTCTGTGGCTGGCTGTGTTCCCCTCTCCTTACGGTTCTTTCTGTGAAGGGCTTGTCTGAGCCCTGGGTACATGGAATGAGGAGGAAGCCTGACTCCTGGGTAAATCAAGCTCCATCCACCATCTCTGCAGAAAGGGCCTCATAAAGAGGTGTGGGGAGCAGACACTCTTGAGAAGCCCTACATCAGCCACAGGCCAAATATCTGGTGCAGAGTAAGACACTCAGCCCTACCCCCACCCCGTTCAAATATTTGATCCCTGCTGCCCAATACATACACCCCACTCCAGTACTCTTGCCTGGAAAATCCCATGGACGGAGGAGCCTGGTGGGCTGCAGTCCATGAGGTCGCTAAAGAATCAGACAGGACTGGGCGACTTCACTTTCACTTTTCACTTTCATGCATTGGAGAAGGAAATGGCAACCCACTCCAGTGTTCTTGCCTGGAGAATCCCAGGGATGGGGGAGCCTGGTGGGCTGCCGTCTATGGGGTCGCACAGAGTCGGACACGACTGAAGCAACTTAGCAGCAGCAGCAGCAGCAGCCCAATACACAAATGCTTTAAAATAGTCACAGTTTTGAGATTCTACAGTGTCTTCTCCCACTACATTCTTGATCTGGACAAGTTCTTTTGCCTGTTTTTACATGTTGCCATGTTTTTCATAAAAGGGGGATGTTGTTACTCTTGGCGAAGAAATTCGGCGGCAATCAAATGAAAATGCACATCAGAGCATTCTGATTTGCCAAATTAGAGTTCCACTCGCCCTGATTTTGACTTCAGCCATAAACAACAGACCACAGTGCTGGCCACTCATTCAACCTGCCTCTCATTCTACAGTGGCTTGAAATCCCAGTGGCTCAGGGGAATACTGGTTCTCAGGAGACTGTTGTTTGGGGTTGTGTGTGTGCTAAGTTATTCAATCATGTCCAACTCTTAGTGACCCCATGGATTGTAGCCCACCAGGCTCCTCTGTCCATGAGATTCTTCAGGCAAGAAACTGGAGTGGGTTGCCATGTCCTCCTCCAGTGGATCTTCCCAACACAGGGATCAAACCCACAGCTCCTGCTGCCTCCTGCTTTACAGGTGGATTCTTTAAATCCACCAGGGAAGCCCAAGTTTGGGGTTGAAGCAGAGGCGATTATTTTATAGCAGGAAATGGAAGCTCTAGGAAAAAAGGAAGGAAATAGGACCAGGGGTTGGGCTGCTTCAACTAGTTCACTAAAAATCTGAGTGATCCCAGGCAAAACCCCACTCCATCTAACCTTAACTTTCTTTTTTTTTTTTTTTAATGAAGAAGGAGCAAGACATGATCAGTGGCCCAAGGAGAGCTGGTGATCCCAGCTCTCACATTCTCAGACTCTGTAGTTACACATGTAACCCTACGGGAACTGGGTACTTAGGCAGAGGCTACTTGATTCATGGCAGAATCATCAAACTATCCAAATTTGACCGCTGCTGGGTATTTAGACAAGGCCAAAAAAAACGCAGTGTGTGCGCTCAGTCATGTCTGACTCCTTGCAATCTCATGGACTGTAGCTCATTAGGCTCCTCTGTCCATGGGATTTTCCAGGCAAGAGTACCAGAGTGGGTTGCCATGTCCTACTCCAAATAAAAACACAGATAAGTCACAAAACAGCTCCACCGAGCATTTACCAGTACACTCATGTGGATTACTTGAAAGCACAGGCTTGAGACCTGAGCCGAATCCAGTCTGTGATTTTGTGTTCTGTTCACGTTTTAAAGGTTAATTTCCAATATTTAAAAGATAAGCAATTTCATCTAAAAGCCTGAACTTCCATTTCTCTTGAAAAATTAGATGACCTGGTTGCACTGGGCTCATTTTTCCATATCAACAGTCAGCTGGAGGTGAGAAGTGACTACCTTTCCTGGAAAGGACATGGGCGCCCCAGTTCCTCACCAGGTGGGCTCTTGAATCAAATTCCTCGCTTGGGTCTGGAGGCGTCTGAGTCTAAGAAATGCTGCAGGGAGCAGGTGCTGTAGACGTGTCTGTCCAGCCGGGCACAAGCAGCTGGCGGTGCAGGCTGCCATCGCTCTGAGCAGCAGACAAAGTGGGAGAGCCTCAGCGTCTGTCGGGTTCTCCCTGCTCGCTGGTCCTAAAACACATCTCACAAAACTGCCCATTGGGGTTTGCACCATACACGGAGTACTTAGAACGCTGAGTCACACCAGGGAAGTCCTACCTCAGTGGAATAGCCCTGAGGCCCCTCCCTTCCTCCTCCCCAGTCCAGAGGTCCAGCCACAGTGAGGCTGGGGAAGATGAGAGAACAAATGACAGGCAGCTGGTGAAAACAGTGAGAACAGCCACATCCTCCCGGGGACTGACACCTCCACAGGAGCCTTCACAGCAATCTTCCCCCACTGTCTGTGCCATTTTACAGGTGGGAAAACTGAGGCTCAGGGTTCCCAGAATGACAAGCCTAGAGGAAGCAGAAACAGAGTCGGGATGACCAGCCTACGTTTTTCACTCCAGTATCCACGTTCCCTCTCCTGCACCCGAAGAGTTGCTATCAGAGACCGCAGGCTGGTGTCCACCCTGCCAGACACGGAGCAGGAGAAAACACAGGCACATGTCCGTGGGTGCCAAGGCTGGTCCTTCAGCTCTAGAAGAGGAAAGAAGAAACAGAAAGGCAATGTGAGACCCAGAGGTTCAGACCCCAACCCTGCCCCAGGTTCTGAGGATTCAAAACAATAAAACCAAACCCAAAAGGATTCCAGCTGTCTACACAGATCAACTCTCTTGACAGTAAAAAAACATTCTAGTTAAATTCTCTTTACAGGGCAAATCTTCGCATGCCAGAAGGGGAGGGAGGGTCAGACTGGGGACTATGTGGCCCAGTGGCTAATGTCTCACTGTACCAGGACATTGACTCTGGTGGGTGTTTGGAGGAAAACAGGAGAAGCCGAGTGTGCTGAGTAAGAAAGAGGATGGTGCCAAGAAGGGTGAGAAGTGACAGCTGGTGACGGGCAGGCCCAGCAGGGCCTGCTGACAAACCCGAGAAGGTCGGTAAATGGAACGGAATCACCAGTGATGCAAAACACTCTCAGAACGTCTGCTGGCTTCTCCCTTGCTTTGAAACACTGGTGTTTTTGTGCAAATAAAAATGGAGCTCTCTTCTCTACAGACTCTCTGCCCAAGCCACGTTATCCTGTTTGCTGCCCCAGGACATATCACTCAGTGCCGCCTCCCATCCCTGGCTCCCCAGAGTTTCTTCTCTTCCTCCTCTGCTCCTTTGCATCTGCCTGTTTTTCTGGGACCTCTCCAAGTCACTTCTTTCTCCAGATGACATTTTCTTTGTCCTACTTGGGAGTTCTAAAATTTTGCATGATTGCTGTCAGTCACGAAATTGACTGGAGCTGCTATGACTAATTCACATAGCTACTATTAACATAGTATCCTATATGCTCAGTTGCAAAGTCATGTCTTACTCTTTTGTGACCCCATGGACTGTAGCCCACCAGGCTTCTCTGTCCATGGGATTTCCCCAGCAAGAATACTGGAGCAGGTTACCATTTCCTTCTCCAGAGATTTTCCTGACCCAAGAATTGAACTCAGGTCTCATGTTGCAGGAAGATTCTTTACCATCGCTTACATATATTAACTCATTTAATCTTCATCACAATTCTACCAGGAAGAAACTATTATTAGCTCCATTTTACAGGTGAGGAAACTAAGGTACACAGAGGATAAAGACTGGTCCAAGGCCAGCCAACTAGTTAGTAACTGTGTATATTTTAGCTTACTAGGGCTTTCATGGCAAAATAGCATAGATTGGGTGACTTAAACAACAGGAATTTAATTTTCTGCAGTGCTGTAAACTGGAAGTCTGAGATCAAGGTGCTGTCTAGGTTGGTTCTGATGAGACCTCGCTTCCTGATTTGTAGACAGCCGCTTTCTCACTATGTCCTCACATGGCCTGACCTCTGTGCTCATGTTGGGAGAGAGAGATCTGGTGTCTCTTCCTCTTCTTATAAGGGCACCAATCTTTTTGGATTAGGGCCCTGCCTTATCACCTCATTTAACCTTCATTGCTGCCTAAAGTCTCCGTCTCCAAATAGAGCCACAGTACGCATCAGGGCTACAACATACAAATTTGGGAGGGCCAGAATTCAGCCTAATAGTGTGATATGACTTTTTTCATTTATTCATTCATTTACCAGTTGCCAAACAGTCTGTTAAGTATGTAAAGACAGGGCAGTGAAGAAGGCAGGGGTTTCCCTAGTGGCTCAGTGGTGAAGAATTCACCTGCCAATGCAAGAGACATGGATTGGATCCCTGAGCTGGGAGAATCCCACATGCCATGGAGCAACTAAGTCCATGTGCCGCAACTCCTGAGGCCTGTGTGCTTAGAGCCTGTGCTCTGCGACAAGAGAAGCCCATGCGCCACAACTAGAGAGCAGCCTCCACTCGATGCAACTAGAGAAAAGTCCGCCCAGCAACAAAGACCCAAAGAAAGTGAGAGTGAAAGTTGCGTCCGACTCTTTGTGACACCATGGACTATACCAGGCCAGGATACTGGAGTGGGTAGCCTTTCCCTTCTCTAGGGGATCTTTCCAATCCGGGGATCGAACCCGGATCTCCCGCATTGCAGGTAGATTCTTTACCAGCTGAGCCACAAGGGAAACCCAAGAATACTGGAGAGGGTAGCCTATCCCTTCCCCAGGGAGTCTTCCTGACCCAGGAATCGAACAGGGGTCTCTGGCATTGCAGGCAGATTCTTTACCAACTGAGCTATGAAGGAAGCCCCAACAAAGACCCAGCAAAGCCATAAATAAATAAATAAATACTCTTTTTTTTTTTTTTAAAGAGAGAGGTTTTAAAAAAAGAAAAAGGCAAACAAGGGCCTTGCTTGTTAAAATATAAGCTCCCTTTCAACAGTCCCCAACCTCTTTGGTATCAGGGACCAGTTTTGTGAAAGACAATTTTTCCATGGACCAGAGGTGTGAGGATGGTTTTGGGGTGAGTCAAGTGCATTATTTTTATTGTGCACTTTATTTCTATTATGATTACATCATCTCCACTTCAGATCAAGCATTACAAAAGAGAGCTTGGGGACCCCTGGAGTGGCAACAAATGAGGAACATGTGAACTCATTTGCCAACTAGGTAATTTCAAATGATGATAAGTGCTATGAAGAAATAATAATAAGGTGTGTTATTGGACTAACTTGGTCAGGAACGATTAAGTATCTATTAAGCATTTATTATGTGTAAAATCTATTTACCCACTCAACAAATATTTACTGAGTATCTATTCTGTGGGATAATGTACTGATGCTGGAAACACAGTGGTGAACAAGACAGATCAAGTCCACGTCCTCAAGAAATTTACTGGTGAATGTGTTATAGAGAGGAGGCTCTAAGACATTATGGTCCCAGCCCAGGATGCTTCCATTAAAATGTCAAGTTAAGACATCTCAGAGGGCTGAACTCTGGCTTACTCAGCGAGCAGGGAAGGAATTCAGAAGAAAGGAAGGGCCAGCCACAGTGAGAGCTAGAGTGTGGAGCATGGCTGTTTTGAAGACGTGGAACTCAACAGGCATCAAAGGATGGATGCGTGGCGGGGTTGGAGTGGGAGGGGGTGGTTTCTATCTAAAGAGATATAAGGAAAGGTGCATGGTGGAATGGAAACAGAAGTAACAGCAACAGCTTATTCTGAATGAATTTTCATTCAACACCTATTCAGCACATGCTCTGTCCCTGTGGGGCCCCAGGCTCCTGTCTTCCAGGTATTTCCATCTGGTAAGGAAAAGGAAGGCCCCTGATGACACATTATACCCTAGAAAGTGAGATGCTCTGTTAGAGAGCTGGGGAAAACACTGAGGGACATGAGAGGAGTCGATCTGCCTTTTGTGTATAACAGTAGCCCTAGAAACTTGTATGCATGCCTCCCTATCTATACATGCACATACAAAGAACAGTTTATACTTTCAAAGTGCCTTTGCATTTATCCATATAAGTGACTTTGTTAAATATGCACAACAGGAGGGATGGTGACTTCTATTTTCCATGTGCATAAATGCAGTGCTTTCTCAGTCAGGACCCAGTAAGGAAACCTGGAACCCCAGCTCTGCCCACTGCTACAGTGCCCTGCTCTACCATCAGTTCAGAGCTGCTGGGGAAATGCACGAGCACGTACATGGGAAATGGCCGTGGGGACAAGTGGGAGGACTCAGGCCATAGTTAGGTTGAACTGGCAGGACCTGCTGCTGGGTTGAGTGTAAGGGTAAGTGAAAGAGAGGAATGAAGGATAACGAGATTTACAGAAGACCAAGGAAATAAAGGTGGAGGGGGAAGGGAAACAGTTAAGATATTGTATAGCACTGATTTAGCTACTGAGAGGCTGTTTGATTCCAAGCAAGCATTTCTTTCTCCAGGTCTCAGTTTTCTCATTTGTAAAATGAAACTATTTAGATCCAATAACTAAAGTTCTTTATGTATGTATATCAGATCAGATCAGATCAGTCACTCAGTCGTGTCCGATTCTTTGCGACCCCATGAATCACAGCACGCCAGGCCTCCCTGTCCATCACCAACTCCCGGAGTTCACTCAGACTCACGTCCATCGAGTCAGTGATGCCATCCAGCCATCTCATCTTCTGTCATCCCCTTCTCCTCCTGCCCCCAATCCCTCCCAGCATCAGAGTCTTTTCCAATGAGTCAACTCTTTGCATGAGGTGGCCAAAGTACTGGAGTTTCAGCTTTAGCATCATTCCTTCCAAAGAAATCCCAGGGCTGATCTCCTTCAGAATGGACTGTTTGGATCTCCTTGCAGTCCAAGGGACTCTCAAGAGTCTTCTCCAACACCACAGTTCAAAAGCATCAATTCTTAGGCGCTCAGCCTTCTTCATATGTATATATGTATGATATGTAAATATTTCATATATACCAACATTTATAAAACTGAGACAGTGAACATTCATGTGACCACCTCCAACATAACACATAACACACCAACATAACTTAAGACTCTTTGCAAAAAAGATAAAAAACACTCTTTGCACAGCCTTTTGAATTGTACCCCCTACCTTTATCCCTACTCCAGATACAACCATACTACCATGCTGTTGAATCTGGCATTTGTCATTAAATCTTTTACTGTTTAATAAGAATTCTGTTATTTTCCTGCATCTTACACTTTAACAATGCTCACTCTTCTGTACAGTTGATTTGTGGTTGACGGAAAGCTTCCCATACAGACATGTCCTCTGGTTTTCACTGAAATCCCATGAGAGGGGCTGACCTTTGAGGATTAGCTCCAGTTTTTCAAATGAGCAAAGGGAGGTTCCAAGTGCAGTATGCCATCCACTTATCATCTTGACTACATTTGCATCCCCTTCTTGCTTTGCTTTCTGCTGCTAGTTATCTTTTCAAGCACATGTGTCCCCATAACTAGGCTGTAAGTTCTTGAGAGCAGGGATCTCTTCCCCGAAGCTGTGGCCAGTGCAGTGAGATTATGGGACTCAGGCTTTAGTCAAAGAAACAATGATGATGGGAAAGCAGCTTATGTGATGGAGTGGTTTCACGGGTAACACAGGAGAAAAGATGTAGAATTGGATCTAAAGAGAACAGAACCAGTGAGCTCCAACCCAGTAATCAAGAAAGCGCTTAAGAGATCAGAACCCATGACTTTGCATTCTAGGCACAGTTTTGCTTAAAAAGCAAAATAAAGAAGTTTTCAGAATAGTTGTAAGAAACCATAGGGGTCATCCAGTGTGCTTGTTGGCATAATCCTGGACTTCCTGCAAATGTAACATATGTTTAGTAAAATGCAATGGGATCATATTACAAACCAACCAGTGTAGTCAGGCAAGCATGACCTTCTAAGTATAACATTTCAGAATCAGTAAATTTAGGACTAAGGACTGCCATGGAGAAGGGTATAAAAGATAACCATAACCTTACAAAAATTATCTCCCAAAAAGCTGGAGGGTATTTCTTTTGTTCATAGGCTTCTCAGAGTCTCAGCCCATCAGTAGGGAAATGAAAACTTCTTGTATGTCACCAATCAGCTCATACAGCATAAGTTACTTGAAAAAGGTCTCTCAGATTTCAAGCGGCCCTTATGAAGGGTAAATTTTGTTACACGACTGGTATTTTAAGGAAAATACGTTGGTTTCAATGATCTCACCTCTTGGTCAGTCTTGATATACTCCACTTGAATACTCCAATTTATTCCTGCTTCAAGGTTCCTATCTATAAAAACTAGAAAATCTTGGATTTCTCAACTCTCATAAAAATACAAGAATCAAGATTGGGAAGACTACTGTGTCTGCAGAATGTGTCCATAAATGTATAGGCCAATTAGCGAAGCTTTATTTGTATATGACAAGTCTCTTATGGTCTAGGAGTAAAACATGTGACCACAATATCCTTGGAATTGACAATCTTTCTAGTGACAGGGACAAGACTAGAAAGAACTACAGGGTTGGGTCTTGGATGCTCAGTGTACACACGGATAATACTGATGATCACTAACATTGAGTGCTGAATGCTTTACATGCAACGTGTCATTTAAGCTTTCTAACAAATAATAGAGCAGTATTATTCTTATTTTCCCTATTCTTAAAAACAAGGCAACAGAAGCTCAAGAGTGGTTAGTAACTCATTCAGAGTCACCAAGAAAGCAAACAGGGGAGTCACGGTGCAAACACAGGTCTATCTGTCTCTGGAGCCCCAACTCTTAAGCGTTTTGCCATCTCATCTCCTTCGATGACTCTCTCGCTTTCCAGTAAGACCTAGGCTCTGAGCTGTTTCTGTGCTAGCCAAGTGAAGGTAGGTTTGCACAGATCCAGCCTGGGGTTGCTGGAGACAGGGACTACTCATTACGATCTCAAAGTAAATAAGCATACGACCTTGGCCTCATTAGCATGAGGTTCAATCTCCTCAGGTTGCCTGTCTTGGCCAATTATACTTTTATTATAAGCAGCTGATATGTTTTGTGCTTCCCAGGTTACTCATAGCTAAACACGAGTAATAAATGGATAACAACTCCTGGAGTGATGCCGACAATTAGCTTGCCTCAGGTCCAAGGGCAAAACAGTCTTAAGTGTCCTACTGACTCTTTAGCTCCAGGACAAACAAATCTTTCTGCCACTAGATAACATTTTCTAGGTGAAAACATTTAGGGCGGTAGACCTGTGTGGGGATATGTGAAAAGAGAGATGCCTATGGCAGATCAGAGGGTTTCTTTCCATTCTGTGGGCTTGTTTCACTTTCATAGAAGATCTCAAGTGTGACAAAATAGCTCCAAAGGATTAATATTTATCAGTGTGTGTCATGAATGTTAGAAATCTTGACATATCATAATATTTTACATATATATATATACATGTACACACACATACATATATGTATCTGTGTGTCTATATGTATAAAGTGAGCAGACAGGAAACACTATGGCCCAGTGGAAAATATTTGAGATTCCGTAGTTTCTAACCTTTTGGGGTTTGATATTCAATAATACAATATTAGAAAATCTTTTAGGGGTTTGCTATTCAATAATACAAAACAAAAAAAAAATGAGACAACTATAAATAAATCCTATCTAGCTGATTTAAATGATAGAGCCCATGCAGCTTGAGCAAATCTTCTTCCTTTAGCCACGGTGTGATTCCTCTTGATTGAGAATTGAGTTTCTGGGCTGTTCTCAGAGAATGAAATTACAAAATACAAGACAGCAGATTTTTGAAAAATGTGTCCCCAGGTATCCCTGCAGAATATCAAGTGACTAGGTCAGAAACTCAGTCGGAAACTTTGCTTCAGGAAGAGCAGAGCAAATCCCTCTCGCCTGGGAGGCCAAACAGAGCATTGTTTTAGTTCTGTAGGAGTTGATGACAATGGAATGGGACATTGTCCCTGGTAATGGTCTCCTGCTGCTGGGGAACCGCGGAGGCTAAACCGAGGTGCTCAGCAAAAACAAACAAGCGGCTGAACTGTTACCTTCTTTTTAACGCAAAAAACTGTTGATCCTGGAACCCAGCCCCTCCCAGCAGCTTCCCTTCGGTTAGAAAAGTCTTGCTTTTGGAGGCTCTCTGGGCTGGGGTGTCGCTGAGTGGGGAAGCAAGCTCGGAGGCTAACTGGCTCTCCTGTTTCTGAATTGCTGGCTTCAGAGACAGGCTTTGGGGACCATTTTGAATTTCACCAGCTGCTGGACAAAACAGGCTTTCCATAAAAAACAATCCCTGCATCACGCGTCGGTACCAGATGAGTCCTCCCTGCCCCCACATCCCACTCTCACCACCTCCCATTTCAGGGCTGCTGATCACACTGGTGGACTTTGTGCTAGCAAAGTCCCTCATGTGAGAACACCTTTATTTTTTGAGTATTAATCAGAGATATCTGAAGACAAAAACCAATAGCTCATTTCTCTGGCATAGAAAGTCAGAACCTTCCTTTTCTCTCTTTTTTTCCCTGTAAAATAATATTAAATGTAGAGAATCTCTAATGTGCATCTCAAAACATAATTTAAAGCGGATAAAAAGTGGAAATGATGGAAAATTGGACATTTTGGAAAATAACAAATATCCTTGCACATTTGAAACCAAAAAATAAATGAAAATTCAGGGTCAAAGTCGTCCCTCAGCCAACTGAAGCTTTTGTAGCAAATACAGTTCAAACTCTACCACACAGATGGAAAATAGTCTGTCTGAATGCAAGCTGGCACTATTCTTTCAATCCACAAACTTCTACAATCTCCATTAAAGCTGCGTGGCATTCAAAAGTTGCAGTCCAATTCATCTTTGCTGTTACTGAGACATTTTACAAGCGTATTTTTTTTCTTGGGAAAAAATTTTAAATTGGGTAAAACAAATGGGAAGTGGATATTTTTTTTAAAAAGAACAACTCCTGCCTGGTCTGGTGATTGACTTGCTTAGAATTCTGAGCAAGCATTTCATTTCCCGATAACTGCCATTTCCACTCCCATCCCAAATTCCTTCTCCTTGGGGCAGACACAGATCATGGAAATACTAATTTGTTCTGCTGGAATTCCCTTCAAGTGTTTCAACAAGAGAATTATTTTGTATCAGCTGTCAGGGTGTCCTTCCAACTTTTCCTTTTCCTCTCTGTACAGGTTTTCCTACAAAGAAGGATGCCAGAGATTGTCAGTTATAGGAACGAGGCATTTGGGGTTAGACACACATTTTGATGTTTTATATGGCCACTATTTGTGTTTTATAATGTTGCTAGTAGAAAACAACTCTGGACGTGAATATCCAATGGCAATGGCAATTTACATTTGTCTTACAGTAATTAATCCAATATTTCTAATTTAAAGACATCTTGTTTAAAACCCTGAAGGAGAAGATGTTTTTGCCCTCAGTCACTTGTTCATGATTTTCTCATTTTTCTCCCTTACCTTCCTGGGTTGACTACGGCTCCTTGGTTAAATGATACTCCAGTGGGCGAAAAAAGGCATCAGTTAATTTTGAAAGTGTTTTGAAAATGTGTTCAGTAACGTAAATCACCATCATAGAAACCTCAAGTGAGAAAAGAATAAATGGGGAAGAATAACAAGCAAAAAGAGCTAGTCCAAAGTACAGGAATAAAGAGGGGAAAAGTAAAAATTTGTAGGGACAGAAAAACTCTTTAATTTGAAGATCTAGTTGTTAAAGAACAAAATTAGAGTATAAGCATTTGGATTAGGCAGACTCAGTTCAAATTGTTACCAACAATATAGGGAGAAACCAAAGCAAACAGTTTTCCGGTAAATCCTAGGTACTCAGAGCTGGCTAAACAAAACGAGCTCTGGAAAAGAAATGAAAATTGGTAATAAACAGAAAGATACAGAAACACTGAGGACAAGTCTGATCTCACTGCCTCTTCGTTATCTGAGTGTATCCTGTAAAACAAGGGATTACTGGAATTTTGTCTTCATCCTCCATGCATCTGGCTAGATTTTGCATCTTCCTCATTTTGTCAGCATGTCCAAAATATCTGCTGAATTTTACACTGATGCCAAGTCCAAAATCTTGTCCACCCTAATAGGCATCCAAAAACTTGCATTTCTTCTGGACTTGCCATAAAGCAGAGTTCTTCAGGAAGGCAAAACTTCCCTCCTGACAATTCTGCTTCCAGATGAGGAAGGTCCAGGCACCCAGACATGCTCATTTCAAAGAATCTGGCAGGAAATTGATGGTTGTGAATGTTGTGCTCCAACTCCTGTTTCTTAAAGAGTGCTGCCAGAAATATTATATTTAAGGTGAAATTTCTTTCAGAAAAAGTTAATGAAAATTGTTTTAGAATTTTAGGAAAGTGCATTTGGTAAAGGCGGAAAGTTTTCAACTTCAGAGACTTTTTGAAAAAAGGAAACAAATTTCTATCACTTTAATATATATTTTTAAAAGTGATTTCTGATAACTGTAGCCTGCCTGCTGATGCCTAAGGCATAGGCTGAAGTTTCCAAGTTGAAACATCATCCTTGTATTTGGGAAACGTCCTCTCAGCAATTCTGACAAATATTAAAAAAATATGGAAGCAATTGTAAAATCACTTTAACCTGAGCAGTATCCTTTTTTTTTTTTTTATGACTGTGTCCAGATTACATAGCTAGGGTTACAGATTTTCACAAACAGTTTCATTTGTGGTAGTTATGTGGCTGAAATTCAAGGCTGCTGTTTCATTCTATTGAACGATTGAGTGCTATCTTTGCCCTCTCTTCCTTCTGCTACTTAAATCGGCCAAGAAAATGTCAAGAAACTAAGAGGAATGGAAAACAGGAGGTAGAGATCATATTCAGAGGACTGAAATCCATCGCATGAGAAACATTAAGTGGATAATAGTTGGGGTTACCTCCCAGCTCCAAGTCCTCCATCTGTGCAATGGGCTAACGTCCCTGGGCTGGGCATGCCTGAGGATGAAGAAAGAAATCCTCAGCCGCTGCAGAGATGCTAAGAAAACAGCCAACTGTCTCCAGACTTAGAATGTTTCAAAGCTTTCTGGCCTCTCGGAGGAAGCCGACCCATATCCTCCCGGTGTCAATTTGCCTTCTAGAAGCAACAGGATGCGCACAAAGATCTGGGCAGGGCTTACATTTTTAGTTTATTGGTTTTATGAGGGTTGTTTGGGGCTCTCTCTGAGATCTGCTGCAGAGTGGGGGGCGGGGGACAAGGTGGGGAGGAAAGGAGTCAGCGAAGAAGAGAGTAAGAGAGAAGCAGGGGGGGTGGAAACCCCAGGAGGGAAAGGAAATGCCCAAGGCGGAGAACGCAGACAGAGGAGGGCCGGGGAAGAGGCTGGGCGGCACTCGGGCTGCGTCCGGAACCAGAGGGCCCGGACCGGGCTCCGTTTGAGCACGCCGCTCAGCCCGGGGCCGCGCCCTCGGCAGCCGAACTGGGTCCCCGGGCTCGGCCTCCGCCCACGGCCCACTGCCCGCCCCCTCCCCTCCCAGGTGGCTGCCTCCAGGAGGCAGGAGCCGCCGAGATGCTGAACTCTGTCCGCCTTCCTCGCAGGCTCGATCGGGGATCTGCACCAGCCGCGAGACTGAGCCGCGGCGGGGGCAGCCTGCGGCCGGGTGGCTCTCCAGGCTGGATGGGGTGGCCCGTTTTACCAGGCGCTGGTGTTTGCAGGAGGCAAGGCCACTTGGGGCCTCCCTGACTCCTGCGGGCCGGGCCAGGGAGCCGGGAATGAAGATGCAAGTCGAACTCCAGGTTCTGCGTGTCGCTGGCGACCGCCGGGCGTGAACTGTCCTCCTCGGTCTCGGTCCCGGCCGGGGGAGGTGCCCCCCACCACCTCCCCCGGTTCTGAGTCGCGACGCCCTCCGGGACCTGGTGCGGATCGCCACGCGGGACCCGGGAGCCGAGCGGAGAGGGAGGCGCTCTGCGCGCCTCGACTTTCCCTGCGCGCCGACGGCTCGGAGCGCCGGGGGGCCCCTCGCGGGCAAGGGGTGCTCGCTCGTCCGCCCTCCCCGCGACCTCACCTCGGCGTCGGGCCCTGCCTCGGGCCGCGAGGATAGAGGCCGGGCGCCGGCTCCGCTGCGGCCGCATCCCTAGCCAGCCCAGAGGCTCCTTCTCGCCCTTTCCACCCCAGGGACCTAAACTCCCCAAACCCCGTGCAGGGGGCAGCGGGGTGCCGCGGGGAAGATAAAACAGTCCAAGTTTTCCGCCAGCGGCGCCAAAGAAACTTCTTGGGGGGTGCGCTCCAGGTTCGGGAGTGTCGCCTCCCCCGGTGACTTGATGGAGTGGGTGCCAGGCTGGGCCTCTTGACAGTTTCATCGCTACTTCTAAAGTCTCCTTCGCTTTGAACTCGGGGAACTAGCCCCTCTTCTTGGAGAAGGAGGCCGCGCCCGCACCCAAAGGGAATCCTCAGGTGACCCGGGGGAGTGGGGCTGTCTGTCTGGGTGTGCCACCTGGGGCCAGGAGTTGGAGATTTCTGATGCAGCTGAGAAACACAACGGCGTCAGGGAGAATAAACTAATAGTAGGACTGGGCCTAAACTTAATTTTTTTTTTTTTAAAGTCTCAAATTGTCCAGTTTGTCTTTTCGCTTCTACTGAAAACATTAGGGGAATGAATGAAAGGTGACCAGTGGGTCACCCCGTGCGTCTGGTTTGCCTTCATTTCCTTCGTTTCTCCCGCAGTTGTCCCAGCAGTGTCCACGTAAAATATTTTCTTCTGTCGAACTCTTGCAACGAAATCGGATTTTCTATTTGGATGGTTCTACGTCAAAGACGGTCTGCAGCGGCACCCGGCTTTGCCCGTGATTAACGGAAGGACATTTCCTACAATAAGGTAGAGTCAATGCCGTGAGCCCAAGCCATTGATTTCCACCCCTGTGTCGTCAGCTTGTTGTTCACTTTCTTTTAAGATTATGGCAGCAATCATCATCATTATAATAACCAGGACACAAACAGCTCCTGAGAAGCCGCTTATAACTACCTCTTCTAGGAGGTGAGACACACGCACACCACCCTGTGGACCTATGTTTTATTTTTGCCAGAGGAACGGCAGAATTGCCTGAGTTTTTAAAAAATGATCTATTTACAGACTTGCTAATGCCTCTGCAGAAATCCTGTTTATCAGCCCAATAGTTGTGACAGGGTTAGAAAACCATTTTAAACTGTTAATCGGCCACAAAAAGGGTCCCAGATTGACGCCTTTCACTTACCTTTGAAAGGCTATAAAAGCGATGCTGTACATTGGGATGAAATTAGACAGCGACAAAATCATTACCTTGACTTCCCACAATAAAGACAGCCTTAGAGAGGGGCTATTGATGGTTTCAAATTACATAACCGTGGTTTATAAGTTCTTCCTCTGGGCTCACAGAAAGCAATTTTAAAGTGTGAATTCTTCAAAGAACAAACGGCCACTAGCATTCAAACACTGACATGCAGCTGCCTTTTAATTTTATTTATTGCAAAACGGCTATTAGTAAAAAAGAGAGAGAAACACAAAAACAAAAATCCCAGCAAGAGCAGGCCAAGCCCAAAGAGAAAACCATGTTCATGTTGTATTTCACCAAGCTCCCTGGGTGCACACTTGGCCAGGGAGCTCCCTGGCCAGACCTTTTCCTCCTCCACGGGACAGGGAGTGGAATTCATAGCCTCGGGAGTAGGAAGAGCCCTGCCAGTGTGACGGGGTCCTGTCTGCCCCCTGCATCTGCAGGTTTAAATCCGAGCACAGCCTCCTCTAGGCTAGAAGGAAAGACATTTTTTCCATACAGCACAGAATCCGGGGGTGGGGTGGGCCTGGGGGCTGGGTCCTGGGCTAAAGATCAGCCCTTCCACTCTCATCCCTCTGGGTTGGCTCCAACATGACCAAGGGTGGGACTCCACCTTTCAGCTGACCTTTACTCAGACCGATTTCTACCTAAATCCGGGAGGCGATGGAAAGCTAATGGCCCTTTCCTTTGCTCTCAAAGTGGCATCTGCATTTTTGCGGGCTGGCCCCCCCAAACCCCAACCTCCTTTGTTGACCTGCAAGGCCTGAAAAAAAAACCCAATGGGGCACCCCGCCGCCCCAGCTTCCGCTTCTTGGGGACCAAATCAGTGGTGGAAAAGCAACCAGGTGGCAGTGTCTTTACCGAGCAAAAACATTCAGGACGGCCTCACCGAGCACTGCGCGAGGAGGGAGAGGAGCGCGCCCTCTTTAGCGTGTTCGGGCGAGGGGCCTTTTGGGGTCAGGAGAATTCTAGGTGCAACTTTGCAGCGGATTTGAGAGACCGGAGGGAGTCGGAGAACCGGAGGCAAGCTGGGGTTCGGCCACATTCGCTGCGCAGCACTGCCCCCTGGTATCCTGCGCCAAAACTGCCCCACTAGGCAGTGGCGATCTCCCTGCTCCGCGGCCCGGGGTTAACCTTTTTCTCCTTTTTTAGGCCACAAGCCCTCTTCTAGAAGCTCCCCGGGAGGCCTTGAGAGAGCTCTCCTGCGGAGCTCTAAAGCCTTCCTTCCCGCCCTGCCCCAAGCACTCACCTTCCCAAAGAGGACTCCCGAAACCAGGCCCCTGGTGTGACTCTGGCACCCAAGCGTCAGCTGAGATGTGAGGGCTGCCAGGAGGCCTCACTGCAGGCCTGTGTGAGCGGGGAAGGCTTGTGTACACGGAGGTTCATTTAGGATTGGGAAGGTTCATTCTTTTAATGAACGCAAGTTCCCTGGGCATCTTTTTTTTCTTGGCATTTGGGCTTTCTGGAGAAGAAAGAAAGGGGAGGCAGGGTCACGGTCTTCCTGGCACCCAGAAGTGGGAGAGATGGGTAGGTATCAGGTGACCCACTCAGAACACCAGGGCGTGGCTCAGGAGGGCCCAGAGTCCTGCCCAGTTTGCCCCCTTCCTATGGGTCCCCAATAGCCCTGCCTTCCTGCAGGTGTCCGGAGGAAGACTGCCCTCTTCTCCAACCCATACTGGGCATCTGGTGCCTGTTGTGGGTACCAGCCTCAAGACACCCACCAGCAACTGGAGGACTGGGCCCCTGCTTGAGGCTAGGGCTTGGGGAGAGGTAGGTGTTCAGATAACTGGACACAGAGAAGGAGTTCAGACCTCCAAACCAGGTCCGCTCTGGGTTCCAGCTTGGTCACCTGCAGACGGTGTGACCTTGAGACCTTCAGCCTCTCTGTACATCTCTTTCCTTGCTACTTTTTCAGGGAGGTTGTGAGAATTGAGATAATGTTCTTCAAGTGTGTGCTCAGTCAGGGTCACCATTGGTGACTGTAGGTGTTCCCTGCAGGAAAGTGCCCCAGAGAGCATCCCATAAGGAGTGGGGCCTGAAGCACCACAGTGGTGCTAACCCCAGTTTTCAGGAGAGGTGGATACAGAGCAGTGATAGCCCTGAAGGCTGTGCCCTGGGTCCCAACGCTTCCTGGGTGTCTTCCACCAGGGCCCAGGCTTTGCTCGAAGGGAGGACTTAGCTCACTCCTCTTGGCTCTGGGAAGCTAGTCATCCCTGTGTATGACAGCATCTAGTGTTGAGAACCTTGGCCTAACACGTGTCACACACCCAGCCTTAACCTGCATCAGACACAGGGCTAAGAGCTTCACGTTCACTATCCCATTTCATCTTCACAGTGATGGGACAGAAGTAGTTAAGTTTTCAAAACTCCATTTTACAGAGCAGGCAGCTGAGCTCAGAGAGGTGGGGTAACTTGCTCAAGATCACAGAGCTGGTTTTTTTCAGAGGCTAAGCCCTTTCTGGTGTGACATTAGAAAGCATAGGCTTTCACTCTTCCGTTTCCACTCATGCTGCTACTGCTGCTGCTGCTAAGTCACTTCAGTCGTGTCCGACTCTGTGCGACCCCATAGACAGCAGCCCACCAGGCTCTGCCGTCCCTGGGATTCTCCAGGCAAGAACACTGGAGTGGCTACGTTCTTTAAACTGCAGTTTCTTTTTCCCTGCCTTGGCACCTACGGAAGCTGAGGCGGCTCCCGGGAATCTCAGGCCTTGACGCGAATTTTCACTCAATCGAGTCTGCTTCGGTCTCTAGTCCCCTAGGTGATCTCAGATCAGAATGACCCACCCGAGCATCCGGACAAGAGTTCGGGGAAGAAACCTCTCCCCTCCCTGGAAGCTGAGATCAAGCGGTTAAGACGGTCCAGGAAACAGGTGAGGCCACGCCTGTTGAGTCCCCGGGAGGCGCAGGCGCGCGGATCCGGGATGCTGGGATGCTTCGGGGACTCCTCCGGATACCCACGCCGCGCGAAACCTCCCTCGCTCCCTCACCCTAAACCAAGGTCTCGAGGACCGGAGGTTGGAGTGCGGGGAGTGTACTGCGTGTAACGGATGTCGCGGCGCAGGGCACCAGCAGTCAGCTATGGAATGGACTTGACCATGATGTTCCCGGGCCAGCGGCTCCCTGCGATGGGAGTCCCCGAGCTCCCCAGTCGGTAAATATCCGACGATTGCTTCCTGGGAGCTACGCCCGGCATCCACGCCTCTCCCTACCCACTACGTCCCAGTCACGGTCAATTTCCAGGCCGCCCCCAGGGTCCCCCACTCTCTGTCCTAACCCCCGCCCTCCCGTGGGGCCAAGTTGAGGGCACCACCAGCGCTCTTCGGAGTGAGTTTTCTGGTGGGGCCCAGGCTTCGTTGTATCGCACGCACCCCGCCCACCCATCCCCCAACTGCTCTCCCCGGAGCGCAGCCCCGGCGTCGGCCGCGCCGAGCGAGGCGCCCCCTGGCGGCAGGAAGCCGCGCGCACTCGTCTCCCTGGTGGCTCCGGGCGCCCTCGCCGGCCTCTCCCACGGAGATGGCTACCTTGTTCCCAGAGACGGTCCGAGAGACGCTCGCAGCTTTCCTTGACTGGCCCGGGCGCGCCCTTGGCCCAAGCCCCCTCCACGTTCCCCAGCAGCGGGCCTGGTCCTCCCTGAATAGAAACCACTGATGCCAGGTAACCCCCACCCCACTGCCGGGCTTCACTGGACGCTAGGCCCCTCGGAGGCCAGCGCTATGGTTGAGAAAAGAAAGGAAAAAAAAAATCCACCCATCCACCTAATTCAGGGGTGAAGGAAAACCGTATTCATCCGGATTTTCAAAAAGAAAACGTCCCCCCCTCAACAACCTCGCGTCCACCGCCCCTTGCCCGGATCCTGTGAACCGGAAAGGCAGATATTCCACGGCCTTCTCTCCGGTCACGTGAATGTCCCCGGTGCTATCTGCCCACATCTCTGTGTGAAGCAGTTTCTTTCCCTCGAAATCCCACCGGGAAGACGCGATGGAGAGAGAGGACTCATTCGAACAAGAATCTGGAGAAAAACTCCCCGAGAGTGTTCAAAAACTCAGCAAGCTGCATTTTAGCCGAAGTTCCTGGTTAGAGCTCCCTGAGTTTCCTGTGGGTTTCAGGTCTAGTGTCAGAATGACCTGAATTTGAATCTTGATTTTGTCACTTAATAGCTGACTCGGGCAAATTACCTTCTAAGTACCAGTTTTCCCTGTTACAGTAGTTACCTCACAGGCTATCATAAAGATTAAAAGATCATACTGTGAAGTTTAGGCAGGTAACTGTATCTTGATTATTTCCCCTAAAGCCAGAGTTCAATGCTTGCTAAGCCTCTTCAGTTGCAGTCGGGTCCTACTCTGCGACCCTGTGGACTGTAGCCCACCAGGCTTCTCTGTGCATGGGATTCTCTAGGCAAGACTACTAGAGTGGCCATGCCCTCCTCCAGAGGATCTTCCTACCCAAGGATGGAACCTATGTCTCCTACCTATCCTGCATTTGCAGGTGGATTCTTTACCACTAGCGGCACCTGGGAAGCCCAAGAGTTCAACGAGACTTTAGCTAGTTAAGGTTGGAAAATTGGATTTGACTTGGACTCAAGGATGAGACTGGGGGCAGAGATACTGTTAAAAGGTGAGTTTTTAATCCTGGGAGGGCTGAACTCACAAATAACCATTCGGTGCTTGCATCAGTGAGAATCAGTAAGGCTGGGAGTTGGGACCCTAGGGCTCTCCAAGGACCTTCCCAAGCCTAAGTGTTTTCTTATGCCTGCCTTGGGGCAGGGCTGGTCTTTGTCTTTGTACTCTTGCACCCAAGAGGCGGCCAGTTACTCAGGGTCCGTGCTGGCTGCTGAGTGAGTGGATTTGGTCATCCCAAATGTGGCCTTACACAAGTCATCTTTCCCTTTGCTTTCTTAACTCCTGCCTTCTCTGAACAGGCCAGATTCCCCTGTCATATGCTCTCAGCGGACCATACACTTTCTCTTCATGATGACTTACCACTGTTAAAACTTCACATTTATTCGTGCAATCATCAGATTGTCTTCCTGTTGCTGTGAGCTCCATAGCTGTTTTCCTGTCCCTGAGTTGTTCTTAACAGTTAATACAATGGATAATGGTTGAATGGCAACGAAATGGCTTTTTTTGTAGCTAGATTCAGAAAGTAGTTTAACCCTGCCCCTCACCCTAATTAGCAGTCATGGTAGGTAATTCACAATACACTCTTTCAATATGTTGTAAAGAAATTAGCCTCCAAATGCACTACCAGGCAGGCTATTCTAGACGTGACGGAATAGAAAGGCACACAGACCAAGTTAAGATGCTTTAATCTCACAGATTATTGGATAAATTGAAAACACACAGGGAGAAGGAAGATAAAAAGAGATGGGATAGGTTAGCAACAATATGATCAGATATAAGAAGGTGGGGAGGACCACTTGCAGAATCGTGGGTTATGTAATATGTCATGTTCATGTCCCCTTTTCCCTCCCCCCTATAGTAAGTTCAGTTCAGCTCAGTCGCTAAGTCATGTTCAACTCTTTGCAACCCCATGGAACGCAGCATGCCAAGCCTCCCTGTCCATCACTAACTCCCGGAACTTGCTCAAACTCATGTCCATCCAGTCAGTGATGCCATCCAACCGTCTCATCCTCTGTCGCCCCCTTCTCCTCCTGGCTTCAATCTTGCCCAGCATCAGGGTCTTTTGCAATGAGTCAGGTCTTCGCATCAGGTGGCCAAAGTATTGAAGCTTCAGCTTCAGCATCAATCCTTCCAATGAATATTCAGGACTGATTTCCTTTAGGATTGACTGGTTTGATTTCCTTGCAGTCCAAAGGACTCTCAAGAGCCTTCTCCAACACCACAGTTCAAAAGCATCAATTCTTCTGCGTTCAGCCTTCTTTTAGGGTCAACTGTCACATCCATACATAACTACTGGAAAAACCATAGCTTTGACTATACAGACCTTTGTCAGCAAAGTAGTCTTTGCTTTTAAATATGCTGTCTAGGTTGGTCATGGCTTTTCTTCCAAGGAGCAAGCATCTTTTCATTTCATTTCTGCATCACCATCTGCAGTGATTTTGAGACCCCCCAAAATAAAGCCTGTCACTGTTTCCACTTTTTGCCCATGTATTTACCATGAAGTGATGGGTCTGGATGCCACGATCTTAGTTTTTTCAATGTTCAAGCCAACTTTTTCACTCTCCTCTTTCACATTCATTAAGAGGTTCTTTAGTTCTCCTTCACTTTCTGCCATGAGGGTGGTGTCATCTGCATATCTGAGGTTGTTGATATTTCTCCTGGCAATCTTGATTCCAGCTTGTGCTTCATCCAGCCCGGCATTTTGCATGATGTACTCTGCATAGAAGTTAAATAAACAAGGTGACAATACACAGCCTTGACATACTCCTTTCCCAATTTGGAACCAGTCCATTGTTCCATGTCTAATTCTAACTGTTGCTTCTTGACCTGCATATAGATTTCTCAGGTTCCCCCTTGATGATGTGGTTACAAGGACTAGAGTTGGGGGTGGGTACTGAGATAACAGACAGAAGGTGCCCAAGGCAGTGACACACACTTTCACCATCAAGTTCGCCTGGCTAACAGCAGGAGCTCTACTGTTAGTCTGTACAACACCTTCAGGTTTAGCTGTGCGTCATTGGCAGAACACAACCGGGACCACAGTGGATGTCGCCAGTGAGTGGCTAGTTTAGAGGATTACATAACTGCCAGCTCTGAGGTGGCATGATCGTACCTTATTACTTGGTCTTTTCATCTCTATTTGTACTTAGCACTCTGGTTTGTTCTACACTATTTTTTTCTCTCCATCTTTACCATATCCTGCATATAGCTGCGGAGAAGGCAATGGCACCCCACTCTAGTACTCTTGCCTGGAAAATCCCATGGACGGAGGAGTCTGGCAGGCTGCAGTTCATGGGGTCACTAAGAGTCGGACACGACTGAGTGACTTCACTTTCACTTTTTCACTTTCATGCATTGGAGAAGGAAATGGCAACCCACTCCAGTGTTCTTGCCTGGAGAGTCCCAGGGACGAGGGAGCCTGGTGGGCTGCCGTCTGTGGGGTCACACAGAGTCGGACACGACTGAAGCGACTTAGCAGCAGCAGCAGCAGCAGCATATTGCTGATTTACCTGCAGGTGAACTCTGCCATGTCCCACAAGATACTTGTGACCCCTGCTCTAGAATGAACACTTCCTATGAACTTTGCTTATATTTCATTGTCTACTGACTTGCTTACCATCACACTGCTTATGAGTTTCATCCATCTGTTTCTTTTTCCTGTCTTCTGGAACACGATTCAGTATTCTCAGATAACACAGCACACACATATTGCACAGTATGTGTAACTAAATGCTAAGCATCATGCTAAGCAGCCTTCTAGTTAGTGGAAAGACACAATCAGTCCACACAGTCATATGGAATGGGACAAATGCCGGGCAGCTGGGCCGGGGGAAGGTTGGAGAGATCTGCTGTCCCAAGAACATGTGATGAGCAGTCAGGGAGAGCTTCCCGGAGGAGATAGCACTTGAGCTGAGATCTGCAAGCAGCGCTCCATAGTCCTGAGATTTCTGAAATTCCTGATAAATAAACATCAAGGTCTATTGCTTTCCCCCATCCCACTTTTGAGTCACATTTAGCCTGTTTTCCCTTTGACTTTCCGAGGGAACACTAACCTGTTCTAGTCCCCCAAATGCGCAAATGTTATGTTTTACACAACAATAAGAATGAAACACACCTATTGGCAAAAGACATTGCAGAACAGTGTTTAGGCTTATAAATGGTTCTAACTGGGATCAACAGCCTATAATTAGACTTTAACAATCTAAGAGAGGAGTAATGTGCACCCCGCAGGACAGATTGGCGTCTTTTTCTTTAGTTCTGCAGGTTTGGTGGGTAGATTGGCCCCCGACGTGCCTCCTACAATAACTGTCCCACCGAGGTAAACATGTCACAAACAAGAACAATGAGATCACCAATAATATAACACTAATACTATAAACAAAAGGAACGCCACCTTCCGCTCTGGTGGAATAAAAAACACAATGTGGACCAACTAACAGGGCTATTTAAAAACAAGTTATCACGGCCAAGCTTCTTAGCTCTCCAAACGCAATTTTCCGGGAACCTCGGTACAAGAAGAAGTTTTTCCTGAAAGGGGCCTGCCTCTGCTGCTTTCTGGATAGCATTTGCTTACAGATCTGAGGCCTCAGACAAAGAAGAATATGCCCCACACAGACCCACCTCAATGCTTATTCTCATTTATTTCCCCCCAAGTTGAGACATTTCTAGGGTCAAAGGTTACTGTAAATGGAGCGTCTGTAAGCACATCCTCGCAGTGACATTTTCAAGAAACCTCAGGCTTTTCCCAAATGCCAAAGCCCTTTGATCACAGGCCACACTTCCCTGATAAGGACTGTTTTCCATGTTTTCTTAAAGAATGTTTAAGTGGGCGACAGAATATTAGCTGCAGTGGACCTTTTACGAAACTGTTTGGTCTGTCCCTTTCATTTTGTAAACGGCAACCAGCTCCAGGTGCAGACTGGAAGACATGACAGGCCTTGCTGTGAAGAAAACACAATGTATCCTTATACAAATAAATGAGGATCAAGCAAGATGCCTGGCTGGTTTCACCGGGGTGTTGCAGTTTGCCCTCATTCCATGAACCAACTTGTTGGGCCAAGGGATGAGTAGCCAGAGTCCTCAACTAACTTCCATGTGACATGACAAGAAGGACAGAGACAAAGCCCATTGTCTAGAAAAGGAAGTGTGCGATTAAAATGGGATGACTACTAGTTGTCGTAGAAGAGATGTTACATTGGATAGGACCTTTGAGCCAACTCAAAGCTGACCTAAGAAATGAAACGACTTTATTGGACCACATAACAAAAAAGTCTAGAAAAATAATCATTTCAGACATAGTTATCTCCAGAGACCAATGGTATCACATTCTCTATTTCTTGGGTCCCTCATGGTGACAAGATTTCTGCCAGATACTCCAAGCCTGCATCCTACCAGGTTTAAGTACTGTGAAAGAGAGTGCCTGTCCCTTAATGATCACAGCAGGGGTCTCAGTGCTTCTGACTGGGCCATGTGCTCATGCCTTAACCAATCACTTGGGCCAAGAGAAAGCAAGGCTCCGAGTACTCAAGTCTGAATCTCATGTCCATTCTTGACACAGGTGAAACATCATTCTGAATGTGAGAGAGAGTGGTCACTCCTAGAAAAATCGAGGTATCAGGAAGCAGACAGGGTGATGGATAGCAAAACCTAAGACATCCACCATAGATGTGAAATTGAACACAAGGTGTCCCTTGGAGCATCAGCCTTCTAGTGGCAGCCCCAGGTTATGTGGGCTCTGGAATCCAGATATGCACCCAGAGAGTCTTGCAAACTCAAGCACAGCTCTTTGATCAATATGAAGTATCTCTGATTAGCATTATCTCCTCCATGAGGTAAGCTTGTAAAATCAATACTTCGATTTCAGGACTTTCACTTCTACAGATTTGTAATATGGTTTCTGATTCACCAGACTTTTGGATGCTGGCAAGCCTCAGTTTCCTCATCTGTCTAATGGGGATAATACAATGAAAGTGGAAGCATTTTGCAAACCATAAAATACCATTCAGAAGACATGAGGGTGGATGGGAAAGTCGGGATTCCATGGCTACAAAGCCAAAAGCATGGATGTTCTAGGCCTTTTCAGATGAGGGGCAAGCTGATCTGTGGGTGAACACTATAGTTAAGGGATCTCTGAACCAGAACCCTGGGTACACTGTCTCAGAGAGAGTCTGGGTTTTTGACCATGTGCAAGAAAGAAAAGGAACTCCAATGCACTCTTTATTCACAGAACCCCAGAGGGCAAGAGTGTCACACCTCAGGTGTGAGTCATGAATATCACCCGAGGCCTGGGAGAGGGAATAAGACCCAGGACAGTAGCAGCCCCTGTTGGTCCTGTCACCTGACTTGGCAAGCACGCAGAAGGTGCTTCTTGGGGAACACGTGCTGGTGCGGGCCAGGGGGCGGCTGGGGATGAACCTAGAGTGGTGGTGACAGTTACCTATCAGCCTTCCAGGAGAAAGCCAGGCGACATCTGTCCTTGGAAGGCTTTCCAGACGTCTCCAGGAGCAGTTGCCACTCCTCTGTCCATGGAATTCTCTAGGCAAGAATACTAGAGTAGGTAGCCATTCCCTTCTATGGGGATCTTCCTGACTCAGGGATTGAACCTGGGTCTCCTGCATTGCATGCAGATTCTTTACCATCTGAGCCACCAGGGAAGCCACACGGAGTGGTCACGTACTCCTCTAATGTCTTCTGAGAGCAGGAACAGTGCATCTGATCATGTCAACAAACCCACTTCCCTATTGGCCTACAGCCTCCTTCAAGTGTGGCGCTCACAACAGCAATCTGTGCTGAACCCCCAAACCTGAGTGTCAGGGCCATTTCCCTCTGCCACCCCCTATCCCTCGCTGCCCTTCTGGTTTCCCCTTATGTTCTTTCTGCACAATAACCACAGGCCCATGGGCCCACGGGAGCATCAGCCCTCTTCACAGTTCTGTCTCCAAACACATTTTAAAAAAGGGAACTTTCTGCAGGTGCAAAATAATCTTGAGAAAAAAAAAAAAAGCAGGCTCGGCATCCTCATGTGGTAATACGGATGATAACCTCATGAACACCAACTGTTCTAATCAACAAGCGATCTCAGGTGGGGATTGTCGTGCTGCTGGATGCGGTTGCTGCATCTCCTCCCTGGGGAGTCTCCTCACTTCTTCCTGGAAGCAGAACACCACGCTGCTGTGTCCCCATCCCAGCCGAGAGGCGGACCTGCAGTAAAAAAGGGGGCACATGGAATCAAGCAGCTGGAAGCCATGTCCACTTTAGTTCCAAGGCCTGGCTAACACAGTCTGTCACATCAGTGTTATCATATGTTTGTTGGAGTAGCTTGGTAAAGAGGGCCCCCGAGGGGTGGGGCTGGCACTCCTGTTGCTGTTGGAGACAGGATCTGTGTTCGATTCTGGTTGGGAGAGCGGTTCCAGAGGCTGTGAATCCAGACAGGGAGAACGCTAGCATCTGATCCTCTGGACAGTGCACTACGGCAGAGTATCAAGGCAGGACTTGTGCTTTGGGGATCATTTGTGTCTGAAATATTCTTGGGAAACCCATGGAGGAAGGCAGCTGTTCTATAAATCTAAGATACAGATTAATTTTGCAGTGTGTACCTGTCATAAATTCATAGTGAAGTAAAACCATTAGAGGGTTTACACTGGTCCTTGGACTTGCTGAGAGCAGAGAGGAGCTTTTTCCCCTCTTCATGAACACCAAGAAAGCAGAATTCAGACTTGTTCTTAGAGCTCCCTCTGGTGGCAATTACAAAAAAAACCCCAGCTCTGAGGGTTGTTTTTTGGCGGGAGCGGGGGAGGGGGTGCTTCCCTGATAGCTCAGTTGGTAAACAGTCCACCTATAATGCAGGAGACCCCGATTTGATTCCTGGGTCAGGAAGATCCGCTGGAGAAGGGATTACCCACTCCAGTATTCTTGGGCTTCCCTGGTGGCTCAGCTGGTAAAGTATCCACCTGCAACGTGGGAGACCTGGGTTCAATCCATGGACTGGGAAGATCCCCTGGAGAAGGGAAAGGCTACCCACTCCAGCATTCTGGCCTGGACAATTCCATGGACTATATAGAGTCAGACACGAGTGGCTCCAAAATCACTCCAGATGGTGACCACAGCCATGAAATTAAAAGACCCTTGCTCCTTGGAAGAAAAGCTATGACAAACCTAGACAATGTATTAAAAAGCAGAGACATTACTTTGCCAACAAAGATCTGTATATGGTTTTTCCAGTAGTCATGTATGGATGTGAGAGTTGGACGATAAAGAAGGCTGAACGCCTTCTTTGAATTGATGCTTTTGAACTGTGGTGTGGGAGAAGATTCTTGAGTCCCTTGGACTGCAAGATCAAACCAGTCAATCCTAAAGGAAATCAGTCCTAAATATTCATTGGAAGGACTGATGCTGAAGCTGAAGCTCCAATAGTTTGACCACCTGATGTGAATAGCCAACTCACTAGAAAAGATCCTGATGCTGGGAAAGATTGAAGACAGGAGGAGAAGCAGATGACAGAGGATGAGATGGTTGGATGGCATCACTGACTCAAAAGACATGAGTTTGAGCAAGCTCCGGGAGATGGTGAAGGACAGGGAAGCCTGGCGTGCTGCAGTCTATGGGGTCACAAAGAGCTGGACACAGTTGAGAAACTGAACATTAACAAGAGGCACAGAGGGGCTTCCTGAGGCCTCAGCAGGTAAAAAGTCCACCTGCAAAGCAGGAGGTGCAGGAGACGCAAGTTCCATCCCTGGGTCAGGAAGACCCCTGGAGAAGAAAATGACAACCCACTCCACTATTCTTGCAGGGATAATTCCATGGACAGAGGAGCCTGGCGGACTACAGTCCATGGGGTCGCAAAGAGTTAGACGTGACTGAGTGCAGTGACACAGAGGTCACCTGAGTTTTCAGTAAGAAGCTATAGGAGAAAAGGTCCTCTACCCTTTCAGTGTCATGGCAAAAAGTCCACCATCCCCTTCTGTAAGGGGCTGCCGTTCGGAGTCTGAGAAGTTGAAATTCCTCCGGATGTCTGGTCCTGTTGATGTGCGTGTATCCTGGCGTGAATGATTCTTGCAGGGAACTTGGACAGCTGCTCTGGACTACTTTGATGCTTGTCTTCTCATTTGTGCATGCTAAGTCGTTTCAGTTATGTCCGACTCTGTGCGACCCCATGGATTGTAGCCCGCCAAGCTCCTCTGTCCATGGGATTCTCCAGACAAGAATACTGGAGTGGGTAGCCATTTCCTCCTCCAGGGAATCTCCTTGACCCAGGAATTGAACTGGAGTCTCATGTGTCCTGCATTGGCGGGCAGGTCCTATCCCTAGAGCTTTCCTATATTGGTCCCCATTTCTCAAGCAGATCAGCAGTCTCTCCAGTGCCGAGATGACATCTTAATCACCCGTGCAGGATGCCTCCCTCCCTCCAGCATCTAGCAGGGGACTTTGCCGATGGGACGACTTCCTGGGAGATGCTGGAGCCTGGCCAGTCACGAGGTGAACTGCCATGCGCCTCTGAGGCTGATGCTGAGTGACCAAGCGCATCAGCTGCTTGCCTGCCCTGTGCGGGCTGCGATCTCATAGGTCTTGACAGACGGTGGCAGCTTTGACATGTCGTCAGCCTCATGTGAACGCTCGTCCCCAGTCGCTGCTCTCGGACCGCCAGCTCTGATTCCGAGAGCTGGGCTTTTCAGTTAATGCTTTTGCCCCGGGAGATGGGGGCCGCGGGCAGCGTGGCGGGAGTTCGAAGGCAGCCCGTAGCGTTGGAAGAGACTATTTTCAAATAGCTAATGGTGTTTTCAGTGACCTGGGGATATTTGCTACCACTTTCAATGATGAAAATGAATCTGCAGCTCAAGAATTCTAATTTGTCTTCCTCTTAACCGGTGGGGCATTTCCTGAACACCACTGCCCCCTTGTGGCAGTGAATCTAATCTTGTAGGGTGGTGAAGACAACAATTTCTGAAGCCTTATAAGCTTAAACTGGGTGGGCTTCTCAGGTGGAGCTAGTGGTAAAGAATCCGCCTGACAATGCAGGTAGCCATAAAAGACTCGAGTTTGACCCCTGAATCAGGAAGATCCCCTGGAGTAGGAAATGACAACCTGCTCCAGTATTCCTGCCTGGAAAATTCCATGGACAGAGAAGCCAGAAGACTACATTCCTTGGACTTGCAAAGAGTCGGACAAGATTGAGTGACTGAGCACGCCCACGAGCACATACACAAACACAGACACACAAACTTGGATTAACAAAGGGGGCTGGAGATTGTCCCCCAAACTTTACTCATCCCTGGAAGGAACACATACTTGTAACTAGATGAGGTGCTTGGGTCATTCATCCCCTTAATGCCTTGGCTTTACTTCAAGCTGGTAATTTAGAGGCAATCGTTAAGTGGATTTACAGCCAGATTATTTAAATCCACTGATAAATCGACTTGTGGATTAAAATTTGCAAGCTTCTGAGACCTGGTACACTCCTGTTTCACAGTGGATTCATTGAAAAGAGAAATGACACTGGTAAACACTTGTAGTTATTAAACATCTCATTTGTATGAAGACAGCTTCTACTTTTTCTTGGAGTAAGATTTTTTTAAATTGTTGATTAGTCACTACATTGTGTCCGACTCTTTTGTGACCTCATGGAGTGTAGCCCAACAGGCTCCTCTGTCCATGGGATTTCCTAGGCAAGAATACTGGAGTGGGTTGCCATTTCCTTCTCCAGGAGATCTTCCTGACCCAAGGGTCAAACCCATGTCTCGTGCATTGCAGGTGGATTCTTCACTGCTGAACCACCAGGGAAGCCTTGAGATAAGGTTTACATAACATAAAATCGGCCATTTTTGCAAACTGAAGTATAGTTGATTAACATTGTTGTATTGGTTACTGTGTACAATAAAGTGATTCACACACATATATTCTTTTTCATATTCTTCTCCATTATAGTTTATAAAATCAATCATTTTAACGTGAACAATTCAGTGACATTCAGTACATACACAATATTATGCGACTATTAGGCTATGTGAATGTCCTAGTTCCAAAACACTTTCATCATCTCAAAAGAAAACTCCTGTACCGATGCAGTTAGTCCCCATTTCTCTGGTACCTGGAAACCACCCATTTATTTTCTGTCTGTATGTGTTTACCTTACTCTAGTAAATGAAATGGAATCATACAATATTTGTCCTTTTGTATCTGGCTTCTTTCACCTAGTATAAGGTTTCTGAGGTTCATACAAGTTGTAGCACATAACAGAATTTCATTCCTTTTAATGGCTGAATAATATTCTATTACATATGGTACCACTCATCCACTGATGGCCCTTTGGGTTGTTCCCACCTTGTGGCTATTGTGAACAGTGCTCCTATGAACATTCGTGTCCAGGCATGTGTCTGAGTCCCTATTCTCAATTATTTGGGGTATGTAGGTATGTAGTCCACTAGGAGTGGACTTTCTGGGTCATGTAATAATTCTGTGTTTAACTTCTTGATGAACCGGGTCTTCAGGTAGAAGACATGTTCTAGCATCTAACAATTCCTGCCACCTGCTCATCTGTTCTGCATCTGTTGCAGGTCTGCCAGCTGGCCGGAATGCCTTGGCTTGGGTGGGAGTAGGGGGGTTCTGGTTGGCTCTGTGTGTCTGGAACCAATAGCTCTCAGAGATGCTCTTCTCACTGTGCATAGCAGAAGCCTAACCCATCCACGCAAACACATTAAAAAGCCTTCTCTGTCCTCATAGCTGCTGCCCTTTCATTGTCTAAAGTCACATCGGTTCAGTTCAGTTCAGTGGCTCAGTCGTGTTAGCCGAGCCCAACTTTAATGGAGAAGGGATGTAACCGTGGGAGGCTTTGCAAAGTCACAGGGCAGAGGGTGTGGCTGATTTGTGGTCTTAGAGGCACAGAGTAAGGAATGGGAGAAATCACCCTCCTCAACATCGCTGATAAGATTTGGTTCTCTTTATACTGGGCCGATTTTCAATACTTAACTTACTTTTTTCTACATCATATTTACATTGTATCCAGGACATTCATGGTCTTGATGCAAATGTGTTTGCACTGTGGGATGTTTATAGCCAACCACAGCTGTGGAGCATCCCAATTGCTGGAAACGCCTCTGGGGAAGCTGGGCTTGCTCTGGGTGGAAACCTCCAGCCTCCTTTAAGATGGGCCTCTTAAGGAATGGGCATCAATAAGTGGCATCAATTATTCACCTCCAGGAACGTTCTCAGAAAGGAACAGCAGGCTGCAGAAATCGCCAGCAGTATTCATACTTTTCAGTGTTTGGACCTCTGTTCATCTTCTGAAAGACTGGGCATTTCTAAACTATTAAAAATTCAGATTTCAGAATAGAATGACTCTACATTGTGCTGAGATGTCAAAGCGACCCTGAGGTTCCTTTTACACTTCTTCTGTAGGGTCAGGGGAATGTAGGAGCATCTTGTCCGTGGGAGATGCCACAGGCCCCTCTGTGATGTGACCTTAAGGTTGCAGAAAGGGTCTATCCTCTGTTCAGCAAGGTCTTTGCTGCCTGTCTGCTGAGACAGCAGAAATTAATTCCCCTGGTAGTTCAGTGGGTAAGACACTGCCCTTCCAGTACAGGGAGTGCAGGTTCGATCCTTGGTGTGAAGTGAAAGTTGCTCAGTCGTGTCCAACTCTTTGCGACCCCATGGACTATATAGTTCATGGAATTCTCCAGGCTGGAATTCTCCATACTGGAGTGGGTAGATGTTCCATTCTCCAGGGGATCTTCCCAACCCAGGGATTGAACCCAGGTCTCCCGCATTGAAGGCAGATTCTTTACCATCTGAGCCACCAGGGAAGCCCTCAATCCCTGGTTGGGGAACTAAAATTCCACATGCCACATGGTGTGGCCCAAAAAATACCTAAAACAAAACACATTAAAAACCATTCTGAGGGATTTGCTTCTTTGGAAGACTCCTTTCAGAATGCAAAACCACAGGAGGGAAGGGAAGGAAAATTAACATTTATCAAACATCTAAAATGTGGATGAATCCTCACCCACAAGATAGATACACTTTACAGATTGCTTTATTAGATTTTCCTTTTAAATAATGAATACCTCACAGAAATATGTAATACTGGGAAAGTTTTTTTTAAAAAGGAAGAGTCTCTGCATTCCAGCCCTCAGAGATAATCTCTGGCAATGGTGCAGTGTATAACCCTCCAGGATTTTATATATGCTCTATATACTCACATATATTTGCATCTCACTTGACCTGTCAGCAGGCTTCCCTGGTAGCTCAGCTGGTAAAGAATCTACCTGCAATGCAGGAGACCCCAGTATGATTCCTGGGTCGGGAAGATCCGCTGGAGAAGGGATAGGCTATCCACTCCAGTATTCTGGGAGTCCCTTGTGGGTCAGACAGTAAAGAATCTGCCTGCAATGCGGGATCCCTGGGTTGGGAAGATCCCCTGGAGAAAGGAATGGCTACCCACTCCAGTATTCTTGCCTGGAGAAGTCCATGGACAGAGGAGCCCCGGTAGGCTACAGTCCATGGGGTCACAAAGAGTTGGCCAAGACTGAGTGACTTTCACTTTGATCCATTAGCAGCACTTGATGGGGTTGATGACATTGGGCTGTCCCAGCTTCAGAGATGGAATCCCCCTAGTTCCCACTTACTGCTCTGGCTGCCTGATCTCAGTGGTTTCTATAGCTTTCTCTTCTCCTTGTTGGGGGTTTCTCAGTGCTCAGCTGTGGACCATCTTCTCTACTCATTCTATATGTGTTGGGAGGTCTTGTTCACTCCAGTCCCATCATATACTATCTGCCCAATTATGGATCTCCAGCCTTTTTCTCTCTTCTGAGCCCTGACTTAAATACCCAACTGCTTTCTGACATTTGTCACTAGTATGTCTTAGAGGAACTCCAAACTTACTTGAACAAAACTGATATGTTGATCTTTCTCTTTCAAAATCTGCCACTATTCAGTGAAACACATCTTGGTTACTTCCAACTTTGAAGTAATTATGAATCAAGCTGCTGTAACGTTCACACACAGGTTTTGTGTAAGTTTTCAGCTCCTTTAGCTCCTTTTCAGCTCTATCAGGCCTAGATCTGATAGATAGAGTGCCTGATGAACTATGGAATGAGGTTCGTGACATTGTACAGGAGACGGGGATCAAGACCATCCCCATGGAAAAGAAATGCAAAAAAGCAAAATGGCTGTCTGGGGAGGCCTTACAAATAGCTGTGAAAAGAAGAGAAGCGAAAAGCAAAGGAGAAAAGGAAAGATATAAACATCTGAATGCAGAGTTCCAAAGAATAGCAAGAAGAGATAAGAAAGCCTTCTTCAGCGATCAATGCAAAGAAATAGAGGAAAAACAACAGAATGGTAAAGACTAGGGATCTCTTCAAGAAAATCAGAGATACCAAGGGAACATTTCATGCAAAGATGGGCTCAATAAAGGACAGAAATGGTATGGACCTAACAGAAGCAGAAGATATTAAGAAGAGATGGCAAGAATACACAGAAGAACTGTACAAAAAAGATCTTCATGACCCAGATAATCACGATGGTGTGATCACTGACCTAGAGCCAGACATCCTGGAATGTGAAGTCAAGTGGGCCTTAGAAAGCATCACTACGAACAAAGCTAGTGGAGGTGATGGAATTCCAGTTGAGCTATTCTAAATCCTGAAAGATGATGCTGTGAAAGTGCTGCACTCAATATGCCAGCAAATTTGGAAAACTCAGCAGTGGCCACAGGACTGGAAAAGGTCAGTTTTCATTCCAATCCCAAAGAAAGGCAATGCCAAAGAATGCTCAAACTACCACACAATTGCACTCATCTCACACACTACTAAAGTAATGCTCAAAATTCTCCAAGCCAGGCTTCAGCAATATGTGAACCATGAATTTCCTGATGTTCAAGCTGGTTTTAGAAAAGGCAGAGGAACCAGAGACCAAATTGTCAACATCCGCTGGATCATCGAAAAAGCAAGAGAGTTCCAGAAAAGCATCTATTTCTGCTTTATTGACTATGCCAGAGCCTTTGACTGTGTGGATCACAATAAACTATGGAAAATTCTTCAAGAGATGGGAATACCAGACCACCTGATCTGCCTCTTGAGAAATCTGTATGCAGGTCAGGAAGCAACAGTTAGAACTGGACATGGAACAACAGACTGGTTCCAAATAGGAAAAGGAGTACGTCAAGGCTGTCTATTGTCACCCTGTTTATTTAACTTCTATGCAGAGTACATCATGAGAAATGCTGGACTGGAAGAAACACAAGCTGGAATCAAGATTGCTGGGAGAAATATCAATAACGTCAGATATTCAGATGACACCACCCTTATGGCAGAAAGTGAAGAGGAACTAAAAAGCCTCTTGATGAAAGTGAAAAATTGGCTTAAAGCTCAACAATCAGAAAATGAAGATCATGGCATTCGGTCCCATCACTTCATGAGAAATAGATGGGGAAACAGTGGAAACAGTGTCAGACTTTATTTTTCTGGGCTCCAAAATCACTACAGATGGTGACTGCAGCCATGAAATTAAAAGACACTTACTCCTTGGAAGGAAAGTTATGACCAATCTAGATAGCGTATTCAAAAGCAGAGACATTACTTTGCCAACAAAGGTTCATCTAGTCAAGGCTATGGTTTTTCCTGTGGTCATGTATGGATGTGAGAGTTGGACTGTGAAGAAGGCTGAGCACCGAAGAATTGATGCTTTTGAACTGTGGTGTTGGAGAAGACTCTTGAGAGTCCCTTGGACTGCAAGGAGATCCAAACAGTCCATTCTGAAGGAGATCAGCCCTGGGATTTCTTTGGAAGGAATGATGCTAAAGCTGAAACTCCAGTACTTTGGCCACCTCATGCGAAGAGTTGACTCACTGGAAAAGACTGATGCTGGGAGGGATTGGGGACAAGAGGAGAAGGGGACGACAGAGGATGAGATGGCTGGATGGCATCACTGACTCAATGGATGTGAGTCTAAGTGAACTCCGGGAGTTGGTGATGGACAGGGAGGCCTGGTGTGCTGCGATTCATGGGGTCACAAAGAGTCAGACATGACTGAGCGACTCATCTGAATCTGAATCAGCTCCTTTGGAGAAGCACCGAGGAGTGTGATTACTGCATCATGTGGTAATGGTGTGTTTAATCTTATGAAAAAAAAAAAAAAAATCACACTGTCTTCCACAGTGATTATGATCTCGCTAAGGCAGCAGTGAGCGGTGGCGGGAAACGAGATCTTAATTCCCTACCCAGGAATTGAACGTGGGTAGCCTGGATGAGAACCAGAAATCCTAGCCAGCGGATCAGCAAGGGCTAGAAGTTAGAGGCTATCTTTCCCTGGATCTTTGCCCCAGTGAAAAATGCATTTATCACGGAGGCAGAAACTGTAAGTGCAGGTACAAAGTTTATTATCAGAGACGCAGCACACAAGTGGGAGAGCACATGGAGAAACGGCTTGTTTAGCTAAGACAGAGCAAGGCAGAGAGGCACACCCAGAGAGGAAGGTGAGGGCAGCCGCTCTAGTGAGAAGGAGCGCAGTAAACAGGTGGTTAAGTCATTCACATAGGTCAGTGCTTCTGGGTCTTCCTTCAGGCCAATTATCCCATTTCTTTTTCCTTACCTGACCTACCTTGTGTGCTGCAGTCCATGGGGTCACAAAGGGTCGGACATGACTGAGCGACTGAACTGAACTGAACTGACCTATTCTGAGACCCTCCCCTGAGTGCGCACCCACCCCTCAGGCAAGATGGATCTTGAAGTGAAGGCTTCTGGGAGGAGCAAGACTCATGGCCTGGAGTTATCCTTTCCCTTTTGATCCACAAGGAGACTTTCTGTGCATGAGTAATATCTCCCTTGTTTCCAAAGAAGGGGGGAGCGGAGATCCCTCAATCTTTTACTCAAACAGAGTTTTGTCCCTCTTTGTCCTTGCCATGACTTTTACCTAAAGGTGTTTTTTTGTTTGTGTTTTTTTTTTTCGTCGTGTCCGACTCTTTGCGACCTCATGGACTGTAACCTGACAGACTCCTTTTTCTATGGAATTTTCCAGGCAAGAATACTGGAGTGGGTTGCCATTTCCTTCTCCAGGGGATCTTCCTGACTCAGGGATTGAACCCAGGTCTCCTGTATTGCAGGTGGATTCTTTACCATCTGAGCCACCAGAGAAGCCTGGTGTCTACAAGAGACAAACGTGGCTATTTACCCTGTTACTGTTGTTACTTCCATTTGGGAAGGCAAACAGGAAGCTGATTGCAAATGCCTTAACTGGAGCCCACCTATCTCTTGTCTCAAGAAATGCTAACTATTTTAAGTATCCAGCCTGAAGCCCACTTCTTCATGCCCCATGAAATGCAAACAGGAGGCCAATTATAAATGTCTAACCTGTAGCCCATCAATCTCCTACATCAACTATACCATTTTGCATGTCCACCAGCAGTAGATGAGAGTTCTTGTTGCTTACCAGCATTTGGCGTTGGTGGTTGTTTCAGATTTTAGCCATTCTAAGAGAGGTGTAGTTGTGTGTCATTGTTACTTTAATTTGCAGTTCCCTAATGATGTATGATTGCGTACTTGCGTTCATGCTCAGTTGTGTCTGACTCTTTGTGACCCCTCGGACTGTAGCCCACCAGGCTCCTTTGTCCATGGAATTTCCCAGGCAAGAGTACTAGAGTGGGTTGCCATTTCCTACTCCAGGGGATCTTCCGGACCCAGGGATCTGGGTCTTGCATCTCTTGTGTCTTCTGCTTTGGGAGGAGGATTGTTTACCACTGAGCCATCTGGGAAGCCCCATGATGTATGATGCTGAGTATCTTTTCATATGCTTATTTGTACCCGTGTATATATATCATTTTGGAGAAGGAAATGGCAACCCACTCCAGTGTTCTTGCCTGGAGAATCCCAGGGACGGGGGAGCCTGGTGGGCTGCAGTCTCTGGGGTCGCACAGAGTCGGACACGACTGAAGCGACTTAGCAGTAGCATATATATCATTTATATATGTCATTTGAAGTGTCTGTTCAGATCTTTCACCCATTTAAAAATTGAACAAATTTTAATTTATCTACTTATGGCTGTGCTGGGTCCTCCTTGCAGTGCTTGCGTTTCTCTTTGCAGTGGCTTCTTTTGCTGCTGAGCATGGGCTCTAGGGACTTCCCTGGTGGCTCAGATGGTAAAGCGTCTGCCTGCAATACGGGAGACCCAGGTTCAATCCCTGGGTTGGGAAGATCTCCTGGAGAAGGAAATGGCAACCCATTCCAGTATTCCTGCCTGGAGAATCCCAGGGACAGAGGAGCCTGGTAGGCCACAGTCCATGGGGTCACAAATAGTTGGACACGACTGAGCGACTTCACTTCACTTCACTTTCACTTCATGGGCTCTAGGGTGAATGGGCTTCAGTAGTTGTGGCGCCCGGGGAATAGAATCCTGGCTCAGTAGTTGTGGCGAAGAGGCTTGGTTGCCTAGCAGCCTTTGGAATCTTCCTGGACCAGAAATCTAACTTGTGTCCCCCTGCAACGGCAGGCAGATTCTTAACCACTGGACCACCAGGGAAGCTTTATCTTGTTAAAAATTAAAAATATTTTATTTTCCAGCTTTATTAGATGTAGTTGACATGTAGCATTGGGTAAGTTTAAGGTATACAGCATATTGATTTGATGCTCCTATATAATACATCGCAAAGTGAGGTTGTTCTTTTTATTGAGTTTTAAGAGTTCTTTATATATTTTTGATAAATCCTTTATCAGGCATTTCTTTTGCAAATATCTTCTCTCACTCTGTGCCTTGTCTTCTCATTTTCAGTTAGTTTTAAATTTCATATTTTTAAATTTTAAATTCTAGAATATCTTCTTGATGGTCTTTTAGAGAGTCTCTGTTAACATTACTCATTCATCCACTTGTCAACCTTTTCTCTTATGTTCTTTATCGTGTTAGTTACAGTTATGTTAAAGTACTTACCTCCTTATTCTAACATCTGGATCACAAGTGGGTCCACCTTTGTTTTTTTCCCCACTTGATTATGTTCACAATTTCCTGTCAATATGTCTATTGTGTTTTTTTTGGGGGTAGTGCTGAACAGGCAGAATGAAAAGGGTGGGAACCTCCACACCTCAACATTCTGTGCTATGTGCTGAATCGCTTCAGTTATGTCTGACTCTTTGAGACCCCATGGACTGTAGCCCACCAGGCTCCTCTGTCTATGGGGATTCTGTAGGCAAGAATGCTGGAGTGGGTTGCCATGCCCTCCTCCAGGGGATCTTCCCAACCCAGGGATTGAACCCAGGTTTCCTGCATTGCAGGTGGATTCTTTACCGACTGAGCCACTAGGGAACATCCTAAAATAATAAAAATCACAAAAATCACAAACAAAAAAGCAAAATCCCCAAATAAGAACATCATCCCTTGAATTTACACAGTGCTTTAGACGCAGGTTTGATCCCTGGATTGGGAAGATCCCCTGGAGGAGGAAATGGTAACCCATTCCAGTATTCTCACCTAGAAAATCCCATGGAGAGAGGAGCCTGGCAGGCTACAGCCCATGGTGTCGCAAAGACATGACTGAAGTGACTTAGCGCACTTAGAGTTCCCAAAGCGCTTTCAAAACTTTTCATCTTTTGGCTTTTCTCATTCTTCCCACACCAACCAGGATAATTAACTGCAGGCGGTAATAAGAAGTCATCTCTACAAGGAGATTTTATGAAAGCGCTTATCAAAGACTCAGATCCGTGTGTCTCCATCCACAGGAGTGGTGACTTAGCCACAGTCTCAGGATATCTTGCCCCATGAGTGTGGTTGTGGTCAATTCTGTGCTCCTAATCAAGCCTCCCTTCTTCCTGGGCAGTTGCCACTGCCAGATGCTTTGCTTACATCTTCTGGATGACCTGGTGGCTCAGTGTGAGGAAGTCCTCATCAACTGAATGTGAGTACAAGCGATGTGTGCAGTTTCCATCTCACTGACGTTTAAAAAAAATAGTTCTCATCCTGACTCCCCCTTTCCCTTCCCTTGAGATAGGACAGGGATGAGCTTAAGAGTCTAGCGTTTTGGGGTTTTTTAATATAGTGGTCAGCGAAGAATCAAAGGTATTTTTAGATTTATTTTTGGCTGTGCTGGGTCTTTGCTGCTGAGTGGGCTTTTCTCTGGTTGTGGAGACTGGACGCTGCTCTCTAGTTGAGACGCACTGGCTTCTCACTGTGGTGGCTTCTCTCGTTTCGGAGCACAGGCTCTAGGCAGCACGGGCTTCAGTAGTGGGGTCACGTAGGCTCAGTAGTTGTGGCTCCTGGGCTTTGGAGCACAGGTTCAGAAGCTGTGGTGCACGGGCCTAGTTGCTCTGCAGCACGTGGGATCTTCCCAGATCAGGGATTGAACCTCTGTGTCCTGCATTGGCAAGCAGATTCTTTACCACTGAGCCACTAGGTAAGCCCGAGAGTCTAGTTTTAAGCATGCAGCTGGGGTTGATGGCTTAGGGCAGTGCTTCTCAAACTTTAATGTGCTTTAGCATCACCTGAGGAGCTTGATCACCACACTGGGTCCCACCCCCAGAGTTCTGAATTCAGTAGGTCTGGGATGGGGCTCAGGAACTTCCATTTCCTACAAGTCCCCAAACAATGGTCATGCCGCTTGTCTAAGGGCCACATTTTGAAAACTGCTGCCCTAGGATATGATGGGGCAACAAGATGGAAAGACTCTGGTGCTTAATGACTGTGAGGCGGGAGATAGATGTGCCCCAGCCTGAGCAGCTGGAGTTTGTCCCCTGTGGACAGTTACTCCTAGATGAAGAGGAGGAGCTGGGCGAGCCCTGCCCAGATAAGAGACCACATTTCTCTCATTCTCAAGGTCATGGCGACCTTCCCAACTGCATCTGTGCAGAAAGGCTCCTTGGGGATCAAAATGGAGGGGGAGTCACCTCACAGTAAGTGATGACAGCCTGCCCATGGGCCTCTTCACTAGAATCCATCTTGGCCGCATGACCTACACATGGGAGGACTCTGAGATAAATTAAGAACAAGCTCAGAACCAGGCAAAGCAAGATAATTGGCCAAAGGAGACCTGGAAGAAATGTCCCACGTAAGTGATTCAAGCTACCACATGGACACAACTCTCTCTCCAAGTCCACCCGTGTATCCATCCACATGTATTCCTTTCCCTTGTAATAAACACTTAACTTGTCTCATGACTTTCTGTGTCTATATGGACATTTATTTCTGCAAAGCTGTTGGGCCAGGGCCTTGTCACTGGTCACTTGGTCTGTGGCTGGGATTCAGAGCTCTCACTGCCTCGGCCTAACTTCAGTCTCTGTCTGGGGAACTGAAATCCTGCTTCAAGCCGCTGCAGGCCAAGGCCACCTGAGATCAGCTGGATGAAGTGGAGCTGCTCCAACAGCAAGGAGCTCCTGCTTCCAGCCTGTTATGTAAGAGGTTGGTATACTTCCATCTCTTTTAAGCCACTATATATATATTTTTGGTCCTCTCATTAAAGCAACTTCGCCTTTATTCCCATCTAGGACATAGGGTGATGGCCAAGAAGGGAATAGTAGTCTGTGGGCAGGTCTTTGGTCAATGATGTCCTTAAGGTTTAATTTCCTCTCTGGGCCTATGACTTCTGAAGGAATCATCCTTTTCCCATGCCCTGCGATGTGGACAGCAGGTCACATGTCCCATTTCCATGCCAAAGCCATACAAGTTGATTGTAACATAGCAATTTGATTTTAGGAACCAATGCCATGTTTAATGTAGAAGTGTAATCAGCTTCTCATTATTTCTACAAGAACTGGTGGGTTCGTTGTGATTGAGAAGCACACTCCTTGATTACTCATCCTTTCTTAAGAGTGAGAAATCGGGACTTCCCTGGTTATTCAGTGGTTACAATTTTACCTCCCAGTGCAGGGGGCGCAGGTTCGATCCCTGGTCAGGCAGCTAAGATCCCACATGCCTCTCCGCCAGGAAACCAAAACATAAAACAGAAACAAACAAACAAACAAAAAAGAGTGAGAAATAGACACACGCACACAGAGACACACGTAGGGAGGCCATGTTTCCCTCCAGGGCAGCCTGCGGTAGGAGAACGCACATGGCCAGTGTGGTGCGGCTGCTCCGTGGGGTGGGGCTGGGTCTGGCCAATGAGCCGGCGCTCACTTACTCTCAGTTTGGGGCAGATCCCAGGGTCTTTCTCTAGCCTGCAGTCTATCTACCTGTGGAAGGTGCACAGCATCGTGATACTCATCACCAAGGATGACGAGCACACAGGCTCTGTTATCCTCTACACTGTTCTAGACGTTTGGACTATGTCTTCTGGAAAGACTTACAAAGAGGAGTACAAATACACTTTTTGGCTTCTACCATCTAACATTTTCATCCATTAACATTGCCCCCAAACACATTAAATAGCACTCAGAATGCACTACGTAATAAATAATGAACGACTTATGCCTTCTTATCTTAAGATGTTGATTCTTGACGAGTAAAGAATGATTGAGAGCACACTAAGGCAGCATTCAAAAACAATGGCCAGGAGCGACATCCTGTGTTCATGGACTGGGGGGTTCAACATAGTTTGGTGTTGAGTCTCCCCACATTGTTCTGTGGGTTTATGCAGTTCCTATCAAAATCCCAGTGAGGTTTTCTGTAGACATAGGTAAGATAATTCAAAAACTTACGTAATGGGCCTTTTTGGTCTTCTTTTTAAATTGAAGCATAGGGCCTCAGTGGTGGCTCAGTAAAGAATCTGCCTGCCAGTGGAGGAGACATGGGTTCGATCCCTAGTCCGGGAAGATCCCACATGCTGAAGAGCAACTGAACTCATGTGCCACAACTACTGAGCCTGTGCTCTAGAGACCGGAAACCACAACTGCTGAGCCCACGGGCCACAACTGCTGAAGCCTGCGAGCCCTAGAGCCCGCAACAAGAGAAGCCACTGCAATGAAGGGTAGCCTCTGCTTCCCACAACTAGAGGAAAGTCCACACATCAGTGAAGACCCAGCACAGCCAAAAATAAATACATAAATAAAAAGGGCATTCTAATTTTAAAAATTGATTATAGTTGATTTACAATGTTGTGTTATGTTCACATGTACAGCAAAATGATTCAGTTATATATATATATTTTTTTTTTCAGATTCTTTTCCCTTATAGGTTATTACAAGATATTGAGTATAGCTCCCTGTGCTATACAGTATGCCTTTGAAGTAGAAAGGCCTTAAGATAGCTAAAACAATCTTGAAAAGGAAGAACAAGGTAGGAGGAATCATTATACCTGATATGAAGGTGTTCACACTGCAGGGGCAGGGAGAATATGGGTAGTAACCAGGGGACCCACTTCTTATCCATGTCTGTGAATGGGCAAACACAAGCAAGTCGACCTGGAAAGGCTCAAACCTTTCAAGAATGAGGATTTGGGTCATGCCATTGGGAAATCCACTGAAAGCAGCAAAAGAGGTGGCAGAGGGCAAGGAAAATTTAGAATGAATAGTGAAATAAGGAGGCTAAGAAAATCAGTTACTGTCCTGAGTCCAACCACAGCGGAAGCTGTGCTTTGTCCTACAAACTTCCCTTTCTAGGTTGCCTTCAGGGGATCAATGGAACTGTCTAATAACCTTCTAAACTTAGTAGTAGCCTTAGTTTCTCAGTCATGTCCAATTCTTTGTGACCCAATGGACTGTAGCCCAGCTGGCTCCTCTGTCCGTGGGATTCTCCAGGCAAGAATACTGGAGTGGGTTGCCATTCCCTTCTCCAGGGTATCTTTCTGACCCAGAGATTGAACTTGGGTCTCCTGCATTGCAGGCAGATTCTTTACTGTCTGAGCCACCAGGGAAGCCCAACCTACACTTATCCTTATATTGATCATCCCTCTCCTGTTTTAAATGACTGGGTTGGTGCACTTGTACACCATACCAGCTCACCATTGACAAAAGTTTAACAACTGCATGGCAATCTTGAGCCAAGAACTTTCTGCACACCATTTCCTTGCCAATGAGTATTGAGCCATCCTGCCCTCTCAGATCACCCCTGGTGCCCACTACTGCAGACTGGATCCCTTGTGAAGCAGACACAGATAGAGTAAGGCATGCAAAAACTCTATTTATTAGCAAGTAAAGGAGAAGGGAGGAGGATCAACCCTGCATATTCATTAGAAGGACTGGTGCTGAAGCTCCAATACTTTGGCCACCTGATGCGAAGAGCTGACTCATTAGAAAAGGCCCTGATGCTGGGAAGGATGGAGGGCAGGAGAAGAAGGGGACAACAGAGGATGTGATGGTTGGATGGCATCACCGACTCAATGGACATGAGTGAGCAAACTCCAGGAGATAGTGAAGGACAGGGAAGCCTGGCGTGCTGCCGTCCATGGGGCTGCAAAGAGTCAGACGTGACTTGGCGACTGGACAACAACACAATATGCAAAAGCTCTATTTATTAGGAAGTAAGGGAGAGGGGAGGAAGCAGGATGGGACACGGGGGAGCCTTGAGATCATGATGCAGACCCGATAAAATCTCTGGTAGACCAATAAAGAGCAAAGATTTCAGGTCAGAGGAGTTTGGCAGGTGATAGAAATGGTTAAGCTCTTGTTCCCCTCACCTTGCTCAGCCAATGGACAGAGGCTTCCCAGAGAACACGGCCTGAATGCTGAGGCAAACCCCGAAAGAACGAACAGCTGGAGGCTGTCAGGAACCATGCTCCTTGGAGCTGCACAGAATCCTTTCATGAAGGGGGATCTAAAGGTACACACATCTCCACGTCTGCCATCTGGGGCACATTTTTATCCTCCTAGCAGAGACAGGGCACAGGGCAGCAAGTTGCATTTCACGTTTCAGGCGCTTGCTTACATCATACCTGCTAATACTTGATTGGCTGGAGCAAGCCACGTGGCTTAGTCCAACACTAAGAAGCAGGGAAGTATGCTCCGCCCACCTGAGGCCAAGGCAAGGGTTGGGGTACGCTACTGAGGAATGAAGAATTGGGACCAACAATTAGATCCACACAGGATGAAGGCCCTTTGTAAACCATGGAGCTCTGGCCTCACTAATTACGATTTGGCACCCCGCTCCAGTACTCTTGCCTGGAAAATCCCATGGATGGAGGAGCCTGGTGGGCTGCAGTCCATGGGGTCGCGAAGAGTCGGACCTGACTGAGCGACTTCACTTTCACTTTTCACTTTCATGCATTGGAGAAGGAAATGGCAACCCACTCCAGTGTTCTTGCCTGGAGAATCCCAGGGACGGGGGAGCCTGGTGGGCTGCCGTCTATGGGGTCGCACAGAGTCGGACACGACTGAAGCGACTTAGCAGCAGCAGCAGCAGCTTCCTGTCCAAGAGTCTGGGTACCACACATACCCAGGAAGGACCATCACTTGGCTAGAAAGCAAAAGTCGCATTCGGTACCTGGAAGTCAAAAGTGCAGCTTCGGAACGGGAAAGGCCAAAGCACAAAGCAACCACCAGATAGTCTTTCCAAAGCCCCTGAAGGGCAGCTCAGGGATTGGCCAGGCTGCTGGGCGTGCAGTGGCCCGGTGGATCAATAGCAATTTGGGGCACTGAGTAGGGGTGGGCCGGGGAGAGGGGTGCGCTCTCCGAGAAACTCGCAGGAACTGAATGCTATGAGTGCCGGCTGCTTCCCGAGTCCTATGGGTGGGGGAGAGGGGGAATCCTGGCACCAACCACTTAACGCTGGAACCGGGCCATTCTCAGGGCGCTTTCCTCCACCTCCCCCCGCCCCCCGCACCTCCTCCCATCCTCTGGACTCTGGCCTCTCCAGCATTTCCTGTCCTGCCCACTGCGGGGAGGATGGAGGCTGCGGGGCTTCCCCAGGCGAAGAGCTGCTTCTGGGAGGCCCTGGAGAAGCTCTTCCCTCGTCTCTGTTTCCTCTGCTCCCTGGTGACCTACGCACTGGTGGGAGCTGCGGTCTTCTCAGCCATCGAGGGCAGCCAGGACCTGAGGGCAGAGGACCCGGAGTTTGAGGAGTTCTTGGAGAAGCTCTGTGGCATCCTGAAATGTAACAGCACAGGTAGGTGGCTCACCTGGTGGGCAGGTCTTTTCTCTGTTGGTGGAAGCAGCCCCCAGAGAACAGCGGGTTTGGAGGAGGCTTGATCTGGGAGCCCTCTGCCTGCCTCCTCCCCATCCCTGGGCAAACTTAGGCAAGTGACTTCTGAGTCTCAGTTTTCCCTTCTGTAAAATGGGAGAGAAGAGTGGACGGCCTCTCAGGGTTGTTATAAAGAATGTAGGAAAAGCACTGGACATCCAGTAGGTGTTCCCACCCCTTTGCCTCAGCTCCAGCCCCACCCAGAGCATCATGGTCCATGGAGGACCGATTGCTGGAGATTTGATGGGGCGGGGTGGCATGGCTGGCTGGCCAGATCTGGAGCCAGGGATTCCTAGGCTGGTCCTCGGAACTGCCTGGCCCACCTTGATTCAGTTTACAGGGACTAGAATTCAAGGAACCATCCAAATTGGATAGGCCCCAGCCTGCCTCTACTTTTTGTTCCCAAAGGCCTTTTTGTGTGTGTGTGTGTGGTCTGACTCAGGGGAGATAAGAAGGGTCCTGAGAAGAACTTGGGTCCTGGTTCCAGGCCAGGTGCTCTCCCAGCTTGCTGTGTGATCTGCGGCAGAGTAATTACCCTCTCTAGGTCTCAGTCTGCCAGAGAGAAGAAGGCCCACAATCTCAGGTCTGCCAACCCCAGGGACCCTGTGGGAAGCAGATGAGATAATAGACATGAAGCCTCTTGGAAGGCACAGGGCGCTGTATGTCTATCCTTATTGCTTTTCATTGGTATTTGTCCATTATTTCTATTCTGTTCTGTCCCCTAAAACTTGCAGAGATGTATTCAACAGAACAAGATAAAATAATAGAGAGTGAAGAAAAGACAAAGGAAATGCAGACTCTAAAGTTCAGAGGAATAACAGGGTCCCACGGTACGACAGGTCCTCAGCCAGGCTGTTAATGACTCCTCTGACCTGCGGGAGGTCCCTTCAGTGGGGGCGGACCAGAGGCTGCTCACAGGTGGCAGAGTCCTTCCTCGGTGGAGAGTCCTTCTCTCTGCCTCTGGGCCACGCAGATGACCCACGAGATGCCATCAGACACTGCACCATTACTGGATCCAGACTGTCAACAAGTTCAGGGCTTTACAAACCTGGCCACACACCAGAGTCATCAAAGGAGCTTGTCTCAAATACACATTCCCAGGCTCTTCCCCAAACCCATTGAAGCAGGATCTCCAGGGCTGGGCTGGGAATCTTATTTTTAAAAAGTTTCCTGGGTGATTCTGATGCACAGAGCTGACCCATCCCCTGATTTTCACTGGAGAAAGTGCTTGGTAAGTGCTGGATTCTGCAGCCCTTGTGCCGAGTGTTTTTCATGCACTATCTCACTAAATCCTCCCACCAACCCAATGAGGTATGAATTGTCCCCCTTTTACAGATCAGAAAACTGAGGCACTGGGAGTGAAACAACTTGCCCAAGGTTACCCACGAGAAAAAGGAGCCAGGGGTTCAATCCGAGGCATTTAGATTCCTAAGCCAGAACTTTTCACCTTGTCATGCTTCCTCCTCCATGGGGAAACTGAGGCTCAGAAAGAAGCCTCATGTCCACAGCTACGGGAACTAGTCAAGGGCAGAGCTGCGTCTAGACTGCAGGTGTCTGGATTCCCAGTTCAGTGCCCATTCAAATAAGGATGGATTTTCTTTTATAAAATTAAGGAATTGTGTAATATTTCACAAAAATAAGGGTTTTCTGCTGTGTGCCTGGCTGTGTGATCTCCTCTTATAACAGTGCCAGCTGGCAGGCAGTTTCTGGGATCCCTAAACCCCCTGAGTGCTGGGCCAAGGGAACCATTTGGGAACCTCCTTGAGAAACCAGGGCCCCCAAGCTGGCCTCCACCCAGGCTTCCTAGACATTCTCAGGCAGCTGATGCCAGCCTGATCCCAATGCTCGATCAGGCTTAATGGTCTCCGGGAGTGGGGATGGTTTGCAATCATGCAACTCCTCTCATTTCATGAAACGCTTTTCCTTTCAGTTCTTAAGACCCTGGTGAAAGAGACAGAGCAGAAGTTAGTAAGCCCCTTTGCAAGGCTCAGAACATTCAGAAAGCCCCCAGGGCACTTCCATGACTGACCTCAGGCTGGTGGGCATCTCTCTCGGGTGCTCGTCACGCAGGTTTACATGGGCTCCTGATCTCCGCAGCTGCCAGAGCAGTACCTAAACTGCAGAGACGTCGAGCAAAGGGCTCCGAGAGCCATCTCGCGTTGATGAGGGCCACAAGGCATGGGGCGTGGTCCCAGGGGAAGACACCCCTTCACCTGGGCGGGACCTGTTTTAGAGGGTGGGACCTTCTCTCTCACTCCGTCCTGTCTCTGTGGAGTTGAGGAAGGCCGGAAGCGGGACCTGGAGAAGCTGCTGCAGAAGGTGAAGCCCCAGTGGTTTAGCAGGTCTGCAGACTGGTCCTTCCTCAGCTCACTCTTTTTCTGCTGCACGGTCATCAGCACAGTGGGTAAGTCCAAGGGCAAGGGCGGGCTTGCAAGAGAAAGCAGAGGTGGGGGGTGGGGGAAACGCTTGGTAGGGATGCTGAAATGTTTACTTCATTTAGTGCAAGAAATGGGTGTGGCGTGCCTACCCTGTGCTCAGAAAGATGGCATGAGTGAGGCTGCCACTGGCCCATTTGTGCAAATCAGGAAAGCATACCCTTTCAGTTCGAGCTTCCCTGGTGGCTCAGATGGTAAAGAATCTGCCTGTAATGCTGGAGACCCAGGTTCAATCCCTGGGTCGGGAAGATCCCCTGGAGAAGGGAATGGCAACCCACTCCAATATTCTTGCCTGGAGAATCCCACGGACAGAGGAGCCTGGCGGGCTACAGTCCAGGGGCTCACAAGAGTCTGACATGACTTAGCGACTAAACAACCTTTCCTTCGGGTGGGGGCAGCCCTATGCGGAGGTCCCAGTAAGCAAGGTGCAGGCTGCATTTCAGCTTCTTCTTCGTCTCCGGGTGAGTGCTCTTGTACAAAACATGCCATGTACCTGCCTGCCCAGGGTCTTGGACTCAGGGGCAACCAAATGTGGTCAGTGTGATGTGCTTAGGGTAACGCGAGAGCACAGTCACTCCAGCCTTGGAGTTTCAGAGTCACCGGCACACTGATGGCAGCTGACTCCGAAGGAATGGAGGAACGCGCTCAAGGAGGGCTCTTCGTGGAGAGGGAGGAGGGTGTGCCAGAGCACGACCAGAGCACTAGCCATGAGACAGAGGAGGAGGAGTGGGAGCTGCAGGGCTAACGAGAGCTAACAGCTGCCTGCAGGGGCTGTGCTAAGCCACCTCCTTTAAGGCCCACAGGGAATCAGGTCAGGGAGCCCGAGCCCAGAGGGCGGATGTCAGGGGCCAAGGTCACGCAGAGAGTGGAGCTGGTGCCCGTGACAACCACTGAGACTCCAAGTCCGGTGCTCCTTCCCCGAAGGAGGCTGCTGGTTTGCAGGCCTGTGGGAGTGCCGTGGGGACTCCGCCTCCTGCTGCACAGGGAGCTCCTGGGAGGGCTTGGCTGTTCCTGGGAAGCAGGGACCCCTCGGATTCCTGCGTCTAACTGGAGTGGATGATGGTGCCTGCAAGGAAGGGGCTTGCAGAGAGGAAGGAGCTGGCCTCTACCCTGCTCCCTGCACTTGCTGTATATGTGTCTCCAGCCTCGGAGCAAGGGAAAGACTTCTGTGTGAGTCCTTGTCCTGGGGATGTCTCTCCCAGAGCCCCGGTGGAGAGGGTGCGGGGACAGACCTGCCCCCACCCCACAGTGACCACTTGCATGTTTAAAGATGGACTTGTTGACCCTCAAAGCCACAGACTCTCCTCTCGATGGCTGCAAAACGGGTGGGCTCAGGGAATGGCAATCCACTCCAGGATTCTTGCCTGGAGAACTCCATGGACAGAGGAGTCCATGAGGTCACAACGGGTCTGACACAACTGAGCGAGTAACATTTTCACTTTTCATTTTCCTGGGTGACAGAAGACACTGGAACTGGGCCGTGGAGATAGCCTTTGCTGTCTCCCTTCTTTCCTTAATTGACACACACTGAACACCTATGACCGCAGCAGCAGCCGCTGCGCTGGCCAACACATGTGCATTTACTACTGACCAGGCTCCATTCTGAGTTTTTTTGCCATGATCAGCCTGTTGAACCCTCGCGGCAGCCCTGAGGTAGCTGCTGGTGTGCGTCCCACTCCCTGGATGGGGAAAGTGAGGCAGGGCAGGTCCACCCTGTTTGCAAGGTGACACAGCTCATGTGTGTCTGGGTTCAGGCTGTCTGGGTCTTAACCTGAGACCCCGCTGCTTCTGTCTGGACCTGACTTTCTCTGTGCCCAGCACTGGACTGAACTAGGTGGACGCCTCCCACCCCAGTGGCTCCAAGTCTAACGAAGGGAGGAACAATGAACAGCTGGGCATGCAGATGAGCTCAGAGGAGAAGCTTGGACTGTGAAAGTGGGTGAAACAGGGTGTAGGGGTGGTCCTGATGGGTGAGGAGCAGGGAGAGACTTGTCAGTGAAAGTGACATTGGAGCTGAAGGATCTGTGGAGATTAACCAGGCAAAGAAGGCTGAGAGAGCTTTCCAGCCAGGCAGCAGGGCAGAACTCTGAGGGAGAGGCCACCAAGGCTGGCAGGCTGTGAGGGACGGGGCTGGTCTTGCATTCAAGCACCGTATCCCTAGGTCAGTGTCGGAGGGCCTCCTAGCATCTGGGCCCATACACTGGCCACCTGATGCAAAGAACCAACTCATTGGAAAAGACCCTGATACTGGGAAAGATTGAGGGCAGGAGGAGAAGGGGATGACAGTGGATGAGATGGTTGGATGGCTTCACCGACTCTATAGATGTGAGTTTGAGCAAACTCTGGGAGATGGTGGGGGACAGGGAAGCCTGGCGTGCTACAGTCCACGGGGTCACAGAGTCGAACACGACTGAGCGGCTGAATGACAAGAAGCTTCCCTCTGTGGTGCAGCAGTAGGAAGGGCCTGGTGAGAGCAGCCAAGCCAGGGTTGGTAGGAACCTCCCTTGCTGGGGGCAGGGGTCACCGTAGTAGAGGGGATGGGGCAGCCCTCAGCCACGAGGCAGGAGATCCTGGCTCAGCGTCCCCACCAGGCATGTGAGCCATTGCTCAGCCCCTGCCCCTTTTGGTCAGCACAAAGGACTGGGGCTCTGTCTTCATTCAGGAGGACATCAATTCAAGAGAGTACCAATCCTGGTTGGAGGGGGACGGTAAACCTGGGCTCACAAGGATCGTGGCTGGGCACTCATCCTGGAAGTGGAGCACAGTGGCTACTATGGATTCTGGGGGCCAGCCACCTGGGGTCAGAGCTGTGTGACCTCCAGTGAGCAATGTAGCCGGTCTGAGCCTTGTTCCCTAATCTCTAACTCCTCCCAGACCTGCCTTCAGGGTCTGTGTAAGCATCAGTGACAAGCACCTATATGAGCAGCTGCCACTAACAGAAAACCCAACCCAACTGGCTTAAACTGCAAGGAAAACGTGTCACCTTGCAAGTAAGAAGGCCAGTCGGGGACGGCTCTCAGGCCGCTTGCTGGGCAGCTCACTTGTGACACTGACCATCAGGCTCTCTCCATCTGGCTCAGTGGGTCATAAGATGACCACCAAGGTCCACTCCCACCCTGGTGTAGTCACATCTCGTAGGCAGAGGAAGGGCCAGCTGTCGTAATCAGCAAGGAAACTTCTTCCGAGAAGCCTCCCACCCCAAGCCAGTCCCTGGCAAAGGGGGTTGGATTACCGGGATGATTTAGACTAACTGGATCTATCGCTGAATCGGATAAGGGAGCAGCGGCATTCCAGGGAAAGAGGGGGGAATGGCTGCTGGATGGACAGGCAGTGTCTACAGTGAGGAGCGCATATAAATGGGCACGTGCTTGTGTCAAAGGGCGCCCCCGTGTGGCTTCTTTCAGAACAGCTCTCATTCACCTGAATGCTGATACAGGCAGCGACAGGTAAGGGGCAGAAAGTGGGGTAGTTGTTGTTTATTCGCTAAAGGAGTAACAGCAACTTAATAGCTGTGCTACTGAGCATGTACCAGCGTCAGGCATGGTGTCAGCATGTTTTATATGCACGATTTTATTTAATTCTCACAGCAGCTCTACAAGGTAGGTGCTGTGACCGTTCCTTTTGGGAGTGACCTAGGACTTTGGCACGGCTGATGTCTTAAACCAAAGGATTCTTTACAGTGGGGGCTGTTCTTTGCACTCATCGTGGGATGTTTATAAGTATCCCTGGCCTCTCTCCACTATGGAAACCCAACTTTTTCCCTGCTGTCTCCACCAGTTGTGAAAGCCCAGAATGTCTCCAGACATTGCCAGATATCCCTCAGGGAGCAAAGCTGCCCCCTGTTGAGAACCACTGATGTGATGTAATGCTTATCAGATCGTGGTCCCTGGACCAGTGGCATGACTACCACCAGAGAACCTGTTAGAAATACAAATTAATTATCAGGCCCCATCCGAGACCTACTGAGTCAGAAGCTATGGATGCAGGGCCAGTGAACTCTGTTGTAACCAGCTCTACATGTGATTTTGATGCACAAGACATTTGAGAAACACTCTCCTGGGACAAGTGTTCTCAGGCGAGGCTGCACGTCAGAATCACTGGGTTATCATTTACAGGCGCCTCCCCCCCCACCCCCACCCTGCTGCCATGCCTGGACCCCACACCAATCAAGTCAGACTTACTCGGGACAGGCCCAGGCATCAGTGTTTTTCAGAGCCCTCCAGGTGATTCTAATGGTAGTCCAGGCCATGAAGCACTGATCTAATGGAAATGCATTAGCTTGGTTTATACCCCAAGGAAACGACACTCCCACTCATGTCCAAATCCATTAGGACATCAGGCCATCCAGTAATTACTACTGGAAGGGGATGTTGGGGCAGTTTCTGCACTGCCCATAATCAATAATGGCCCTGCTGGTAATGCTGCTTGCTGCCCCGCATCTCTGGGTCACCTGAAATGCAGCTGACCTTGATGCTGAGGAAGGGACCCTGGGCAGGTACGAGGCTGGTCAATCCCCAGTCATTTCCAAACGGATCAGCCCCCTGGGATTTGAGAGTGCATGGGCTGTTAAATCCTCAGAGACTAAGTGAGGTGAACTGATGGCATTAGAATATATACCCACATTATAAGGAATGATATGATTTTTCCATTCTGTGTTCTAGCATTCAGTAATTGGGGAGGAAATCCATTTCCTTCCCAGGGTCCTGTGCTCTGAGACTTGCCTCTCTGCCGTATGGCCCGTCCTCTGGATTGTAATCGTATTCCACTCAGAGGCGGCCACAATGACTGTTTATGATCCACTGAACCCACCTTTGCCAAGGACAGCATGTGGGTGGGGAGGGGGCGGAGGTCTTTGGGCGAGGGGTGCACACGCTTGTTGGCTGGGGGCTGGGGGCCCCAGACGAGTCACCTGACTTTCCTCTTCCTTGCCCATTGACATGCAGTAATAGGAGTGGTTGCCAGCATTAGGGGTTCTGGTATGCAGGGAATTCTGACTCTAAAAGGCACTTTACTCCATAAATCCAGTAAGAAATGTGATATTCTTCTCTTTACATAGATCTCACCTTAAGACCCCATCCTGGAGGCTGGGGGGCTTCCACTGGGAGCTTTTCCTGATTTTCCTACGGGTGCACGAAAGCTGGGGACTTACGCAACATCTGGAAAACGGGATGACTCCCTGCTTACGGGTCCCTCTGCTGACATCTTTTAAGGACTGCCAGCCCTGCGGGGCCTGTGACAAGCTCTGGCATGGGCATCTTTGCTGACACTCGGGCTGGACCCCTCCAAGAATCCATGGCCTCTCTGAACTCCTGTCCCCACGAGGGGCTCTGGGTGCCCTCTTTTCTCCTTTCCCCTGCCCTGGAGAATCTCTCTACCCCCTCCACACTCACCCTGGCTCCAGAGAGCAGCTCCCTGGAGTGCCCGAGGCTGCCCTGGCTTTGGCAATTAAGGGTTTTACCAGAACAGGAGACTCTGAGTCCTGGGCACATGGGGTAGTTGGTCCTCCTATCCAGGGCCTCCTCTATTGCCCACCCCCTCCCTCTCCCTGAGATGCCACTGCACCCTCACCTCCTCGGTGCTCCTAGGAGGTCATTGTCACTGAAGTATGGACGAGACGCTGTCCTGAGGTCCCTTCTGCCACCTCCTCTCCCCGAGGGGAGGGCTGAGCTGCTGGAGCCCTGCAGAGAGCAGAGACCGGAAACCCTGGGCTCCCTCAGCATGGCTGGCCCCACTGAGCAACCCCGGTGTCTGATGGGCGGTTTAGCCAGGGAGAGCTCACTCCAGACCCTGGTGCTGTCAGTCCTGCTGGGCACTGAGGGAGCTGAAGTCATGGCTTTGCTTCCCTCTCGACTAGGAGCCCCCGGAGGGCATGGCCTCTGCCCGTTCCTCACTGCATCCTCAATACTGCCCACAAAAGCCTGGCACAGTGTAGGTCCTCAATAAATGTGAATACAGCTTGGACGCCTTTGTTCCAATCTAATTTGTTGTTGTTCACTGGCTTGGGCTTCCCTGATAGCCCAGTTGGTAAAGAATCCACCTGCAGTGCAGGAGAGCCCAGTTTGATTCCTGGGTTGGGAAGATCCGCTGGAGAAGGGATAGGCTACCCACTCCAGTATTCTTGGGCTTCCCCGGTGGCTCAGCTGGTAAAGAATCCACCTGCAATGCAGGAGACCTGGGTTCAATCCCTCGGTTGGGAAGATACCCTAGAGAAAGGAAAGGCTACCCACTTCAGTATTCTGGCCTAGAGAATTCCGTGACTGTATAGTTCATAGGGTCACAAAGAGTTGGACACGACTGAGTGACTTTCACTTTCACTCGCTAAGTTGTGTCTGACTCTGCGACCCCATGGACTGCAGCACATCAGGCCTCCCTGTCTTTCATTTTCTCCTGGAGTTGGCTCAAATTCGTATCCACTGAGTTGATGATGCTCTCTAACCATCTCATCCTCTGCACCCCCTTCTCCTTTTGCCCTCAATCTTTCCCCCTTCAGGGTCTTTTCCAATGAGTCAGCTCTTCAAATCAGGTGGCCATGTTTTCCTCTTTTATGACTTGTTACTGATCTCCACGTGCATACTCGCTGTGTTTAGTTGCTCAGTCAAGTCCAACTCTTTGCAACCCCATGGACTGTAGCCCACCAAGCTCTTCTATCCATGGGGGTTCTCCAGGCAAGAATACTGGAGTGGATTGTCATGCCCTCCTCCAGAGGATCTTCCTAACCCAGGGATTGAACCCAGGTCTCCTGCACTGCAGGCAGATTCTTTGCCTTCTGAGCCACCAGGGAAGCACACTCACTGAGGTGCTTATTTGATTCATATTTGCCTCCTCCACTAGACCAGAAGCTCACCGAGGTTGGATCCCGGATCTGTTTGGCTCACCGATCTGCCCCAGTGCATGTAGCGAGTGCTTATGTGCCTAGACCATATGAATGTAGAGCTCGATGCGCCTGCCATCAATGGTACCTAGCGGAAGCAGCAGGGTGGCGTGGAGAGCCCTGGGAGGGATGCACATGGAGGAAACCCTCCGAGGGCCTCCCCCCGGGGACCCCAATAAAGATGGGCAGCCTGACCACCTGCATGTGCCTGGAGGGCAGACGCTGAGGCCAGAGTTTGCACAGGAAGTGGTGGCCCTGGAGGAGGTTGCGGCTTAGCCAGCTTGTCAATTGCCTTCCAATTAATTTACATAATTGGGCTGGGGCTTTCTGCATGAATCATCCTTTAGGACATCAAAAATTAAACACAGGCATTAAATACAGAAGCTTCTCCCTCTTTGTGGGAGGCACTGAGTTTGCCCACTCCAGAAGATCCTGCGACTTGTGCTGTGGGATTTGACATCCCTCTGCTCCTGGGCCTCTGTCGACAAGAGAGGAGGCTGGGGTGACGGAATGAGGCAGCTCGTGAAGAGAAGGAAGACTTCAACCTAGCCCTCTCTTTGCTTGGCTCACCTGTCCTCAATGGTTGGCATGTCCAGCCCCCTTGTTGCTCCTGACCCAGCGGAGGGAGCTGGCTTGGGAGCCAGATGGGATTTCCAGGCATCCATCCTAGAGTAGCATTTATTGAGTACCTACTGTAGGCCAGGTTTCAATGCTTTGACCTCCAGCTTCACAGTTTATCACACGTATGCTCTTGGCTAAGTCGGTTCACTTCTCTGAGCCTCAGTTTCCCCGTCTGTGATGGTGATCACCATAGCTACCAATGAAGGCTGGTTAATACCTGGCCACCAGTAAGTGCTCAAAAAGCCAGCTCTTATTATTAGATCGAGGACATTGACTGCCTGGGAATGACACATCCACTGAGTGTGAGGCACTGGTCTCTTGTAATCCCTCCAGCTGGTCAGTATGCAAAGCAGGGGTGGTCCTCCCCACTTTAGAGATAAGAAACCTGAAATGTGAGCAGTCACATCACTTTCTAGTAAATGGTAGAGCTGGAACTGGAAATGAGGCTGGCAGGATGCTGGATGCTGGGGTCCTCAACTCTTCACTGTTGTCCATGAACAGTCGTCTGACCCACTCAACCGCAGCTGGCTCTGAGGGCAGCAGTGGTATGTTATTCACTGCTCCTCTTTCTGCCATCCCAAGAACTGTGAGCACTGCTTACACAGCACTGGCATGTAATTGCCTCTTATACAGAAACAAACCTCATCCGGAGGCCCAGACATGCCAGAAAGGATGGGCGTGGCTTCTTAGGAACCAATGCTTTCATGGAGGATGACGGAGGTGATGGGTTTGCTTGCAAAGCCACCACACCCTGTCACCTGAGCTCATCACGTTTCTCCAGGTGTGCTGGCTCTGTCCTCTTTCAGACGCTCAGAGATGGCAAAAGGCAAGGCAGTCAGCTCACTCCCACATGCGGGCTTGTCTCCTGCCAAGGACATGAGTCTTCCCTTACCCTAAAGATAAGCTGGGTTTCACCTCCTTCTGCCCCAACCAAAGCAGACCTAACGTCAGACAAGCTGATGAATGTTTTAAGATGAATATTTTTAAAATATGTGGTGCAAAACGTCATGCCAAGGAAAGGAAATGGCAGAAGGTCTCTTTAAAGGTTGTTTTTTGTTTTTTTTTGGTGTTTTTTTTTGTTTCGTTTTGTTTTGTTTTTTTTTTTTGCGGCGGAGGGGGAGGAGCCGCCAACCATCTGGGGCAAGGTCTTCTTTTTCAGGTTACAGCCACATCTACCCCGTCACCAGGCTCGGCAAGTACCTGTGCATGCTGTACGCTCTCTTTGGCATCCCGCTGATGTTCCTGGTCCTCACGGACACGGGCGACATCCTGGCCACCATCTTATCCACGTCCTACAATCAATTCCGAAGATTTCCCTTCCTCCCCACTCCCCTTCCCAAGTGGTGCTCCGGACGCCCCAGCAAAAGACGACCCGACTCCTGTCCCACAGATGAAGACGTCCCGCACGTGGTCGTCCATGACCGGGAGCTCCCGGCCCCCAGACCTGCCCCCGTGGCCCCAAGCAGCAACATGGAGCTGTTCGAGAGACTTCTGACACGGGAGAAAGACAACACCCTCCAGGTGCCTCCTCAGGCCATGGAAAGGAGCACATCGTGTCCCGAGCTGGGGTCCGGGCGGCTCTCGAGCTCCATCATCAGCAACCTGGATGAGGTGGGGCGGCAGGTGGAGAGGCTGGACGTCCCCCTCCCCGTCATAGCCCTCGTGGTCTTCACCTACATTTCCTGCGCGGCCGCCGTCCTTCCCATCTGGGAGAAGCAGCTGAACTTCGAAAACGCCTTCTACTTCTGCTTCATCACGCTGACCACCATTGGGTTTGGGGACATTGGGCTGGAACACCCTCACTTCTTCTTGTTCTTCTCCATTTACATCATCATTGGGATGGAGATTCTGTGCATTGCTTTCAAGCTGGTGCAGAACAGGCTGATTCACCTCTATAAAACTCTCATACTCTTCTTTGCAAACGGGAGGTTTTCCAGTCCTGTCAAAAAGTGAAAATGCTCCATTGACTCGGGTTTTCCCATCTTGTTGAAGAGGGAAGGCTGCGTTGACTCTCAGGTGACGCCGCTGGCCAAGCTGGTTGTCTCGTCCTGTGTTCGGGGGCGCTCTAGTTAGAACTGGTGTCGCCTGAGACCTTGGAGTCACATTCCGACATGACATCTAATTACTGTCTTGAGGCCCTGCAGAAAAGTGGCCAATGTCTTGATAGGAAATCAGGACATTAGAAAAAAACTGTCACCATCCTCTGAAGTCCAATTAATTGCCATCTCCATTTTTCAAAAGCTTCCCCTGATGTGAATCAAACCACCTCAGAGATGTCACTGGGTTTCTTGCAGCAGGAGGAAAAAAATTACCTTTGATTTTGCCATTTGTACTTTCAGCTAAATTAAAACCTTCCTGAGCTGCTCCCCTTTTATCCTTGGTGAAGCAGAGCGAGTCTGAGCCACCTCTTTTCTTGAATGACTGCATGAGTCGGATCAGCCCAATCCCTGCCCTTGTAACATACACCAATGGCACTAAGAGAAATTGTCACCTGTGTTCACAGGGGCCAGGCAGATTTCCTGATTGCCAGATTCAGTGTAGACTAGGGCTCTCACCAAGTGGCACAGGATTGCATCTCCTGAGTGAGCTGGCATGTGAACATGTTGATGTTTATGGATGGGTATGTAAAAGGGCTGGTGTTTATCTGGTGGATGTGAGCAGTTCGTGAATGACTGGCGTGTGAATGGGGGGTCTGTGTGGCATGTGGCCTGGTACTCCAGCTCCCTTTGCCGGAGGACTTTCTCTGGCCACTAAAGCACAGGCATGCTCAAGGCAGGCTAGAAGTGCCAAGGTTAGGGTCCCTGAACCTATGACCTGCGGGAGTGGGTGGACATATGGCGCCAGCTTCTTGCCCCTCTCATGGGATAACTTTGGACCACATTCAACACTGTCTCCCCGAGCTCCCCAGGGCAGTCGAGCCTCACTTGCTCATGAGTGTGCCCATGTATTGGTGTGCCCTCCTTCATTTCTCTGTCTCACGTCTCCACTCCTCTTGAGATCACCCCGAGATAACCCACTTGCACACAAAGCCTTGTCTCAGAGTCACTCCTGGGGGACCCAGCCTGGGAGAGGAAGTACCAAATCCATATAGAAAACCGGTTGCCTTGTGCATGGAATAACATGAGCCACTCTGTTTCCCTATTCATTTATTGGAAGTGTCTTATTGGAGAGAAGCAAAGTTTCCTGAATGCTTCTTTGAAAGAATCTTGGAAAAATCAACTCATGTCCTGTGATTGGCCAAACTGCATAACCAGTGAATTTTCCTCCAAGGTATAGAACAAAATCCCGAAGTCAGGAAGATTCCCTGGAAGAGGAAATGGCTACCCACTCCAGTATTCTCGCTTGGGAAATCCCGTGGACGGAGGAGCCTGGTGGGGTACAGTTCCTGGGGTTGCAAAGAGTTGAACACAACTGAGCGCCTGAGTGCACAGGTAGAGCAAAAGTCACAAGAACCAATGAAAACTGCCAGTGTGCTCCAGTTTGAAGTGAAAGCAAGTCAGCTCCCAGTGGAGGGTGCAGGCCTTCCTTTCTGGATCTTTCCTTTTCTCCCCTACTACTGTTGTTAATGCAACCCCAAGCTGAGTCCTTCCCCGAGTGGCCACCAGGTGGCGCCGCCAGACCGCGCGGGCCCCGCGCTCCCGGGGCCAGCAGGTGGCGCGCCTGCCACCCGGCGCTTCGGAAGAAGGGGCTTCAGGAGTGTTTGTCTCCCCCCAGTCCCATCCCATGGTCTCCCCTACGAAGGGGAGAGTCAAGCTCCTGTCATCCGCTGTGGCCCTCTGACAAGGGACGCCTCGGACTTCTCACTGAGGACACCGGGAAAAGCAACTCGTGGGCGCCTTGGACGTCTGTCCCGCATCTCTGAAATCACAGCTCAAGTCAGGGCCTGAAATGTTACTACTTGAGTCTCAGCCACTTGACACATGGTGTCCTGTTAGTAATCCCACCTTTAGCTCCCTTTCACCCTGGATGTTTTTCTGACCCACCAGCCTCACTGGGGAGAAGGAAATGGCAAGACACTCCAGTATTTTTGCCTAGAGAATCCTGTGGACAGAGGAACCTGGTGGGCTGCCATGTATGGGGTCTCACAGAGTCGGACACGACTGAAGAGACTTAGCAGCAGCAGCAACAGCCTCCCTGGAGGGCAGGGCCCTCCCTAACACTATCCCCTCTCCAGTTTGGGTGGATCGGGCCAAATACCAGCAGGTGGTGCTTGCCACAAAGGATCAGAGACTCCCAGTGACTCTGATGAAGGTCGGTGTGTTAAAAGCAGAGGTGATGTACCTGGTAACTGATGAAGCTTAAGCTCAGGGTCCCATGGCTCACCTGGGACCTCCTTTGGCTGGGAGACACCTTGACAGTAAAGTCCTTCAGTTGTATTTTGTATTCGTTGGCATTTTAATTTGTTGTTAAATGTTAAACAGTCTAGAAAATTATTCACAATCAAACCCAACTTTGAATGGACAGTTTTGTATTGTTTTCTTACAGAAGCCCCTTAAATTGAATCAACATCCACAAACCCGCCCCTGCTGACAGGTACTCGACAGAAGGAAATGTTGTCCAGGGGGACATCCCTTTTGGCCAGCCTCCTGCTGATCCAATGTCCTCCCCCAGACAGAGGTCCAGCCACTTTGCCACTGGCCACAAGGTCCCCTCTGCCCACATCAGCCTCCACGCACACAGGCATACAGTAAATAACCTTAGGAGGAGGCAGGAACTAACAGGATTTATGCCCTGGTTTTTGCCATGTGGTAAGACTGCCCACTGTTGAGAGATGCCCCCAAAAGAAGGTGGCTTATAGAAAGAGTCAAGAAGAAAGAACTCGAATGCCAGCCCAGAAACTTCCCCAGGAGCACCTTCAATGTGCTGACCAGGAAGAGACAGGGCCAGGCTAGCTCTGATCGAAAGGGGCTTGGGGAAACTAATGCTTCCTGGAAGGGCTGCTGGGGACGGAGGGACAAGGAATCAGAAAACCTGGCCAGAGCACCAGACCTGGGTGCTTCTGAGTTCTCTGGAGAGGAGAGGATCGCCCCTGTGTCCTGGTGCTTTGATGGGTGGGAAATAGTGATCACTTCCCTAACAACGAACCCTGGCCAGTTGACACAATAGTACTGACTATTTACTATTGGTTGGTAGTTGTTGTGAGGCTCAAACAAGAGAATCCACGTGGAGCGCTGTAGCCCTGTGCCCACCTTTGCATGCATGCATGCTCACTCTCTTCAGTTGTGTCCGATTCTTTGCAACCCTGTGGGCTGTAGCCCACCAGGCTTCTCTGTCCATGGGATTCTCCAGGCAACAATATTAGAGTGGGTTGCCATTTCCTCCTCCAGGGGATCTTCCTGACCCAGAGATCAAACCCATGTCTCCTGTGTCTCCTGAATTGCAAGCAGGCTGTTTACCACTGAGCCACTAGGAACACCCATGCCCACCTTTACTAGTGCCTAAAAAATCCTAGCTGTCCCCATTACTGTGATTAGGAGGCAAAAAATGCCAGGTTTCCTCTGTCTCCAGCACCCCCTCACTGATTAGGGGAGAAGGTGCATTGGTCATTCCTGGCCAATTCTAGGGTGGTCTTATTCTTGCGGGCCCAGGCAGAATAGGCAACCTCCAGCCAGATGGGACACGTTCAGTGGCTGGCACCCTAGCACACCTCTTCCTCGGCTCCCCACTGGGTACCCTGAGGTCCCCAGACATGACTAGATCCTTCTTCTCCAGCCTGCGTTTATCCTTTCTTGTGGCTTCCGCAACACCTCATTGCCTGATGCTCTCTGATGGCTCTGTTTCTGCTGGGCCCTCCTCGTGGGGCTCCAGGGCTTACACCTCGGACCATTTGTTTCTTCCCTGTCTCCACTCTCTCCCTTCTACTCGTCCATGCTAGTGGATATAAACACCATCTCCAGTCCTGGCGTCTCTCCAAGACTGCAGACTCACAGCTTCTTCCGCAGCCTCTCCCTGGACAAGCCCAAGACACAGCTTGAACCTCTCCCCGAGTCCTGCTCCCTCCCACCCACCCTGGGAGTGGCAGCTTCAGCCTGCTAGCTGCCCAAGCCACATGCCTGGGAGGCTGTCTTGACCCTGCTTTCTTTTCTTGCCCGCTGTGACTTAAGAGGCATGTGTGCAGCGTTTATGAAGCCCCCCACTCCAGTCTTGAGAGATTCTGCTGTTGCTGATTTCAGGAGAGGCTCAGCATTTGTATATTTTAGAAGCTCCCAGCTGGCTCTGGCTGTGTCTTCATGCACTTACTCATCACAAGCTTTTGTCCAATAACTGTGTGCCAGGCACCGAGGCAACAGCTCTGAAGAAGAACACTTCTGATGCCCAGGCACACAGCAGGTGCTCCTGTGTGTTGAGGTGGAGGTGGTGACCCAGACCTGCCCCCCCACAACAGAGAAGGAGCAAGACGGCTGGCTGGATGATGGAGGCGCCAAGCTGAGCAGGTCATCAGACTCCCCACACCCTGTAACTTCCTGGAGCTGGGCTGTCAGGATTGGGCGGGCTGGGCGGCTTGGTTGTTGCCATGGTGACCAATGCGCATCTGTCTGCTCAGCAGATAACTTTGAAGTTGACTTGGATGCGGGGACAACAAAGGGCACCTCCATCTTGGATGCAAATTATGCTTCTTTTCATCCTCCTGGGCTCTTTACTGTTTTGCTTTTATTCTTGCCATTTAGATCAGAGAATGAAACCCTTTCAAATGCTGTAAATTCAAGACACAGACAATTAAGGGGGCCTCTCTGAGGTTCAAGCCCCCTCCTTTAGTCTCTTTGGAAAGTAATCTCACGTGTAGAACAAGAGATGACCTCACAGAGACAGCCTTGCTTGTATGTCAGTATCCAATAAATATTTACTAAGCACCTACTGTGTGCTAGGACTCAGGGTGGGTTGGGTGCTGGGGATTCAGCATGGTAAAAAACTAACCAGGTCTCTGCTTTCTCAGAGCTTATGATCAGGACTGCCTCTCCAGGCCTGTTTCCCAGAGTACAAGGGGGCTGAAGGAGCCTAGGGATTTTCATACGGAGGTTTCTGAAACCCAGGTGACGATCCCAGTCACTTACTTTGCTCCATGTTATATATTCTACTTCCCTATAACATTTCGTTTGAAAAAAGAAGTCCGTTAAAAAAAAAAAAAGACTTCCTTAGCAGTCCAGTGGTTAGGACTCCTTGATTCCACTGCAGAGGGCACAGGTTTGATCCCTGGTTGGGGACCTAAAATCCTGCAAGCCACGTGGCAGGGCCAAAAAAACACCCGAAATGGAATGGACTGCCTGTCACTGGCGTATAGGCTCAGTGGACTCTTGGCTTTGGGGAGTCCCTTCCTTCTGGGTATGTATGGGGCTCAGCATCACCAGCAATCCTGCTAACCAGCCCCTCCTTCATCTTTGGGGAGAGGTGAGCTGTGGGGAGTAGAGGGCAATGTCAAGATCTGAAGCAGGCTGGTTGGTCAGCACACAATGCACAACCCATTCATCCTCTCATTTTTTATTTGCATAAAGACCTTAAAAAAACTTTTAAAATTAGCAATATGTAATCATGCAGTTTTGGAAAATATTTGACACTTGGTGGGAAGGATGAAGCTTGGGTATCCCACGAGCCAGCAGTTCCAGTCCCAGGCACGGACCCTAAAGAAACTCAGGTCACAGTCTCCACAGTAGGGTTGCTAAAAAACAGCCCTGAATGTGGAACACACCAATGATGTCCATCCACAGAATGAACAAAGAGATTGTGATATAGCTTTGCAATGGAATACTACACAGCAGTGAACAGGAATGGCCTTTAGGTGTTGGTGACACGGAAGAGGAACCAGAAAAAGAAAGAACATCCACAGAAAGATTCCACTCATGAAAAGATAAAAGACAGATAAACCTCAATTGTATTTGTAGGGAAGCACCATCGGTGGTTGGAGAGGGCAATAGCATCCCGCTCCAGTACTCTTGCCTGGAAAATCCCATGGATGGAGGAACCTGGTGGGCTGCAGTCCATGGGGTCACTGAGGGTCAGACACGACTGAGCGACTTCACTTTCACTTTTCACTTTCATGCATTGGAGAAGGAAATGGCAACCCACTCCAGTGTTCTTGCCTGGAGAATCCCAGGGACAGGGGAGCCTGGTGGGCTGCCGTCTATGGGGTTGCACAGAGTCGGACACGACTGAAGTGACTTAGCAAACCATAGGTGGTAGAATTATGAAAAAAGAACAAGGAACAGAAAATCTAACAAGTCAGGAAGTCTAGAGGAAGGGAGGTAACTGTGATGGAGGAGAGGCCCCTGGGAGGTCCGGGGCCTCCAGACGGGTTTTATGTCTTGACCTGGGTGAGGCCGCATGTGGCTCACTGAACGATTATCTTTTACTCTGTAAACATTGGCTTCCCTGGTGGCTCAGTCGGTAAAAAAAAAAAAAAATCTGCCTGCAATGTGGGAGACCTGGGTTCAATCCCTGGATTGGGAAGATCCCCTGCAGGAGGGCATGACAACCCACTCCAGTATTCTTGCCTGGAGAATCCCCAAGGACAGAGGAGCCTGGTGGGCTACAGTCCACAGGGCCGCAAAGAGTCAGACACGACTGAGCATGGCATGGGTGGGGTAGCATGTGGCTCACCAAACAATTATTTTTTACTTTGTAAACATGTCCTGTGCTCTCCTTTGTATATATGATATATCCCATAATGAAGATATGAGAAAGAAGCAATAGAAGCTGTGCTAAATAATACTTTTAAAAAATTGGATGGACATAAGATTACCCATGGAGAGTGAAAATCTGCACCCTCTTACTCTCCTCTTCCCCCATTATTTTCAGTCCCTGGAACTAAATACAGTAAATACCATTGTGGGCTGACCATCAGTCATCCAGAAAGAATCTGTTTTCCGCATTTTGCATTAATACATGTATGTAAAGCCTTTTCGATGAGTTAACTTGCTTTCCTAAATGAATCACAGCAGACGCACTGTCCTGTGAGCTTTGATTTCACAAATCAAAGAATGAAAAATACAGAGTGGAGAATGTCCTGGATGCTTTCCCAGGGTGCACCTCGCTCTGCCTCATCCTCTCGGCCCCTGGGCCCTTCACTGTCAGCGTGACCACCACTTGCTTTCACAGGCCCCAGCGTGCAGACACTCAGGAGGCTTCCAGTTCTTCCCCACTGCAATTTTAAAGTCACACAAGTGACTTGACATACAAATGTCTTAACTAATTTTCAAAAGATTTCTCATTCCTAAGTATTTGGTCTCATTGGGCAGGGGGGGTGGTGCATTGGAAAATTCCTGCACTTGCAGAAGATACGCAGTCTCTCCATGCTGCCACTTTAAAGGGATTCGTTCTCTGTTCTCAGAGGAATTAGGAATTAGCAACATCTGGAACTTCAAAAATTAGACCCAGAGAGTCAGCTATGTAAAAGCAGCTCTGGTCACCTGTGTGAAAAGGGTGGATCAGAACCTTCCCAAAGTCTCCTAGAAAAGGGGTAACTGTATCATGTGTGTGTGAGTGTGTATGTGTGTGTGTTTATGTGTGTGTGTGTGCCTGTGCATGTGTACGTGTGTATATGTTCATGTGTATATATGTGTGTGAGTGTATATGAGTATGTGTGTTTATGTGTGTGTGCGTCAGTATGATTATGTGTGTGTCCATGTGCACGCGTATGTGTTCCTGTGAGTGTATGTGTGTGAGCGTGTATACGTATGTGTGTCTGTGTGTGTGTGACCCTATGACACCCGAACGCTGGTTTTGCAGGGAGACGACATCTTCGACAACAAGACAACAACAGTCAATATAAATCCAATTGGCCGTAATGACTGGATCTCTCTCCCCTTCAGACACGGTGACTGTGATTGCTCAGATGCCTTTTAGTTACGGACAAGTTTCTGAACAAAATAATTAGGTTTGGGGCTTTGCAGTCTGCCCTATTGGACTATTGATTATCCACTAAAATCTCCTGCCCTGCGGACACCCGGGTGTGCAGTCAGCATAGCAAGTGGGCGAAGACAGATCTGGGCAGGGGTGAGGGGGTGGGGGCAGAAGCCGTCACACAGCTGCACCCCAAGTCGCTCCCAGCTTCCTCTGTGGCCGAGGACCATCCGTGGACACCCACCTGTCGGCCCCTCCAGTGTCACTCATCAGCCGTCCCCGAACCACGAAGGCCCAGGAAGCAGCGTTCCAGCTCTCACGGCTGTGTGACCTCGGGCAGGGCTCTGTCTGTCTCTGAGTCTGCTTTCCCACGTGGAAAGGCAGCCATTAGACTCAACAACCTCTGGGCGCTGATATTCTAGCTCCGCACTATCCAGTAGAAATGTAACATCAGCCACAAACACCAGTCGCATGGATCATTTCACATCCAGCAGCCATGTTTAAAAAAGTAAAAAGCAAGAGGTGAAATTAGTTTTTAATAACATATTTTATTTAGGCCAATTCTAAGTATCTAAGATACTAAGATCTAAGATATAAAGATCTTATCTAAGTCTCTAAGATATTACTGTTTCAGCATATAAGCATAATAAACATTAATGAATTCCTTACATTTTTTTCATACTAAGTCTTTGAAATTCAGTGTGTATTTTATACTTAACAGCACAGCTCACTTTGGCCTCTGGCATTTTGAGTGCTCCATGGCCATGGGTGGTGAATGGCTACTGGACTGGACAGCTCAGGTGTCCTTGGTCTGTTCCTTGTCTATACAGATGAAGACACTGAAGCAGGCTGACTGGGACAGATGGCTCTGGCCCCAGGCTCCTGCCTGCGATCTGATGCTGGTTGCAGGATTTACTCTTTACAGTTCACTGTACGAGCCACTCTGGGGGACGCAGAGGAGGAAGGCATCCCTTTGCCATCAAGGAGCTATTAATCCAGTTGGAGAAAAGAAAAAGAATGAGCCCAGAGGTACCTACTGGGGACCAGTGCTGGCTGGTAAAATTTTAGGGGGAACAGGCTATTAGGGCTTCATGCTCTCTTAGAGGTAGAGACCCAGGGCAGCTGTGGGTCATCCCAGACTTGACTTCATGTGAACAGAGGACTTGAGTTGGGAACCCAGGGTAGGAAAAAGATTCGAAAACTCAGAGAGATGTGGAAAATATGAAGAATGTCCATTGCTGGGGAATTGAGGGGGCCAGGGTGATTAGAGTGTGGTGGGGTGGATTGTGGACAACCTTGAAACATAGATGCTGGGAAAGATTGAAGGCAGGAGGAGAAGGGGACAACAGAGGATGAGAAGGTTGGATGGCATCACCGACTTGATGGACATGAGTTTGAGCAAGCACCAGGAGTTGGTGATGGACAGGGAAGCCTGGCATGCTGCAGTCCATGGGGTCACAAAGAGTCGGACACAGCTGAGTGACTGAATTTAAAACACAGAAGTGCTTAGACAGGAGTATAGGGAGTCACCTTTGGCTCTTGAGCTGGGGAAGGGTTCGCTGGAAGCGGTGGTTCAGTGAGATCTGCTCAGTCACTGATGGATTGGAGGCAGCACCTGGTGCCAGGGAGCGGGTGAGGGGACCGCTGGAGCAGGAGGTGGTGACGGGAGTTGGGGGTAAGAGGAGCCATCTACAGAATGAGAGGATGCCAGTCCCCTGGGTCTTCAGCTTTGATGGTGAAACCGTGACAGTGTGATGACATCTGGGCATTTTGTTTCCTCCTGGGCTCCCCTTCCTAAGGGCAGGAGGGTCATACTATGTGGGTGGTCCTGCTTAAGCAAAGAGTCAGTCAGGAAGAAACAGAGGTTGGGGTGTTGGGAGTGGGTTGGCTGCAGGTAACTGCTGGGGAGGGAGGGGGCATGAAGGAATCAATTACTTGAGGCTTTAAGAAGCAGAGACAGCAATTCCTTGCTTGGGTGCTTAGTTGCTCAGGCATGTCCGACTCTTTGCGACCCCAAGGACTATAGCCTGTCAGGCTTCTCTGTCCATGGAATTCTCCAGGCAAGAATATTGGAGTGGGTAGCCATTCCCTTCTCCAGGGGAGCTTCCCAACTCAAGGATCAAACCTGGGTCTCTTGCATTGCAGGCAGATTCTTTACCATCTGAGCCACTAAGCCTTGGCATCATAGATTGAGCAGAGTTTTAGTGAGTGGATCATGGCATCTGGTCCCATCACTTCATGGCAAATAGATGGGGAAACAGTGGCTGACTTTATTTTTCTGGGCTCCAAAATCACTGCAGATGGTGATTGCAGCCATGAAATTAAAAGACGCTTACTCCTTGGAAGGGAAGTTATGATCAACCTAGACAGTATATTAAAAAGCAGAGACATTACTTTGCCAACAAAGTCTGTCTAGTCAAGGCTATGGTTTTTCCAGTAGTTATGTGAGAGTTGGACTATAAAGAAAGCTGAGCACCGAAGAATAGATGCTTTTGAACTGTGGTGTTGGAGAAGACTCTTGAGAGTCCCTTGGACTGCAAGGAGATCCAACCAGTCCATCCTAAAGGAAATCAGTCCTGAATATTCATTGGAAGGACTGATGTTGAAGCTGAAACTCCAATACTTTGGCCACCTGATGCGAAGAGCTGACTTCATTTGAAAAGACCTTGATGCTGGGAAAGATTGAAGGCAGGAGGAGATGGAGACAACAGAGGATGAGATGGTTGGATAGCATCACTGACTCAATGGACATGAGTTTGAGTAAACCCCTGGAGTTGGTGATGGACAGGGAGGCCTGGCGTGCTGCAGTCCATGGGGTCGCAAAGAGTCGGACATGACTGAGAGATTGAACTGAGCTTTAGTGAGTTGGTGGAATGATAGGAAAAAGGTTTTTCAACCCCAACCAGCTAAGAGGGGTCGGGGCTTGGGCAGGTAGGAGACGGGTGGTGGAGGGACATCACTCTTGCAATGGCCTATGAGCCGGAAGGGGTGTAGCAGCTTGTTCCTGTTTCTAGACAGCCTGGGAGAACAGAGGTCAATTCCATGAGTCACCCTCAGAGGGCGCTCACTGCCAAAGTGATCTCCAAGCCTGAGTCAACCACTGCATTTATGGATACTTAACTGTGCCAGGCAGCATGAGGCTCTAGGGGGAAGACGTGGGAGCAAGACCGCAGCGGCCTTGCCCTGGCCTCCGATTGTGTGAAGGAGGGATGGAGAAGTCAGACATTAATCACAATCTCACAGTCACAGATTATAATTGAGAAATGGCAGGAATCAATCAATATCAGATCAGTCATTCAGTTGTGTCCGACTCTTTGCGACCCCATGAATTGCAGCACACCAGGCCTCCCTGTCCATCACCAACTCCGGGAGTTCACTGAGACTCACGTCCATTGAGTCAGTGATGCCATCCAGCCATCTCATCCTCTGTCGTCCCCATCTTCTCTTGCCCCCAATCCCTCCCAGCATCAGAGTCTTTTCCAATGAGTCAACTCTTTGCATGAGGTGGCCAAAGTTCTGGAGTTTCAGCTTTAGCATCATTCCTTCCAAAGAAATCCCAGGGCTGATCTCCTTCAGAATGGAATGGTTGGATCTCCTTGCAGTCCAAGGGACTCTCAAGAGTCTTCTCCAACACCACAGTTCAAAAGCATCAATTCTTTGGTGCTCAGCCTTCTTCACAGTCCAACTCTCACATCCATACATGACCACAGGAAAAACCATAGCCTGTCAAGATGAACCTTTGTTGGCAAAGTAATGTCTCTGCTTTTGAATATGCTATCTAGGTTGGTCATAACTTTCCTTCCAAGGAGTAAGTGTCTTTTAATTTCATGGCTGCAGTCACCGTCTGTAGCGATTTTGGAGCCCAGAAAAATAAAGTCTGACACTGTTTCCACTGTTTCCCCATCTATTTGCCATGAAGTGATGGGACTGGATGCCATGATCTTCGTTTTCTGAATGTTGAGCTTTAAGCCGACTTTTTCACTCTCCACTTTCACTTTCATCAAGAGGCTTTTTAGTTCCTCTTCACTTTCTGCCATAAGGGTGGTGTCATCTGCATATCTGAGGTTATTGATATTTCTCCCAGCAATCTTGATTCCAGCTTGCGTTTCTTCCAGTCTAGCGTTTCTCATGATGTACTCTGCATATAAGTTAAATAAACAGGGTGACAATAGACAGCCTTGACGTACTCCTTTTCCTATTTGGAACCAGTCTGTTGTTCCATGTCCAGTTCTAACTGTTGCTTCCTGACCTGCATACAGATTTCTCAAGAGGCAGATCAGGTGGTCTGGTATTCCCATCTCTTTCAGAATTTTCCACAGTTTACTGTGATCCACACAGTCAAAGGCTTTGGCATAGTCAATAAAGCAGAAATAGATGTTTTTCTGAAACTCTCTTGCTTTTTCGATGATCCAGCGGATGTTGGCAATTTGATCTCTGGTTCCTCTGCCTTTTCTAAAACCAGCTTGAACATCAGGAAATTCATGGTTCACGTATTGCTGAAGCCTGGCTTGGAGAATTTTGAGCATTACTTTACTAGCATGTGAGATGAGTACAATTGTGCGGTAGGTTGAGCATTCTTTGGCATTGCCTTTCTTTGGGATTGGAATAAAAACTGACCTTTTCCAGTCCTGTGGCCACTGCTGAGTTTTCCAAATTTGCTGGCATATTGAGTGCAGCACTTTCACAGCATCATCTTTCAGGATTTGAAAGAGCTCAACTGGAATTCCATCAGCTCCACTAGCTTTGTTCGTAGTGATGCTTTCTAAGGCCCACTGGACTTCAAATTCCAGGATGTCTGGCTCTGTGATTATCTGGGTTGTGAAGATCTTTTTTGTACAGTTCTTCTGTGTATTCTTGCCACCTCTTCTTAATATCTTCTGCTTCTGTTAGGTCCATACCATTTCTGTCCTTTATCGAGCCCATCTTTGCATGAAATGTTCCCTTGGTATCTCTAATTTTCTTGAAGAGATCTCTAGTCTTTCCCAATCTGTTATTTTCCTCTATTTCTTTGCACTGATTGCTGAGGAAGGCTTTGTTATCTGTTCTTGCTATTGTTTGGAACTCTGCATTCAGATGCTTACATCTTTCCTTTTCTCCTTTGCTTTTAGACACAGTAGGTAAGGGATATGGAAACTTGGCAGCAAGTATTAGCTCAACAAAGAAATCCTCAACTAGTTCTATTTTAACAGTTTTAACTCTTTGAGGAGCTCTGCATTGTTAGAATATCTTAAGCTTCCCGTGCCTCTTGTGATTGGGAGGCTGTGAATCTGAACAAACCTGTCAGGCAAGCTAGAAGGTCATCAGAGGGGGTTGAATTGAAACACTCCTATTATGCCCAGGAGACTTATTAACTAGAGTTTTAAGTTGATTTTCTTACAAAGGTGGTCAGGGATAGCCCCCCCATAAATGTCAGAAGAGTTGGTGAAAGTCGTGAAATAGTAAAACAGACAGATTTTGGTTTTGGGGTAGACGCTCAGGCAGGTCCAGGGAGGGTGGCCCTCGAGTCCTGACTCGCCTTTGCATATCAGGCCTCTCCGTATGACCTTTGTCATGGGTGGGAACTCCCGTGCTGGCTCCCAGCAAGAGAAGAACCTCACAGGCAGAAGGAATGGAGTGTACAAAGGCCCTGAGGCAGAGAACCTCAGTGCAAGGAGCCCTCTGTGGCTGAAGGGGGAAAGCAGGGGCCATAAGAAGTGTGGAGGCTGCATGACCCAGGAGGGGTACGGCCTCTGGGTCAGGGTTCCTCTGGCTGCAATGCTAGGACCCCCGTGATACACACAGACATCTGATGCCACGTGAGAGCCCTGCTAATTAGAAGGGAATCTGATCTTATGTCAGCGGCAGGAACAATGTGGTAAATGAGGATGGAGGAGTGGTCGAGGCCAGAGAAGGCACTTCCTGTTGGGCCACATCGAAGATGTTTGACATTATCCCAAGTGCAAGGCCATTGAGGGTTTAGAGAGGGAGTGGTATCACCATTCTGGTGTTTTGGAGCTCTCTAGAACAGGTGAGGAGGGTGAACTGCAGGAGGCCTGGGTGACCGTCAGTGTAGCCACTGGAGATGATTGCAAAAGTCCAGGTGACAGTGGACGATCAAGGCTTACAGCTGATGAAATGCTGCCCTTCACAGCTGCCTGGCTCCTCTGCAGCCTCTGATTACAGCAAATGTCCTCAGACAGGTTAGTGATTCTATTAAAGTGGCCAAACCTGGAGACCCACGTTTTACAGATAATGCTGCATGAAGCCAGTTAATTCAGTGATTGAATTATTAAGTTAGAGCATCTATGACTTAATTTCATTGGCCGTCAGCAAGGCCTCCTTCAAGTAAATTGACATTTGCTTTGCCATTCTGTCTTAAAACCAGAACAGTAGATCTGGTTAAACTTTATACAGAAAATGTGCCTTTGCAGTATGCAGAAGAACTCAGAAAAGAATGAAAATAAAATGCATGTTTTTCCTACTTGAATTCTCAGTCTTTATATACGTGGTCAACAACAGATGGAGCTGGCTTCAAGAAGGAAGAAAGCTCCCTGAATGAGACCGATCTTGGCCGAGACCTTCCAAGAGCGCTTGAAAAGAATGTGAAGTCATTTGTTCAGCGTAAATAAATATCAATTAAACCAAGGTGGTTGATGGCGTGGTTTTGATCTTCTACGTCTGCTGATTTTTTGGTCTAGGTGTTCAGATTCCCTAGTTTGGATTGTGAAATTGTCTTTTTCTCTTATTTAATTCTCTCTGGTTTTGTTTCATACATTTTGAAGTTCTCCTCGGGTGTATACACATTGAGTCTTATGTCTTCTACTGAATTGATTGCTTTTACCATGATATTAATGTAGTCATTTCAGCACTCTTATGCTTACAGTTTGCATGCTGTATTTTTTTTTCATCCATTTGCTTTCCACCTACCTGTGTCTATATTTAAATGGTCTCCTACAGACATCATAGAGGCGGGACTATTTAAAAAAAAAATCTATTCTGACAATTTTCTTTTAATTGTGTGTTCCCCATACACAATGTGGAGAAGGAAATGGCAACCCACTCCAGTGTTCTTGCCTGGAGAATCCCAGGGACAGGGGAGCCTAGTAGGCTGCCATCTATGGGGTCGCACAAAGTTGGACACGATTGAAGTGACTTAGCAGCATACACAATGTAATTGTTAATATAGCTAGATTTCAATCTCACTTTAAAATTTTTTATTTCTTTATTGACTTATTTTTGGCTGTGCTGGGTCTCTGTTGCTGCAGGAGCTTTTCTCTAGTTGCAGCAAGCAGGGGGCTACTCTCTCGTGGTATGTGGGCTTCTCACTGTGGTGGCTTATCTTGTTTCAGAACATTGGCTCCAGGGTGCCTGGGCTTCAGCAGTTGTGACTCCCAGACTCTAGGGCGCAGGCTCAATGGTTGTGTTGCACAGGCTTAGTTGCTCTGTGACATGTAGATTCTTCCTGGATAAAAGAGCCACCAGGGAAGCCCTCCATCTATCATCTTATTTTTTGTTTTCTACTTGACTCCTCTAGGTTTTTTTTGTTTGTTTGTTTGTTTGATTTCTTTCTTTTTTTTTTTTTTCCTTGCTCATCTGTTCCTCCTTCCTACCTTTTACAAGTATTTGAATACTTTACGGAATTCCATTAATTTTCCTGTTAGCTATTTATTCTCCTTTTTATTACTTTTACAGGTGTTGTGCTAGAGATTACAATACACATTCTTGACTTCTTACAGTCCATTGACAGTGAATAATATACCACTTCACATAAAATACAGATATCTGGCTGCTTGATATCGCCACAACCACCCTCATCCTCTAAGTTGTAGTTGTTTTAAGTAGTACATCTACTCGTCACCAATTCCTCAATTGTTACAGTTTTAAATGTTATAAATTTAAACAGTTAAAGACTTATTTATAAAGAGGGAAAAGGCAAAACAAAACAAGACCAAAACACCAGCTGTATCTTTTGCATTTAGCCAGACAGCTTACTCTTTCCCATGTTCTCTGCTCTTTCCTGGACCTGGATTTCCATCTGCTCTCACTCCCCGTCAGTCTGAGTTAGGATGGAGTGCAGCCCTGCCTGCCCTGGGAGATAAAGCCCATGAGCAGCCTGTGTGTTCAGAGCAGCTAACTCTGTACTGAAAGGCTTCAACGTCTCTAGGCGCCCCTTTGTGGGCAACCATGTGTGCAGAGAGTTGAGCTGATCATCTGTCTCATCTTTGATCATACTATCATCAGTGGTCCTTGTAAGGCCCATTCCTTGGTTTATTTACACTTTTTTCCCCAACATCCCAGATGCTCACTCCTGGTCCCCTCCCCTATGAAGGCACCCACTCTGAAGAACTTAATACGGACACTCGAATAGGAATGAAGCCTCTAAAATTAGTGCTGCTCTGTGTGCTCTTACAACATGGAATCTTACTTTAGAGCCTGCTCGCCTCCTGCAGCCTTTACACTCAAGGCTTAGTAGAATCTGTGCACAGACACGTGGGTAATCCCACATCCATGGCACTCCATTCTGAGCATCCTCCACATTTCAACTATTTATTCCCTAGTGATGGAGACCGAGGTTGCCTCAAACTCCCTACTGCAACCAACACTGTAATGCCTTCCCTTGTTCTTCCCCTCTTGGCATTTCCCTGAGATGTGGACTTGATCAGAGGGTGCACAGTGACTTAATTCCACCAAGCTCTCTGGAAAGGCTGCCCCAGTCCCCACAGCACCCCCAAGGAAAGGGTCCCTATTTCCTTACATCTTCACCAACATCGGCATTTACCCAGCTTCCTAGTTGTTGCCAGTCTGATGGGTATAGCGCTGCCTCTTCCTCCCATTATAATTGGCATTTCTCTGATCACTAGTGTGTCTGAGCATCTCTTCATGAGTTTGGGAGCCACTGGGGCTCCCTCTTCTAGGAACAGCCTGCTTCACCCTGTGCCTGGCTCTCCACTGGGTACTCCACTCCTTATTCTGCCCATACATTAACCAGTGTATTGGGTTTTGCTGGCCCATGAACCATTTTGTCTCTTCAAGATGCCATTGTTCATCTCTGCTCTGATCCCTTGGCTGCATGTCACAGCTTAATGCCCAGGTCATAAATCTGTTTTCCTTATTTCCAAGGTCTCTGGTGGGGGGAGTGCCTGAGGATTTTCCCATGGACCACTTACACCTCCCACGTATCAGCACTTTCACTTTTCTGAGGCCAAGAAACCCTTCAAGTGTGAGCCTCTGCTCTGCGCCAGGCACTGTGGCAGGATCATCTCCCTCCATCCCCAAACAGCTCTGCTGGGTCAGTGGCGGGGGGGCTCCTATTATGCTTGAGTGACAGATGCGAAACTGAGGCATGTAAAAGTTTAACAACTCGCTCAAATTCACAGAATTGTAAGTGACCCAATCAGAAGCCATCCATAGCTTAAACTCTTGTTAGTGTATCTCCCATAGTGCCTATTTCAAATAACTGCTACGTTCTAGAAAGCTCCATCCCTTATCTTTCCTAAATACTAAAATTTAGTGGGAAAAAAAAAGTCAACCTTGGTGAGACCTTTGTACCTTCCCAGTCCCTAGTGTTTGAAAATGGTGGGAGTGGGAGGAGGCAAGGGGTTCAGCGGCTGAGCTCACCAGTCTGAGTTCCCAGTAAGAGTAAATACTGGGTTGGCCAGGAAGTTTGTTCGAGTTTTTCCTTAACATCCTACAGAAAATCCCGAACTTTTTGGTCAACCTAATAAATGTGTTCACTAGAAAATGAAAGTGAAAGTAGTAGTCACTCAGTTGTGTCCAACTCTTTGCGACCCCCTGGACTGTAGCCCGCAAGGCTCCTCTGCCCGTGGAATTCTCCAGGCAAGAATACTGGAGTGGGTTGCCATTCCCTTCTCCAGGGGATTTTCCCGACCCCTCCCGCATTGCAGGCTAATTCTTTTATCATCTGAGCCACCATTGTTCACTAGGGGGCTTCCTCAAAGCCTGGTCCTGGAGGAGTGGGGGAGAGAGACAGGAGTGTAACCTTGACCTTCCAACAAAGGTGCTTCTCTTTCAGGTTCCCACCATTCTGCTTCAGAAGGGAACCTGACCTACCCAGAACACATCCTCCTTGCAGGTATCTAATGAGCTTCATCTGTGTTCTGGAACCTCGGGGATGACCAAGAAGGGTCTCCCTGGTCCTGATACCTGGGAGACAGAGATAACTGATCACACCTATGGGAGAACAGCTCCTCATGGACAGACACATTCTGGAGGAAGTAACAGTTCCATGAGGATTTACAAGAGAAGGGGACCTGTCTGATACTTGGAGCTGGGGTGTCCATGAAAGAATGGCTCCCCTTAAGAAGTAGCATTAGGACTGGTAAAGAAGAATGAGAAGGTGATAACTAGAAGCAGAACTTCCTGGGCAGAGAATGTGCAGAGGCCCTGTGGCAGAGAAGGACCGAGACAGCAAGTGTGGCTGGAGAGGGGAGGTAGGGGCTGAGTCAATTAAAAGGCTATGGGAGTCCCAAAGTTCCCGATCAGGCAGGGCTTTCCAGGTTGGCTCTTCAATCTGCTACTTCAGGACACTGGGTATATATGAAGGTTTCCCAAGCCATAGCAGATGCTCATTCCATATGTCCTGTGCTTAAAAATTAGTCTGGCTGAGATGGACCCACCCAGGTAGAAACATGAAGATTCTCTTTTATCACTTCCCCTTTCAACAATCTCCTGTCTCCCACTGGACAAAGAAAGGCTTACCTCCCACCCACCCTGACACGTACTGTTTTACTGGGTTACATTGTTCTGAAGCATAAAAACATCCAGAGACAATATGGTTTCTTTTCTGTTAAGGCTCCAAAATCCTCTCTGTACTCATCTCATTAGGTAATACACATCTAATATGTTTCTCTTTGTGTTTAATATTTATCAAAATTCATATTATACATTTGCAGCTTTATCATTTATATACTACTAATAATTGGTATAATAACACAATCTTAAAAAAGAATTTTCAAACTTAGGACCTTATGGCCATAAGAAAATTTTAAAATGCTAATACATGCTCATATATCTGTTGCAGTTTATATAATAGATAAGGTGGTAAATGCAGAATTTAAGTAATAAAAACATTACAGTTAGATAAAATTCTGTTGAAAGTGGCTAGAAAATATACTTTGAGAGCATAAAGGAAACAATGTAAAAATTTTACATTGTTAAAGAGAAACAATGTAACATTTACAGTATTAAAGAAAAAGTTATTTGTATTTTTAAATAAAATATGGTAATTTTATAATCCATTGGGTACATTTAAGAGAGTGGTAATGGTTTTATATATAAAGGTGAATATAGCCTGGCATGCTGCAGTCCATGGGGTTGCAGAGTCAGACAGGACTGAGCAAATGAACTGCATTGAACTAATACATGATATGGGGCTTCCCTGGTGGCTCAGACGGTAAAGAATCTGCCTGCAACACAGGAAACCTGGGTTCGATCCCTGGGTTGGGAAGATCCCCTGGAGAGGGGAATGGCAACCTACTCCAATATTCTTGCCTAGAGAATACCATGGACAGAGGAGCCTGGTGAGCTACAGTCCATGTGGTTGCAAAGAGTCGGACATGACTGAGCGACTTCACTTCACTTCAAGTGACTAACATGCACACGCATACATGATATACCCCTAAACTATTTAAATTTATGATGAAAGAATATTTTGGATGCCAACTGAGAAACGTGTGAGGCACACCTATCTTTTTAAAAACACTTTTGGGCATGTCAATAAAAAATCTGAAGATGCTAATATAGGCTATGGTGCTCTAGGCCGGGTGGCAGAGATCAGGAGACGGGACCCAGGGATTGGCATTTTCCCCTGGCGCCATACTCCTCCAGATGGCTGCGCTGGAGCTGATGTGGCATCCTCTGTGCACTGCTGTGGTGTTGCCACCAGAACATGTAAGCCCCCCAAGGATGGGCATTTTATCTCTTTGGGCCATTAATATCTGTCCAGTATCAACGACAGTGCCTGGTTGTGGTCAATGCTCAATAAATATTTGTTGGGTGGATGAACGGTGGATGCTGACTTTCACTTTGTGCCAGGCACTGTGTTAAGGAATCCCTGTGGATCCCCACAACAACACTGCATTATGTCCAGTTGGCATCATGTCCAGTTGGCATCCCCGTTTCAGAGATGAGGAAACTAAGGCACGGAGAAGATACATAATGTGCCTGAGGTCACCTATCAAGGACACAGCGGACTGGACCCAGGCATCCTGATAACCATGACACCTCTCTGGCCCAGGGAGCAGAGGGACAGGGCCTGTGTCTTTGTTCTGAAACTCCAGGCACTTTGGGCCACCCCATGAACGTGATACCCTTCTCAGCCATCTCAAACAGCTCCCTGCCAGCTGTTCTCTCCTCCTAAGTGGTTTTCCTCCCCTCCTCCCCGTTTAATATTTAAGTTGCACACATCCTGGGACATCCCAGAGTCCCCATGTTACTGACCTACTTATTTATCCAACCATTTCTCTCCATTGGGGATGGCACAGGGGGTGTCTGGAAGGGAGGAAGGAGGCACAGAGAGAGGGGAGTCCCACACAGCATCCCGCTGCTCTCAGCAGTCTCCAGCTGACAAGCAAACATTAATAAAACATGCCCAGACTCTAGGGCTGCAGTCGCAGCAGATAACGTTTAGTCTAAGTGGCTTTCCTGGAGAAGGAAATGGCAACCCACTCCAGTATTCTTGCCTGGAGAATCCCATGGACAGTTGAGCCTAGTGGGCTGCCGTCTATGGGGTCGCACAGAGTCGGACACGACTGAAGCGATTTAGCAGCAGCAGCAGCAGCAAGTGGCTTTCCAAGAAAACACTTGCTCCACCCGCCCCCTAAAGGGTCTCCAAAGCTCCAGCCGAGTCAGGAGAGAAGTCTGTCTGTTTCTCTTTATAAAATAGAGGGACTTGGAAATCAAAGTGGGCTCCTGTCCTTTGGTAGCGAAGATGACAGCTCCAGGTCAGCCACAAACAGGCCCTTTGCCAGAATCCCCCGAAAACACTGAGCGGAGAGCACTATGGCGCACAGGGCTTGGGCAGCTGCCCACGGGGTCCTTTTATCTGGGCACCAGGCACTCACCTAGTCTCCAGTGCCGCCTGCTCAGGGGACGTGGTCCTCCTTTCTGGGACCTGAACTCAGCGGCCTGGGACCCTCATATCCTCACTCTCACTATGGGGGTGATGCTGAGGGATGTCCCCTTCTCCCTGTCCCCCGCGTTTCCACATCACCATCTGGAGGGTACCCAAGGACCCAATGGTCAAAGAGGCCGAGGGGCATTCTGCACCAAGATCCGGAGGCGGGAGAGGGGAGGCGTGCTAGGGTACTGGGTGGCTTCTCTAGGAAACAGGTCTGTCATCGGCCGCCCAACCCCTACCTCTGTCCCTGGCACACTCACTGAAGAGGCTTCACATCCTCAGGAAATCGGAGGCTCAACGAGAGCGTTAGCTCCTAACTGAGGCCAGATGAGAGCACTAATCCCCGACTCCTCATCCTGGCCCCCCGCCCTTGGGTTCCTGACGTCCTCCCTTTGAGACCCATCCGCTTCACCCTGGCCGGTGTCCCCAGGGCTCACGGCGAAGTGCCCGGACAGGGGCGAGGGTCTGCTCGGGACGGGGCGACTCCAGAGTCCGGGAGCAAAGCCGGGTCCGGGACGGGGCGGGGACAGGAAAGCTACTGCGCCGGGAGGGCGGAGGCCAGGGCGCCCCAGCCCCCCGCCCCCGCTCCGCGCCGGCCGTGACGTCAGAGCCGGACCCGGTAAACTGAGCGGCGGCGGCCGGGCGCTGGAGTGGAGACTGCGACCGGTGCCGCCGGCCAGACGGAGCCCACGGCGGCCAGGGCGGGCAGCCGCAGACCACCCCGAGGTAAGGCCGACCCCGCTCCCGGCCCGCGGGGCTCGGCGCTGGGGACTGATCGCCGCCCGGACGCACGGGAGAGCGGGGCCCGGCCGAGGACAGGGGAAGCCCCCGGAGGCGCCACGCGCGGGGTTCCGAGGGGTCCCGGGAAAGCCGAGGTGCAGGACGCCTGGTGCGCGGGTGGCGCGCAGCCCTTTCCGAGCGCGCGGAGGGTGAAGTGGGCGCGGGCGGCGGAGAGCCGGGCGTGGCGGGGGATCGCGCCCCGACGGCGCTCGCCGGCGTTATTACCTCCGGAGCGCAGGTGCTGGTGAGAACGCGCTCGCCGCACGTGAGCCGAGGGTGGGACGCCGGGGACCGTCTGGGGCCGCCAGGTGAGCGCCGCTCCCCGAACGCCCCTCCAGCGGGCCGGGCCGGGCGAGCCCTGGGATCGAGGGAGCCCGCGGCCCCGTACGGTCCCTGACCGCGCGCCGCGCCCGCAGCTGAGCCCAGGAGTCATGGCCCTGAGCGAGCTGGCGCTGCTCCGCCGGCTGCAGGAGAGCCGGCACTCGCGGAAGCTCATCCTGTTCATCGTGTTCCTCGCGCTGCTGCTGGACAACATGCTGCTCACGGTTGTGGGTATGTACAGACCCGGCGTCCCAGTCCCCCGGCGCGCCCCGCTTACCCCAGCGCGGTGCGGGCAGGTTGGAGAGAATACGTTTTTCAAAAAGATGTTCCCCGCCCGAGACTGTCTCGCTTAGGCTAGTGGCCGCGTTTGCGGCTTCGTTTTCCTGGAGGTCCGGTCAAAAAACTGTGATATCAGATAAAACCCAGAACTTTTGTTTCCTCCTGATAATTTCCTGCTTCCCCTTGTCACTTTCAACGCGATAAAAAAAAAATTTTTTTTTTTAATATTCTATGAAGGAAGAGCAATTTCCAGGATTCAGAATATTATAATAATTATTATGCCCCCCGAAAAAGGTGGGTTAATAATGTGGTCTGTCACCTAAAGGAACAGTCAGCATACCTCCCTCCATAGAAGGAAGGGACATTTAAATGTAGCGACTCTGCAGATGACTTGACATGGACACATGTCAGGACTCCTATCAAGAGCAGTTTTAACTGTTGGTTTTCATCTTTTTTTGCTGTAATAGATTTTTGAACAGCTACATAATTGACATCCAGGTCTCTTAATTAGCCCCATGAACAACAGGTTTGGCATGCATATTTTCCTGAAAAATACCCCAATTTTTAATGAATAAAAAATACTTTTTAAAGGGTCATTTCCCTTGTCTCTGTTTAAGTTTTTCTCTCTGGACAGTTTTCAGAGCACCAGAGAGTCAGGTTTTCACTTCCAGAAATATGGGAGCTTTGGGGCTCATCCCAGTAGAGTAAGAAGGGCCTGTGTCCTCCTTTGTCTTGAATCCTCTGTTATACACATGCCCAAAGCTTCGATTACATCAGCTTTCTTTTCCTTTATGAAAGTCTCAGGAAGTCTTGAATTTGCCAAGTTGTATGAAACATTGCTGCTTCCCCCTCAAGTAATAGAAAGATAAAGTGAGTCTAGTGCAGAATTTCCGAATTATTACTTCCTGCAGGTTAATTTTTTTTTTCTCTAAGACACATAATGAAATTTAGGTTTCTGTTTTCCTGATTCATTCACTTAAAGGTCTTTCTAGCCTCTTTCTGAGAAGCCCTGGTTGACCCCAGGTCAGCACGGACCAGATTTCAGATTGCATCTTTTTCCTTTCCTAAAATAGTCCTATGAAGGAGCCCTGTGAGAAGCACAGGGAGCTCTGGGGCTGGTCAGGTCTGCTGGCCCTGAGAGCTCTCACAGCCTCTGGGGCTTTGTTCTCAGAGCTTGTTGTTGTTTAGTCGTTCAGTCATGTCCGACTCTTTGCAGCCCCTTGGACTGCAGCCCACCAGCCTTCCCTGTCCTTCACCATCTCCTGGAATTTGCTAAAACTTAAGTCCACTGAGTCAGTGATGCTCTCTAATCATCTCATCTCCTGTCACCCCTTTCTCTTTCTGCCCTCAATCTTTCCCAGAGCTAAACAACATAAAATTGTTCAGTGTCGGTGCAGAGGTTCCCTTTCCTGAGGCAGGCACGCCACTTCTCTGGGTCTCATTTAGCATTTGACAAGACCACAGTTTTGATGGCTTTGGTCCCAGGGAAGCTTTCAGTGTAATCACCGTTGTCCTGCTCTCGTCCCCAGTCCCCATCATCCCGAGTTACTTGTACAGCATTGAGCATGAGAAAGATGCTCTAGAAATCCAGACCGCCAAGCCCGGGCTCACAGCCTCCGCCCCCGGGAGCTTCCAGAACATCTTCTCCTATTATGACAATTCCACCATGGTCACCGGGAACAGCACCGACCACCTTCAGGGGGCGCTGGTGCACGAGGCCACCACGCAGCGCATGGCCACTAACTCGTCCTCGGCCCCTTCCGACTGTCCCAGTGAAGACAAAGACCTGCTGAATGAGAATGTGCAGGTCGGGCTGCTGTTTGCCTCGAAAGCCACTGTCCAGCTCCTCACCAACCCATTCATAGGACTGTTGACCAACAGGTAGGTTATATTGTTTTGGTCAAGGAGCTAAATATTCATAATATTGTTCCAGATCATTTTGTGTCTCATTCGTTGATCAGAGTCTGGAGATCCAAATCTGGAGGGGAAATCCAGTCTCCTTCACCTTGTGTTTCCATCTTGAGTCAGTCGAGATTTCCCACTTGGTGCTCCTCTTCATTGCCACCGTGGCCATCATTGTGGGATTGTATGTGCCACTTAGCTTTATCTTCTCTTCCACCTCTGGTCATGGACTTCCCAATAGACAGCTGAAGTGGTTTCCTTCAGGGCTGGCTTGGTCAAGGCTCGTGTGGATGGCCAGGTAGGGAACGTGGCATGTGATCCATAGTCCTGCTGATAGAGGAAGCAGGTCTCTGACACTGAGGCCCTGGGCAGTGCACCTTCCCCTGCCACGTGCTGAGCTGTGTCCACGTGCACACCAACGAAGAGAATTTTTTTTCCCCAGATAATTCAAGCTGCCCACACAAGCTTTATATTAATCCAGATGTTCTGGAGTCTTTTGAGACCCAGTTTTTCTGAATAATGGTTCACATTTCCATTGTTGGTGGCCATCCAGCTAATATTTGTTTGTCTCCAGCTAAGTTGGTCTAGCTCTGCCCAGGACTTGGGGGCTGCAAGCACAGGACAGGGGGCTTGCAAAAGAGGGGAGGAGGTGTCTGTTGCAAAGAGTGGGAGCTGGTAGAGAGAGCGGTGGTGGTGGGCTCCCATCTAAACAGTGTGACCCCAAAAGCAGAGATTTGAAAAATGGTGGAGGGGGGCGGTGCCCAGAGTCCTACCTGTGAAGCAGGCTTAGACGCACAAAGACAAGGACCAGAGGTGGGAAAGAGAGCAAAAGAGGGGTCCAGAGAACTGAGGAGGGCAGGTCTGGGGGACTGGGCGGGGCTGGGCTATGAGGAGCCCCACGTGCTAGATGACAGAGGAGTAGGCATTTGTTGCAGGAGCACTTGGGAGCCACTAGAGGTTCCAAAGCTAAGTTGAAGAGTCAGGGAAAGTGAAAAGTGAAAGTGTTAGTCACTCAGTCCTGTCCGACTCTTTGCAACCCCATGGACTGTAGCCCACCAGGCTCCTCTGTCCATGAGATTTCCCAGACAAGAATACTGGAGTAGGTTGCCATTTCCTCCTCCAAGGCCCAGTCTTTTATTAAAATATTGCTAATCATATCGAGATGGTGACAATAGAGGGGTCCTGTGTGGCTGAGAGTGGGGCCAACTCTGGAGGGCTGGGGGCTCTATGAGGCAACGAGGCCTCGGGTGGCAGCAGGGGCTCAAAGTGGCCACAGCAGGCCTGCCTTCCTCCACACAAGCGGTCCTCTGGAACAACGATTTCTGGTAGGGTACCCATGGTGAGTCGGATGGAAGCAGCTTTTCTACCTCTGCGATGCGATTTTCTGGACTGGGTGGTGCCATTGAATCCATTTTAACCCTCCCAGGCCACATCCAGCCTGTAGGCTGTGTGGCAGTGTTACCAGGCTGCTGCCTAAAATGCTGAGCAGATGAATGCAGGACGCTGGGCCGACTGGGAGCCCACCAAGAGGCACCATTATTAAGGTGGCGTTCGGCATTTCGTCTGTTCTTCAGGAGGAAAACCAGGCAGACCCCCGTGGTTTACAGGGTTTTCTTTCTTTTCTCACGCCTAAGAGCACTCCTTAAAATGCATCTGGTATAATTACAGAAAACAGCTCAGGGTTTTGTATTCTGAGAAAGTAAACAGCTCAAATACTATATGGGAAAATTGAGGACATTATTGTAATAACACCTTGCCAGTCACTTGAACATGAATGTCACTAGCTGTACAGCGCAATACTTAGAAACTTGGCGGAAATGATGTGAGTGTTCCAATCTTCCAAATGTAAATGGCAAATGAAAAGCTTTAAAAAAAATCCCATTCTCGTTTCTAATGCTTTGCTTATGCCAAGGGGCGGGAGCTTGTTTAAAACCAGCGAGACTTTTGCCCTATTATATACTCCAAACACTTTGATATTGCAGCCACCTCAGCGGTAGAGAATCTGCCTGCAATGCAGGAGACACAGGAGACGCAGGTTCGATCCCTGGGTTGGGAAGATCCCCTGGAAGAGGGCGTGGCAACCCACTCCAGTGTTCTTCCCCGGAGAATCCCATGGACAGAGGAACCTGGCGGTCTTACAGTCCATGGGGTTGCAAAGAGTTGGATGCGACTTAGCATGCATGCATGCAAGGCTTGTGTTTGGGCCTCCTAAAAAAAATTATCTTCCAAGAGAAAACTAATTTCCTTTAGTGACCTGTGAAATTTAGTCTATTTGTATGGTGGAACTTGTCAAGAACAAAATTTTCCTCCCTAGCTGATTTCTCCCAGCTCTCCAGCAAATTTCAAAATAATCTTCATCTTCTAGCACTGCCTTGTAATGTGGAAATGGAAACAAATTTTAATATCAATGCAGGCAGGAAAAACAATTGAACAAACTCAGTTGTCCCTCCAACATGGTCATGATAAGTAATGTTTTCTAATATTTTCCAAGCCCAGTAGATATGAATTTGGGGACTTGCAGCATTTCTGGGCACTCTGCGGCTCTGCTCAGAGAAGTGATAAATATATTTCTGTTTACCGACTCTTCCCTTGTGAGCCATTGCAAATAGCCTTTTGATGTAATTTGTGCCAATCACATCCGCAATTACCAACGAGATATGTGACTCACATTTTCAGGGTTGTAAAGAACTGAGTTTAAAATAGCATTTTACACTTGGTTAATATGTTTCTGATTAAAGAGTAGTTAAAACATGAAGCATCAGATCTTGAGGAGGCTTGAGCAAAAGCTTTTGGGGGTGTCTTAGTATTTTTATAGTAGTGGTCCCCAACCTTTTTGGCACCAGGGACCGGTTTTGTGAAGACAATTTTTCCATGGGTAGGGGGTGGGGGATGCTTTGGGGATGATTCAAAGGCATTACATATATTGTGCACTTTATTTCTGTTATTATTACATCAGCTCCAGCTCAGATCACCAGGCGTTAGATCCTGAAGGTTAGGGACCCCTGCTTTATAGCCAAAGGGGTGTGCCACTCACGAGGATAGGATTCCTCAGTGACTCAGTGGAATGAAATTGCAACCACTCCAGTATTCTTTCCTGCAAAATCCCATGGACAGAGGAGCCTGGCTAGCTATAGTCCATGGGGTGGAGAAACAATCAGACACAACTTAGCGACTAAACAAGTCAGGAGGAGAAAGCATTTGTCCAGACTCTGGCTGATGTCTTCCTGTCTTCTGGTTCTTTCCACCAGCTTACTGTTAACCCAATTTGTACCTTTAGTTACGGAATATAAATAATATAGGTAAAATCTGCCTTTTTTTGCATCTACTTGGGCTCTCCCTGGGTGCCCCAGGCTGAATGAGGAAAAGTCCAAACAGTGAGTTGTTGGATGCAATTTTTATTCAGTGGGAGGGAGTTTAGGAAAAATCAGCCTGATCTGAGGGATCTCAATCCTCACCCACCTCCCTGGCCCTAGAAAACTATCTTTTTCCATCCCACGATGCACGCTGGCCCAGTCTCCTGGTGTCTCTGCAATGCTTCTGACAGTGGGGAAAAAAGAGACCTCTTGCATCTCCAGAGATGTAGTAGGGAGCTTGGAGCCACTCATTTCTAAAGCTTCTTGCTGTAAGCAGCAGCTACTGCTGCTGCTAAGTCACTTCAGTTGTGTAAAATGAAATACCCAACGTCACACCCATCATAACCCGTTGAACCCCCGCATTACAGTCCAGCACCCCATTGTTTGTGGTCACGATGCTGCCGTGTGAGTGGCTTTTGTGAGTGGGTAACAACAGAAGGCAGCCTCCTGTCTTTTGTTTTAAATATTGGGTAAGATCTCATGTTGAACCATGAAAAAAAATATGACGATTCTTCAGATCAGATCAGATCAGTCGCTCAGTCATGTCCGACTCTTTGCGACCCCATGAATCACAGCACGCCAGGCCTCCCTGTCCATCACCAACTCCCGGAGTTCACTCAGACTCACGTCCATCGAGTCAGTGATGCCATCCAGCCATCTCATCCTCTGTCGTCCCCTTCTCCTCTTGCCCCCAATCCCTCCCAGCATCAGAGTCTTTTCCAAAGAGTCAACTCTTCGCATGGGTGGCCAAAGTACTGGAGTTTCATCTTTAGCATCATTCCTTCCAAAGAAATCCCAGGGCCAATGATGATTCTTGGGAGTATTTAAATGCTCACTTTGCTGCTAGATGGTACAAGTAATTCCCGTTTCATTTCTTCTGTAGGTAGCATATTTTCACTGAATAATTTGTGACCAGATAGGGAACAAAGGACATTTTGACTACGGTGAGGGTGGTGATCACAGGCCCAGTAACACACTTTCCAAAGCCTGTGGGTGTGTGTCTTGACTTGATTGCCATCTTTGAGGCTTGTGTGACTTCTTTTCTGATTCCAGTTTAACTCTTCATTTCATGATTGCACTTGTGAGTGAAATGGAGTGGAAGGACTTATACGAGCAACAGCTGTTGTCCTTTGGCCCAGTAAGTGGACTTTAGAGGTGCACACACATAAAAAGCATGTTCCAGGGGGGTAAACAATGTGAAAACCACCTTTACGTTTCTCTCTTCCGTAAGTCAAGTTAAGAGCATGGCACCATGGTCTTCACTTGCTTAACATAAGGCTTACATAGTAGTTGTATCTTTAGACCCAAGATATTCCAAATGAACCCAATGGCTTGGGAAAGGGTTAACTCTGGGGACGGGGGTGGGGAGAGCTCCCTCCTCAGCTTGTCGCTGTCTCAGTGGTCTGCTTTTTATCAAACCAGCATCAGTGGCTTAATTTATTTCCATAGTTACCTAGTATATTTGAAAGCCAGGTATTCTTCCTCACAAATCTTAGCTCACATCTGAACGACAGGGAGAAAGCTGCAGGGCATGAAATCCCCACCAAATCGACTGTGTGCTTTTGTGGGTTTTTTTTCTCTAGCTTTAGGCAGTTGGTCTGAAGTGGGTTCTATAGCAATAAGCAGTGACCTTTTCACAAAGCGTCTCCATGGACAGGGAAATCAGCCATTCTGGGAAGGGATCTCCCATCCCAGACATCGTGAGGATGGAGAGGGTGTGACAGAGTGTTTGCTTTGAAATCAGAAGAAGCTGGCCATGGATTTGGGTCCTTCCCATGGGAGCAGAGCCCTCACGTGATCTGTGCATCAAGGAACACCTGGGAGAGTAAGAAATTCAAGACTCATGTAGCTCACTCCACACATGTTGTAACTGAAAGAGACAGACCCAGGGGCTAAACCTAAGGATTTTCTTTTATTTATGAAATGGTTGACCACAAGCTTCCAAGCCCTGTCAGACTTTTTGTGACCCAATGGACTGTAGCCGGCCAGGCTCCTCTGTCCGTGGCATTTCCCAGGCAAGAATACTGGAGTGGGTTGCCATTCCCTTCTCCAGGGGATCTCCCCGCTCCAGGGCTGGACCCTGTGTCTCCTGCACACCACTGAGCCACTAGGAAATGTAAAATACCTCTCTGTTCACTGCTGTTCACCATTTAGGAGTGTGTTGAGATAATTGCAAAGGGAGATGTCACCTCTTGTCTCCTCTGGGGCAGTTTGTTCCCTTCTCTGTCCCCTATTCTGCGTCCTTGCTTTGGTCACATACCCAGAAGAGGGAACCGAGGCAGATGTTAGCAAGCCTGGGACAAGAGCTTACATTAATCTCTGTGGTAAAGATAAACTAGTCCGTAGCATAGAGAACAAGTATTGATTGCCAGTGATAATTTAGGAACATAATAGGGTTTCGCCACTGACTGTGTATGGATACATAATACATGTAACTTTTATTGCTTTGCACTCTCTTCTAGGATTCAAATATACAATTTTTACTCTTATTCCAATTGGATTAACTGTTCCCTGATGCCCTGTGGAGATGACTGTGGGCCAGGATGACTCACGAAGGGGTGATAATGGGATGCTTGGGTAAAGGTTTGCCGCATCAGACATGGCTCGGCTCAGTATCACTTTAATTGAGATGGCATTGAATTGCGGCAGGAGGCCAAATCAGACATTTATGACTAATGTCAGTTGAGGTTCTGACCATTTAGGAGACATTGTGGGGAGGGAGAAAGGACAGTGGCCATCTGCCCACCACTCAGTGACCCTGGGGCCTTGGGCAGCTGTTCTGAGGCAGGTGTTCAGGGGGACAGGGCATTCTGAGGGTGGAGATCCAGGAGCTGCCCATTGGGCTGCATTTGCCTTGGGGCTGAGCTCCAGAGAAGGATGCTGCCCAGCACTTGCCACTGGGCAACCCTGCCAGTGGCTTGGCCGGTGTTGAAAGCGTAGGGCACACGAGTCTGGTAGTGAGAAGGAAGCAGCAGGATCCCAGTGATACCCAAAGTGTGTGGTTTGCTCTGCAGTTGTGGCTGAGTCACAGGCTCCACCTTTGAACCTTGACTTTCTCATCCGAGATGGGGGTTTGGACTGGCCAGCCTTTGAGTTTCCTTCTAGCTTTGCCATTTGGTTCTCCAGTCATGCTTTATTAAAATCCCAAAGCAACTGAGAAACACAACAGTAGCTGCTGCATTTTTAGAGAAAAACACAACACCTGGTCTTGGTTTAAAAGAATCATCCGTAAGTGCGCAGCCCTGTGGGTACCAAGCCACCTGGTATTAACAGGTACTGTGGACCCACGTTCCACGCACCCCGTGTGAACCTTTGCTCCTGAGACTGGTGTCCCCACCAAAGTGTATACTAGTAGGGCCCGGCCTCATCGACACTCAAGATTATGCCCTCTGCCCTGACTCTGGGGCAAGTTACTTAAATCTCTTGAGCCTCCATGTAGCCATCTGAAAATAGGATTGGAGCCAGCTACCACATGGAATTGTGACAGTCACAGGTGACTCTGCACGCTTATCATCTCCAGGAGTGCTGGAGCCTCCTGCTAAGAAGGCGCTCACACCAGCTGTGTCCTGCCAGGTGACCTTGGTCAGTGGCCAGGCTGTCAACTGGATGTAATATTACTGGTATTCCAATAGCTTTGGCTTAAGTCAGTGGTTTTCCAAGCTGGATGTTGAAAGGGATAAGAAGCCTCTGTTCATTCCAGGGCAGTTGTGTGTTCGTTCTTCCCCCAGACATGCAACATTGTTCAGTTGCTCAATCGTGTCTGACTCTTTGCGACCCCATGGACTGCAAGCACCAGGCTTCCCTGTCCTTCACCAGCTCCTGGAGTTTGCTCAAACTCATGTCCATTGAGTCGGTGATGCCATCCAACCATCTCATCCTCTGTTGTCCCCTTCTCTTCCCTCCCTCAATTTTCCCCAGCATCAGGGTCTTTTCCAGTGAGTCAGCTTTTTGCAGCAGGTGGCCAAAGTATTGGAGCTTCACCTTCCAATGAATATTCATGGTTGATTTCCTTTAGGATTGACTGGCTTGATCTCTTTGCAGTCCAGGAGACTCTCAAAAGTCTTCCTCAGCATCACAGTTCAAAAGCATCAATTCTTTGGCTCTCAGCCTTCTTTATGGACATGCAGCAGTTGCTAAGAAAATAAACTGCCTGTGACTTCTCTCGGAGCCTCCTGGAAGTTTCCTTCATCAGTTTCCATTAGTGCCATGTTGGATCTGGTGTTGTGAGCAGGTTTCTTTTGCCTCCAGAAGTAAGCACAGAGCAGTCGGTTCGGGGCTGGTGGAGACGAGCAGCTGTCATTTGACGGCATCTGAACTGCAGTTCAGCACCTCGGTATCTTTCCTAGTTCACCAGATTGGTTTCAAAGCCTGCTTTGTGAGTTACAAGCTCACTTCAGGTTACAGCAGAGGAGTCTTTGCATCGGTTTGTGGGGTGGTGATTGCCTGAGAATGCGATGGTTTTATGAGGCTATTTGTTTCCTGGATGCACATGAAGCAGTTAAAAAATTATGTAAGTGAGACCAGAACTTTTAGAAAGTTCTGTTCAAAACCATATATGCCTTTTGGCTACCTGGGGAGGTTAGTAAAGTAAGTCTGCAAGGAGAAGGACTGGACGGAATGGCCCTGAGTGGAATTAGCCCTAGGACATCAGACAAGTCAGTTTTTCATACCTCATCTGTAACATGTGGAAGTGGTCCATCTGCTCTTATCACATCAGGGAGCTCATGGGTGGAAGTGCTTGGAGAATGGAGTGTAACCTTAGGTGAAGGTATTGTTATGATTTTTCATTCCAGCCTTGAGTAGAAGAGCCCTCCCAGGCTGTGTGACTGGTACTCAGGGCTCCTTGTTCCTTGTTGGGTTTCTCTCCAGGGTCTTGAGTGTCTGGGACTGGAGGAAGATGAGGCCTGGAGATGCTCAGGGCTATTCTGGGCTGTGACACAGATCTCCTCGAGGGCTGTAGCTCAGCCAGTCCTGGCCTCTGCTTTTTTGTGATTTGTTCCTGGCAGAAAGGAGGCCAGGGGGCAGGAAGCTGCTTTACTCTCATGTGCCATCTATATGACAGGGACCAACCTGCTTGCTTAATCTGCGGAAACAGGTAGGGAAAACAGGAAGAGAATGAGGGATGAAGCAAAATTTCTAAAGCACTTGTCTATGTTCCGGGTGCCCTGGTAGCAGTTTAATAGCCATGTCTCATATCATACCCTCTCCACCTCCCAGGTGGTACCAGTGGTAAAGAACCCACCTACTAGTGCAGGAGACATAAGAGATGTGGATTCACTCCCTGGGTCAGGAAGATCCCCTAGAGAAGGACATGGCAACCTACTATCTAGTATTCTTGCCTGGAGAATCCCATGGACAGAGGAGCCTGGTGGGCTACAGTCCATGGGGTTGCAAAGAGTCAGACATGACTGAAGGGACTTAGCATTCCACCTCTGGGAAGTGGGTGGTGGTCTCTCTTTGAGCCTCAGGGGAGATCTACTTGAGTTAAATGGCAAGGCCAGGTGTCCAGCCAAGGGTGTGATACCCAGACATTGAGGTCTCCCCACCTCTCCTGTCTGCCTGGTGGCGGAGCCCTGTGCTCTGTGGTCTTATGGAGCAATTAGGATGTTGAAATTTTTGCACAGAAAACAAGGTCTGTATCAGGGTCAAGTGAAGATAGATTTGGAAATGTCCTCATTTCCTGATGCTTCTTAGACGTACTGCAGTTGTGTCTGCTGCCCATGGAATCTCTTGATGACCTTTTACTAGAATCATTTGATTGCAGCTGTCCCTCTGGGGAAGCTTTAGCCAAGACTCTAATTAAAGAAAGTTTTACAAAATGCTGGAAACAGGGGCTGTGTATTTGAATGTGTTCTGGGTTACTTGCCAAGATTTTATTAACATTTATGCCAGAGAAATTTCCCCTCAGAGTGGCAGCCCCTAAATGTATTCACGTTCTAAGACAGTCAAACACCAAAAGGTCACGGAGGAAGCACCAACTATATGAATTTTTAGAAAAGTTGACCAGATGCTTATCCGCCAGATCCCAAAGACTAACAGGAGAAACTCAACAGAAATACGGAGCAGTCACTAGGTTCTCTCTGTGGTTCTGTTTTGCAGAATTGGCTACCCAATTCCCATGTTTACGGGATTCTGCATCATGTTTATCTCAACAGTTAGTAAGTGTCTGACATTTGCCTTCTGAGTTTGGGTCACTGGGTGGGCTCTGACCAACACCAGCTGGGAATTGAGAACACAGCTGGGATGGGAGTGGGGGTAGGTATGTTGGCAACAACTGCAGAAAGGAGTGAGGGTCTTCAGGGTGGGTGAGGTCTTCAGGGAGCCAAAGCATGATGTGATTAATCCAGAAGTACCCTCACCAAGTTAAGGGAGGCCTTTAGAAAGGTCCTGTTTGAGCAGATTTGGTCACCGTGCCAGCTGGGTCTATACTGACCGTGGCCTGGCCACTCTCTCCGCAGTGTTCGCCTTCTCCCGCAGCTACGCCTTCTTGCTGATCGCCAGGTCCCTGCAGGGCATCGGTTCCTCCTGCTCATCTGTAGCTGGTAGGTGTGGAACTGACTAAGTCTGTGCCCCGGGGGCTTTGGTCTGTGGGAGGACCATGGGCACCGCCTTGGCTGGCGACCCTTTATGGAATGAGCTGGAATAATTCAGGCAATCAAGGTATCGGTGGTGGTGGTGGGTGATGGGTTTTTGGATGTTGCTTGACCTTATGTTTTGTTGGTCTGGCAGGTGTGGGAAGACCACCGTCTGGGCTGGGGGTGGGCAGGGGTGCGAGTCCTGAAGATAATTCTCTTGCTTCCAGAGCTTGGCTGTCACCGTTTCTTTCCCTGATTAGGCATGGGCATGCTGGCCAGCGTGTACACAGATGATGAGGAGAGGGGCAACGCCATGGGGATCGCCCTGGGAGGCCTGGCCATGGGGGTCCTAGGTGGGTGAGGGCTGCAGTAGAGGGAAGGGTCTATCCCGTGTGGGACACTGAGCCCCTTTGCACTCTACTGTCCTCTGTCTCCTTCCTCCTTTCATGGAGACTTTGAAAAATGGGACATGTCCTGACCTGGGTGGTCCTGGGCTCTCCAGTCCTCTCTTCCCAATCCAGATGAAAACAAGTCTTGAACAGGATGCTCTGCCAAGGTCCCTGCCCTAGAACATTCTCTGAGTTTCCATCCCGCCCGAGGACCTCCCCACTTTCTGAGCCTGCCTCCCCGACTTGCCCTGGCTGAGCTCCCAGACCAGGAACAGGCACCTTCCCTGACAGATCCAGGTCGTCTGCCTTCTCTGTACATTCCTGACCTTCGTCTGGGGGCCCACAGTCCCTCCCTGTCTGCTGCTTCATAAGGACCCTGCAGTCCTCCCTGGCCTGTTTTCCTATGCATGTCTGTGCCTGGGCCTTACTTCTCTCTGACCTTTACTTGTGGGGTTTCCCTCCTAGGCTCTTGCCCATGTCTCAGGTGTAAAACCACTTAGAGGAGTTGCCAGGGTGGTTTAACACTCCTGAACAGAATATAGGGTGGTCCTTTCACATACTGTCTGGAACCAAGTAGAGGGGCTTCCCGGGTGATGCTCGTGGTAAAGAATCTGCCTGCCAGTGCAGGAGACTCAGGAGAGGAGGGTTTGCTCTCGGGTCAGGAAGATCCCCTGGAGTAGGAAATGGCAACCCACTTCAGCATTCTTGCCTGGGGAATCCCATGGATAGAGGAGCCTGGTGGGCTACAGTCCATGGGGTCACAAAGAGTCAGACACAACTGAGCAACTGAGCACGCATCACAAGAGGAGCACAAAGAAGATGGTTCTGGTCGAGGGGGTGGTCGGCAGTCCTGGGCCTGGTACCAGCCCCGCTCTGTCTTTCTCGCAGTGGGCCCCCCCTTTGGGAGTGTGCTATACGAGTTTGTGGGGAAGACAGCTCCGTTCCTGGTCTTGGCTGCCCTGGTGCTCTTGGATGGAGGTGAGTGAGTGAGTCCCCTGGGACCCCTGGCCGTGACCTCGGGGCCCTCGGGCTCAGCATCCTTGTGGGCAGTTGCTCGGGGCCACACCTCTTCTTTTTCCTCCCATAGCTATTCAGCTCTTTGTGCTCCAGCCGTCCCGGGTGCAGCCAGAGGTGAGCAGCAGGGCCAGGTGGGCACTGTGGTGGCCGCATGGCCTCTTCTAACTCCTGTTTTCCCAATAGAGCCAGAAGGGGACACCGCTCACCACCCTGCTGAGGGACCCATACATCCTCATCGCTGCAGGTGGGGCTCCCCCAGCACCCTGGCACTTCCCTGTCAAGTGGGTGGGGGTGGGTGGCGAGGACCAGTGTTGGTTTTGCTGCTGGAAACATTGCTGCTGCTGCTAAGTCTCTTCAGTCGTGTCCGACTCTGTGTGACCCCATAGACGGCAGCCCACCAGGCTCCTCCGTCCATGGGATTCTCCAGGCAAGAACACTGGAGTGGGTTGCCATTTCCTTCGCCAATGCATGAAAGTGAAAAGTGAAAGTAAAGTCGCTCAGTCATATCCGACTCTTTGCGACCCCATGGGCTGCAGCCTACCAGGCTCCTCCATCCATGGGAGTTTCCAGGCAAGAGTACTGGAGTGGGGTGCCATTGCCTTCTCCGTGCTGGAAACGTTGGGCTGTAGAAAAACATAAAAGGCACAAAGAGGTCACACATCAGAAGAAATGTTTTTCTTCCGTCGTTGATTTCTGACACAGCCGAGCTGCTTTGTTGTTTTGCATTTGGGGCAAAGATGTCTGAGTCACAGAGATGCCCTCCATGGAGGATTGTTTGGGGCCAAGCTTATTCGCTGTGTTTGTGTCAGCGGGCATCACTGTTTGGCCTTGAGCTTCCGGAATGGGTCCGTGGGCTCCCTGCAGGCATCTTAGGTGGGTGGTCTGATTTCACCTTGCCATCTGGGAATGGAGACCGACAGCAGGGCACTGGAGGGTGAAGGGGCGCCCCCTTTCTGCAGAGGGTGTCCTGTGCAGTGGCCAGAAGACATCCTTTGTGTTCTTAGCAGAGAGAGGATCAAAGGAAGCTGTGGGGTGCTGTGGCTCTTGCGGGGGATAATGGGCTGTATCCATCCAAGTGACCATCTTCCCAGGACCATCCCTGTGACCTGGGCCTGAAACTGCCTCGTGAGGAACTAGTTTTAGGTGGCCTGGGCCTGGACACAGTGGTCAGCAGCAGCCTTTGAGATCAGGGGAGCCGTGCAGTGTGGGTTCCCTCCTGTTAGGCTTAGGTGTGTCTAAGCAGGGGTCACAGACATGAAGGCTGATTTTTTTTTATTAATATTTAAAAATTTTTATTGGAGTATAGTTGCTTTATAGTTTTGTATTAGTTTTTGCTGTGTAACAAAGCAAATCAGCTATATATATGTATGTATATACATATATGTGTCCCTCCTTTTTTGAAGCAGGCTTGGCAACCCACTCCAGTATTCTTGCCTGGAGAATCCCCATGGACAGAGGAGCCTGGCAGGCTACAGTCATGGGGTCACAAAAATTCAAACATGACTGTGAGACTAAGCACATCCCTCCTTTTTGGATTTTTCTTGCCATTTATGTCATCACCGAGCATTGAGTAGAGTTCCCTGTGGTATACAGTAGGTTCTCCTTAGTTATCTATTTTATACATGTATCAATAGTGTGCATACGTCCGTGTGGAATCTGAAAAAGTTGGTACAGAGGATCTTATTTACAAAGCAGAAATAGAGACACAGAGGTAGAGAATGAACGTTTTCTTACCAAGGAGGGGAGGAGCAGGTGGGATGAATTATGAGATTGGGGTTGACCTATATACCCAGGCAGACTTTGTTAAGCCATCTGCCACTGGGTTTGGTTCAGGGGGCACGCATGTGGCCCTGGTCTAGACCTTGTCTGTCAGACCCGTTGACCAAAGGGTAGTAAGCCTACCGTGGTGACCGCCTCCTGGAGGAGGCCTTCTGTGTGCCCCCTGCAAGACACAGAAAACATTCCAGAGCTGGGATTCCCTTGGAGCCCTGGCTGTCAGAGCTGGGGATGAGGACATGTGTGGTAAGAGGTGAAGGCCCAGAGATGCCACCCTGCACCTTGGGGCAGATGTGTGGGTAGGTGTTGCTGCCTGTGACCTTCCTGCCCCCAGCCTCTCTCTGACCTTCTCTGACCTGTCTTGTTCCTACGTGCCCCCCGACCCGCCATGGAGGAAGTACAGAGACCCAGCCAGCACTCAGTGTCAGGCCATCACAGGTCTGGGCAGCCTGGCCAGGGGGAGGGGTTAGTTGGGAGCCTGGTGTGTCTCCTTTGTCAGTTTATGGAGATGACTGAGTGATGGATGACACAGAGAGGTCAATACCACTGAAGGAAGATTTTGTTAGTTGCATTTCCCAAGAAAAGGGAGCATGCCACACTGCTCAGAGCCACATGGGGAACTGGTTTGGTCAGGAGGCAGAAAGGAGCTGGGGAAAGCCCAGGCCAGATCCTAGGGGCTTCTATGTGAATATCAGGGCAGGGTAAGCAGCTTAGGGTTGGCTAATTTCAATAATCCCAGTCTGGGTGCTCTCCTCAGTTCCCTGGGTGAATTTAGGGTGGGGAGGGGGTACTGGTGTCGTGGGTCAGAGTTGCTAAAGAGGGAGCTCAGAAGATGGGCTCTGGTTCACAGGGGAGACAGTTTGGCCCTATAGTTAATGTCAAATAGACAAATACAGAATCTAAGGAAACACAAAATAGGTGAGTGAAGGTAGTCCAGCCATTTCAATATCATTTTTATGTTCTGTCTTTAAATTTACAAAGAATGAAAAAAAATATTTTTTCATCTGTAAGCACCTTAATTATGGTTGCACGATGTTCTTTGAATCAGAAGTCTAGAAAATTAGAGGATTCACAGCGCAGAGCAGAGGAAGCTTTCAGAATAAAGGGGACAGCGGTGTGTGTGTGTGTGTTTCCCAAAGGTTCTGCATTTACAAAGGGTTCTGGTTAACACAGTGATGATGGATATTTACCCTATAGGTATAGTTGTTTAAAAAGAAAAATTCCTCACCAGCATATTTGCACCGAGTACACTGGAATTTCAAGCAACCAGGGGCATCATTAGAAATATCTGTGTGATTGCACAAAGTGTAGGAGCCTCAGGTTGCCTGAGTCTGTGTGTGATCAGTCTGAGCTGCTGAGTGGCCTCAAGCACATTACTTTCCTAATAAATTGGGAAAGTTTAAACCTAGTGATCTCTAAGCCTTTCTCCAGTTCCAAACTTTATGACTCTGAGATGCTAGTTGTCTCAAGTACTTAAAAGAACAACCCTCCCCACTATCCCCTTGATCTATTATTCTTACAAAAGTAGATGTTCTGGATATCTGAGCTGATTGTTCTGGCTGTGGGCACATGGGATTTAGCTGTGTTTGGGAATGGTAGGGGACACTGGAGACCCCAAACAGAAGGACACTAACCCTCTTCCTCCCTTAAAGGGTCCATCTGCTTCGCAAACATGGGGATTGCCATGCTGGAGCCAGCCCTGCCCATCTGGATGATGGAGACCATGTGTTCCCACAAGTGGCAGCTGGGTAAGACTGGGCTGGGTACTTCTGATTCTAGAACTGTTGTCCCCAGGGTAGGTCTCATTATTGTAGCCCTGCTGAGCTGCTGGTGGCAGGATGCTAAAGCGATTGTTTCTGTTTGACACTTAAGGGGATCAGTGCTTAGGTTAGCAGTGAGCTTTGGGGTTTCTTTCAACTCCAGTTTTTGCATCATGCCTGATAGAGGTGCAGTTAATGCAAAGAGCAGAAATGAGAGAGGAAAAAATGCATTCAGTATTTCCTCATGTTTCTGAAGCTGAACTATTGTATTAAATGTATGTGGATAGCAGTCAAGTTTATGGAAAAGATAAATAACAAGAAACTTAGTTTTATTTTTCAAGGGGGCTTCCCTAGTGGCTCAGTGGTAAAGAATCCACTTGCAGTACGGGAGATGCGAGTTGGTCCCTGGGTCAGGAAGATCCTCTGGAGAAGGAAATGGCAACCCATTCTTGTATTCTTGCCTGGGAAATCCCATGGACAGAGGAGCCTGGTAGGCCACAGTCCATGGGGCTGCTAAAGAGTCAGACCGGACTTAGCAACTAAACAATTTTTAAAAAAATTGAAGTTCAGTTGATTTACACTCTTTTGTTAGTTTCTGATGTACAGCAAAGTGGTCTAGTTATGCATGCATGCGTGCTCAGTCACTCAGTCATGTTTGACTCTTCAAGACTCTGCAAACTGTAGCCCACCAGGCTCCTCTGTCCTTAGAGTTTTCCAGGAAAATTTCGTCCTCTAGATCTTTCCAACCCAGGGATCAAACCTGAGTCTCTTGTGTTTCCTGTATTGGCAGACAGATTCTTTACCACTGTGCCTCCTAGGAAGGCCCAAGCATATATATACATATTCTTTTACACTATGGTTTATTACAGGATATCGAGTATAGTTCTCTGTGCTATAGAGTAGGCCCTTGTTGTTTATTTATTTTATATGTAGTAATTTGTATCTGCTAAGACCAAACTCCTAATTTATCTCTCCCCCACCTTCCCTATTCAGCAACTATGTATTTTGTCTTCCATGTCTAAGTCTGTTTCTGTTCCCTAAATAAGTTCATTTGTGTCAAATTTTAGATTCTGCATATAAGTGGTATCATTTGCTATTTGTCTTTCTCTGTTTGAGTTACTCCCTTAGTATGATAATCTCTAGGTCCATACATGTTGCTGGAATGGCATTATTTCATTCTTTTTATGGCTGAGTAGTATTCCATTTTATATATATACCACATCATCTTTATATATTACAAACTTAGTTTTTAAGAGGATGAATTTTTTAGAGTATTTTTTGTTTATATAGTAATTCATGCTTATTGGTGGCTGTCAGCTGGTAAAGAATCCGCCTGCAATGCAGGAATCCTGGGTTTGATCCCTGGATTGGGAAGATCCCCTGGAGAAGGGAACGGCTATCCAGTCCAATATTGTGGTCTGGAGAATTCCATGGACTGTATAGCCCATGGGCTCACAAAGAGTCAGATATGACTAAGAGACTTTCACTTTCGCTTTCATGCTTCTTGTTCAAAACCAAAGTACAGGGAATGAGGAAGTAAAATTTTTTTAAAAATCTCATGCATCTTTCCCCTTCTCCCAGCCCAGTCCTCTGTGACATAACAATTTTGTGTCTTTTCTGGTTCTGTGCCATCTGTATGAAATGCTTGAAAACCCAGCCCTTGTGAAATCTTGTTATTTACATCAACATGTGACCTCTTTTTTTCATGCTTCTGTGTCAGAATGGGTAGATTTACTTTTCACAGTTAAATTTTAATTTTTATCAAAATTGCACATGTACATAATTTTTAAGCAAAATATTATACAAGTCGTAGTGAAAAGACAGCAGTCTTTTCTCAGTGCCTTCTCATCTCCAATCTCTTCCTCAAATTTTGTTCACCCTCAACTCTTTTAGTTGTTTCCTCTGCTAATTCCTTTATGTCTCTCAATAACGTGTGCACCCTTATTTTTTGATTTTCCAATTTCTGACTTGTCCACCAGCTTCCTAATATAATAGATGAAGCTTTAATGCCATTGTTGCTCTACCTGAGAATATCAAACAAACAACTCACGTGTTTTCTCATCCTCTATTCTCCTAAAACAGTTCTCTACCAGGCTTTGTTTACATTGGCTTTCAGTGTTGACATTACTGTGACTGTGTAAATATTGTTCAAAGATGAGCTGTATAGGGTTCTGTGATTATTTCCTTTTAGTGTGTGTGTGGAATCTCGTTTCCTAACCAGGGATTGAACCCAGGGCCCCTGCAGCAGAAGCGTGGAGTCTTAAGTACTGGACTGCTGGTAGTTTCTTTCTCTTTTACAAGCTGCCTGTTTTTCCTGTAGGTAGTAATTGCTGTCTTTCCATTTCCTTAGACTCCTGTGTAGCATTTGTGAATATATCCCTCAAACTCTCCTGCAGAGATGAGAGACCCTCTAAATACAGCCAAGTGCATCCACAGACCTATCCTTTCTGTGTTTTTGCTTGTTTGTGGACATCTGTTCCATGTCATTCTGTTTTCCTGCTCCAGTCTAGACTTGTGCTCTAGGCCATCCTGAGACTTTTCTCTTCTAATATCTGGGCATCTTCTTTGCCTCTTCTGTTTCCTGTGCCCTCCTCTCCTGCATTCGTCTCTTTGGTTTACATTCTCGTCATGCTGGAACACATTGTCCAGCAGCTTCCTGAGGTAAAAGTTCTCTGGGATCCTGCATATCTGAAAGTGTCTTTACAGAGGAGGGCATGGCACCCCACTCCAGTGTTCTTGCCTAGAGAATCCCATGGACAGAGGAGCCTGCTGGGCTACAGTCCATAGGGTTGCAAAGAGTCAGTCATGACTGAAGCAACTTAGCACACATACATGCATCCTTACCTCAATTTTATCCTGAGTTTGATTGCCTTAGTCTGTTTGGGTATATTATTCTTGGTTGGAAATGCTTTTCCTTCAGAGTCTTATAAAAAAATTTTTTTTTGACCACACTGTGTGGCATGTGGGATCTTAGTTCCCCAACCAGGGATCAAACCCATGCTCCCTGCCTTGGAAGTGTGGAGCCCTAACCACTTGACCACCAGGGAAGTCCTCCTTCAGAGTTTTGAGGCCACTGCCCTGTTCTTCTGGCAGCCAGGGTTGCTGCTGAGGAGGCCAGTGTCCTCATTCCCCATCTTCTGCAGGAGCTTGAAGGGTCTTCTGTTTGTCTCTAGGTTTTGAGCACCCACGATGGTGATTGACAGGAGTCTTGTTTTCCTCCGCTCTGCTGGGCAGTAGCATGGGCTGCCTCCTCACTTGGGAAACCCCTTCTTTCAGTTCTGGGAAACCTTTTTATATTATTTCTTTAATCCTACCCCGCTTCCATTTTCTCTCTGCTCTTTTCTGGTGCTTTGGTTGGTTGGATGTTGGACCCTACATTTTATGCTTTAATTTCTTATCTTGCCTTTCCTGTTTCCACTGATTTCTTCATCTTCATCCTCTGAACTCGACCGAGCTTTTATAATTGGTGTCATCACGTCATACATTTGAAGAGTCTTTTCATATTTTCTCTGAGTGGTTTTGTGTGTGTGTGTTAGGGAGTGGTGATGGGGTTGTTGAAAGAATATCCTCTTACTATTTGGTAGGAAGACTCTCTTCACCTCCTGTTTCAGCCTCCCGTGTCATTATCTGGGGTCTTTGAGCCTCTTCAGTTCAGTTTCTCTCAAGAAACTGTCTTCCGCCAGGTGAACCACAGAGGACGGGGCGGGTGAGGGGGCAGTTCACCCTCTTTGTGGTGGACTGCCTCCACTCTCAGCCTTTCGTTCACAGCACCCACAGCCTGCAGCTCCTGAGCGTCCTGGGCTCTGAGGCACGAAGGTCTCACTGCTTCTGCCCACTCTGTGTGCGGGTAGAAGGTTCCAGAGCTCTCTGCCATGTCCCTCGCTTCTCTCCCTCTGTTTGATCTCCCTCTCACTGCATTTTGCTTTTTCATTTTGTTTCTCCTTGAGCAGACAGGGGAGGGTCTGTAGTTTTCTTTTATTCCTTTACTAAAATTTAAGTGGAATTTAGAAAACCCTGTAGATTCAGTCTGCCCTGTTTAACTGGATCTGGCTTCCCAGATGGCTCAGTGGTAAAGAATCTGCCTCTAATGCAGGAGATGCAGGTTCAATCCTTGGGTCAGGAAGATCTCCTGGAGAAGGAAATGGCAACCCACTCCAGTGTTCTTGCCAAGAGAATTCTATGGACAGAGGAGCCTGCTGGGCTACTGTCCAGGGGTGTCGCAAAAGAGTCAGAAATGACTTGGCAACTAAATAACATCATTCCTTTTTTAAATTTAAATATTTATTTATTTATTTGGCTGAGCAGGATCTTTAGTTGTGGCGTGCGAACACTTAGTTGCTACATGTGGAATCTGGATCCCTGACCAGGGATGGAACCTGGGCCCCCTGCATTGGGAGTGTGGCATCTTAGCCACTGGACCACTAGGGATGTCCCCAACATTCCTACTAGTGATTTCTTTCTGTTCTGTGTTATGATTATACCATACATTTCCCACCTGTCCCTAGCTGGACATTTGGTTTCATTCCAGTTTTTGCCATTAGGAACCACACTGCAGTGAAATATCCTTTCCATGTATTCCTACTCAAGTTTGAAAGTACCTATGTCTATAGGGCAAATTCCTAAACTTATTATGTTTTGATATTTGGTGGCCTTGCACTAAAACAGGTGTTTTCAGCCTTTCCCCATTGAGTGTATGTGAGAAAGGGGGTCTCATATTGATTTATTTCTGCTTTGTGAGTGAAATTGAGCACCTTTTCATATGTTTATTATCCATATCTATTCCCTTTACTGTGAATTTCTGATTAATATCCTTTGCCCATTTTTTTCTATTGTTTCATCCTTTTTAAAAAAGTTGTGTTCTTTGTATGTTCAGATATTAATCTTTATCAGATGTTTTGCAAATATGGCCCTTTGTTGTATGTCTTTTGACTTAATAGGTATTCTCAGGTTTTTTTGTTGTTTTCCTTTTTGTCACTTGGAACATTTAAAATGCCCTGAGTCATATTTAGCAGGCTTCTTCATCGTTTCAAGTCAGGTTCAGGAAGGCCTTTCCTATGTCAAGATTATTGTTTCACTGAGTTTCCTTCAATAAATGTGTGAGTTGCTTTTTTTTTGCATTTAACTTTTGGTTTTACAGAGAATGCATTTTTCTGTAAAAGAGTGTGACAAGGACCTGGTGTTACTGTTTTCTTTATAGCCATCCAGCCCTACAGCCAGGCACCCCTGGAGTCCATCTGATATTTCCCATGTCCAACTTGCTGGAAATGACCGTTTCATTCTCGGGTCTGTTTCTGGGTTTCTCTCTTGTGTTCCATTTGTCTGCCTGTATCCCCTTGTCAATACCTTACTATTTAATTATTGTAGCCTGAGAATCCTGCTTAATATCTGGAAGACCAGTTCTTGCACATACACATTTCTTTAAGGATTTATCAATTGTCCTTCCTAGAGGTTTAGTTTGTTTTCACGGTTCTTTCACATTACGTACTGACATCTTCAGATGGAGACTCTCAGTTCTGAATAAGCCCACATTTTTAGAGCCCCCCAACTTTGTCTGGTAGCTCAGCTGGTAAAGAATCAGCCTGCAGTGCGGGAGACCTGGGTTTGATCCCTGGGTCAGGAAGATCCCCTGGAGGAGGGCATGGCAACCCACTCCAGTATTCTGGCCTGAAGAATCCCCATGGACGGAGGAGCCTGGCGGGCTGCAGTCCATGGGGTCGCAAAGAGTCAGACACAACTGAGTGACTGAGCACAGCACCGCATAGCACTGCCTTCCTCGGGTGAGCTTGCATGCCCCTTGCAGAGGCGTCTTCACAAATGCTGCCCTCTGGTTGGGGCTGGTCCCTCATCTTCCAGACTTATTCCAGTTGGCCTGGCCTGGGGACTAGTCCTTTGGGGGTCTGCACTGAATTTCTGTGTTCTTTCATAAAAAAAAAAAAATCCTTCATTAAAAAGCCCCAAATGGCTAGAAGCTGGGCCGGATGTGGAGATACTGCTAAAGGGTGTGAGATTTCTTTTGGGGGTGATGAAAGCATTCTGAAATTAAATCTTAATGGTGGTTTCACAGCCCTGTGGATATACTAAAACCCAGTGAACTGTGTACTTTAAAAGGGTACGCAGAATTGTCTGGTCTGTGGATTATGCCACAAAACAAAAACAAAACCAAACCCTCAACAACAAGAGTCATTCAATGAAGGAAGAAAGATTCTGGGAGCTCAACTAAAGCCAGTTCTCAGCAGAAATCTCACTCTGAACTTCCTGGCTATGGAGACGGCAGAGGAACTGTGGAGGCTCCCCAGGGTCCTAAGGCGAGCTTAGTGCTTCGCCGGAGGCGTGGACTTCTGTCCTCAAGTTAGTGAATAGCAGTTTTGCAAAGGATGAGACGAGCTTCCGTCTCAGTGCTGATACCAGTGGATGACATCATGGGAGGTGTTTTTCTCGGGCTCTTTCCCTCTGGCCTGTGCTGACTGGGGCCTCCAGGGGTCCTCAGGCAGTGCCCTGTGTGTGTGGGGGACGGGGGGAGGGGGGTGGCGCGTGGCTGTGAGTGGAGCTACGTGTTGGCTTTGCACGTGCTCCTGGGCAGGGATGCTGCTCCGATGTTTCTGTTTTCTCCAATTAACTGACTTATCGCCCTAATTGACCATGTCCTGGCCGTACGCAGGGCTCTTCAGCGGCTTCGCCTTCTTCCTCTCCAGACACGTAAACGCAGTCAAATCTTTCACGTCAGTCAGGGACCCGGGCCATCCGGATTAGATAGCCGGCCACAGGCTGCCTAGATTTCATCAGGAGGACCTCCTGCAGGGCTTATCTCTCCGGCCAGATGGTCCCCCAACCCCATACCTTTCCACCAGTGACCTGGCTCCTTCCTTGCCTCAGAGCTAGATTTGTGTTTCCTTCAGAGAATCAGATTTCTGTTCCCATTTGCACTGTCATCTCCTGTGGGAGGGGGGAGGGGGAATCTCCCCCCACCCCCCACCCTGTGGGCCCTTGGCACCTTGCTGCCCACCTCTCCCGAGCCCCTTGGGCCCCTCCCAGCCAGGTGAGGAGCCCCCAGGCTGGGCCTGTCCCCGAGGTGTGGACCCAGTGACAGGAGGCCGCACAGCTCTTTCCCAGAGGCCTGGCATCTCTGCCCCTCTGGTCTAGGGTCTTGTGAGGTGGGGGTTGAAGCCCACTGTTCTTGGCCCTGGAATATGAACCAGGGCTGGTGGGTGGAGATGATGGGAAGGCTTAGGGCTTGGTGTCAGGGTGCCTGCCCTGTCCTAGGAGGTGCCCCTGAAAGGCTGTCTGGAAAGGTAATCAGTTGCTAGCCCCGGTCTCTAAAGCAGAGATGGATGGCCCCCTCTTGGAACACTGGAGCAGTTCCTCCTTGAGGCCCACTGAGGTCTCTCTGAGTTCCGAGAGGCTGGTTCTGTCGATGGTGTAGGTGGTGGAGGTCCCAGAAGGCAGAGGATGCAGAGGCTGTCAGAACATGAATCGGGAGCTTGGAGCCTGAGGTCCAAAGAACACATGTGGCCCTGTCTGCACCTTGGAGAGAGAAGGGGGCCTCTGGGCTCCCGAACATGTACCCTGTCTGTTTCCCCATGGCGCAGGCTGCTGGACCAGTGGGGGCGCCTTCAAAGGACGGCCTTCAGCTCTGTGAAGTGAACATCCTTGCTCAGGGTCTTTCCTCTAAATGGTCAGCTGATTCTGGGTACCTCCTGTGTGCCGCCATGGAGCAAGTCTGCAGGGAGACAGATGAAGTGCTCCCCGCCCACAGCAGCTTACCGCAGTGTGGGGAAGGTCAGCGTGCCAGGGTGAATGGTGGGTCAGGTGGGGTGAGTGTGGAGTGACAGGGCACAGGGATCGGGCTGGGAGGGCAGGTGCCAAGGCTCTTGGTGCTCACTTTGCCACGTGATCCTCAAAGCCTCTCTGTGAGGTGTGTGCAGTGGGAGCTGTTGCCGTCTCTGTCTTGAGGTTCAAGTGACCCATTCAAGCCTCAGCTGGTAAATTCCCAGCTGAAATGAACACCTTGCTGCCTGCCTCCTAATTCCATGCTTCTGGCTAGAGAATCATGAAGTTGGTGTTTCCCATCTGAGAATACAGCTGACCCTTGAACAATGGAGGGGTTAGAAGCACTGACCCTCCACACAGTTGGAAATTCGCTATAATTTATAGTTGCCTTGGTTTCTGTGGTTCCACATGTGTGGATTCACCCAACCGTGCGGCATGTAGAACTGTAGTATTTACTACTGAAAAAAATCTACACGCAAATGATTCTGAGCAGTTCAAACTCATATTGTTCAAGGGTCAGCTCTGTTTGCTGTCCGTGGAAAATAACGTGTGCTGGCTCCTGGGTTATGCCTCTGTGCTCAGCATCCCAGCTGGTTTGCTTGGGAAGACGTAGCTCATCTGGGGTGTCCCCTGAGCTTGTCTGCATCCCTGCTTTGAAGTTTCGGCTTCAGAGATGCTTCCCATGTTTCACCTAGGGAGTCAGGAGTCACCAGCAAGCCATTCTGGCCAGATGCTGTACCAACCACTTTCTCCAACCTCTGCTCAGGTTCTGGGCCAAATTCAGCCTAGAAGTACGTTTTGCTTGGCTGGCACAGGTGTTGGCATGAGGTTTATGTTTTTAAAATATGAATTGCCAACGTGTAAAAATTAGGAGACTTCATGTAAGAATCTGGAGTTCCAACTTTTCTAGAAAAACCAGATGGTCTCATTTGGGACTTCAGTCCCCCAGGGCAGTCAGTGTCCGGGCAGAATGGCAGCTGTGCCCTTAGGTGGGTCTGGGGCCTCCCGCTCTGTTTTCCTTTTGTTTCTCTGATGCTGAAGCTGAATGTCAGCGGCTCTTTATCACAGTGCTCGTGCTGTCGCTTTTCAGATAGTTTGTGTGCTTTATTCATTAATGCCTCCCTGACGCTCATCCTCAGACAAAGGCCCTCGTGATTTCTTACATCGCCAGACTAGTTTAGTTCTCTGCTATGCCCCTTCCAGGGTCAGGTTTAAACACCAGCTGCTTTGGGGAGCTTTGCCAGCCAGACTCTGGTTCCCAGAGCACGGCATTGGTACCTGTGTGCATCCCCAACTCAGTTCAGATGTCCTCTGATCCTTTGAAGAGACTCTCATGGTGACCAGGACCATGTTGTGGCCATGGTCTTTGCCGCAGCCCAGCACTGAGCTGGGCATGAGCTGCCGGTGATGTTTGCCGTGCCCTGTCACCTCCAGCACTTATGTGGCCGCTGTATGTTGCTAAGTGCGATGGAAATGGTTTCCTGGAACGTGAAATGAGATTGCACTTAATTGTTATTTTCCAGATTATCAAATCTAAAATGATTTGGTTTTAGATTTAGCTCCGGTAAGCAATGACTGTTGAAGTCCCTTCTGTTCTGGGAAGCTTGGCTTTTCTGGAGGGTTTTTTTTTTTTTTTTTTAATTAATTTTTATTGGATCATAGTTGCTTTACAATGTTGTTTTAGTTTCTACTGTACAGGAAAGTGCAACCTGCTGTATGTTTACATATATCCCCTTTTTTGATTTCCTTCACTACTGTGTATCTGAGGGTTTGATGGCTTGTGTTAGTGCCTGTGGGGGAGCAGTGGAAGCCAGTGTGTCTTTGGAGAGGTAAGATCACACTTGCTGCTCGTGTGCTGGTGAGCTGCCTGTACAAGGAGGACTCTGGCTCTGGGCCTTTGGAGTGAGTGGGGACCTGCTGAACATTTATACAGTCAGATGATTGGGAACAAAGCAACATTTACCACTTGTGGGCAAGGCTTAGGAACCAACCTGGTGTTTCTGGATTTCAAGGGGAAATACCAAAAGTGTGAAAAGTTTGAAAAGCCATCTTTGGAAAAGAGATTGTCGTGTTGTCCTAAGGATGGATTGAGGCCAGATGGAGTGGACAAATGCCCTGGCCAGCAAGCGTGGGCTGGCTTGAATAGGCTTTCCTGTTCAAGGCAGAGAGGTATGTTCAAGGCAACCATTGCCCTCGTCAGCTGTGAACTCAGCTTGGGGCTTGCAAAGTTCCTCTCCTGGGAAAACATGAAACTGTCAGTTACATAGGATTTGGCCACAAAAAAATGACCACATATTTATTTACTTATTTATCTGGCATGGACACATGTCCATAAAGGTAACTGAAAGCAGAATGGGGCTTCTCTAGTGGCTCAGTGGTAGAGAATCCACCTGCCATTTTAGGAGATGCGGGTTTGATCCCTGGTTCGATCCCTGGAGGATCCCACATGCCACGGGACAACTAAGCCCGTGTGCCACTACTGAGCCTGTGTTCTAGAGCCCAGGAACTGCCACTGCTGAAGCCTGTGGGCCCTAGATCCTGTGGTCCCCAACAAGAGAGCCACCGCAAGGAAGAGTAGCTCCACTCGCTGCAACTAGGGAAAAGCCTGACCAGCAATGAAGACCCGGCATAGCCAAAAATAAATAAATAAATCTTAAAAAAAAAAAGCAGGATGTAGAACCGTAGGTATAGTACTAATTTTTTTTCTTTAAAGACACAAAACTGTCTTATGCATTTATTTATGTACATAGAACATGCAAGGCAAAACAACTGTGGGATTATCTGAGCGATGGAACGTGGGAGAATTTTAATGTTTTTTTCCTTTGTGCTCATCTCAGTGTTCCTGACTTTTGTCAGTGCCTGTGTCTTTGCTCTGCTGTACACATACGAAGGGAGGCACCTGGGAGCAGATCACCACCACTGCTCACTGCCTGTGGGGTGCCAGCTGGCGGCTGCACAGCCAGGAGCTGTCGCTGTCGTCCACCCCAACTCCCCTGGTAAAACCCGCCACCAGGCAGAGGTGGGGGCGAGATGAAGCCCACGATAGAGGGAGGAATCGCATTTCTAGAGTGTTGAGGCGGCTGGCGGCTTCGTGTGGACGGATAAGCTGTGTGGAGTCCAGACTAGCTCCATCAGACACCGGATATTAGCTGCTTGGGTGCAGGTCCCAGGGCTTCATTTCCTCAGCTCTCATCACAAGCGTGGTGCCTCACAATTATTAGTTTTTCTCACACGTGACTGATATCTGTACTGATAAGGTGTCCCTTTCATAAATTTACAGGCGTGGCTTTCTTGCCAGCTAGCGTCTCTTATCTCATTGGAACCAATGTTTTTGGGATCCTCGCACACAAAATGGGGAGGTAAGATGAAATGAAACAACCCAACACTCAGTTACAGTAACAAACTTACTTTAAAAAATTCCAAGTGTTTCTAGTTTCAGTACTGTTAGAAACTTTCACTACCATAAACTGTTATTTCCACTGAAAACCTGGATGGTGGGGGTGGAGAATCATTTCTTAATGGTGCTTTTTTGTTTTTTGACAGATGGCTTTGTGCTCTTCTAGGAATGATAATTGTCGGAATGAGCATTTTATGTGTGAGTAAAAGATGACATTTGGGGAAAAAAAAAAAAAAAAGATGACATTTGGCAGGTCAATAATACAGGTTACAAATAACCTGTAAATGAAACTTTTGCTTTGGGCAAGAGTCACCAACAAATATGGCAGTTTGAAGTTTGTTGACACTTAGTTTTATTAATCTTCCATTTTCTTCTCATTTTTTATCATGTTAAAAACTTCAGACAAGATTCTCCAAAGGGTTTATCTTTATTTTACCTCAGTTGGAAATTACTTAGAATGTTTTATTACACTGTTTTTATTTCACCTTGTTCCCCTCTCCCTGTGCATCTGAAACATTACAGTGTCTTGAACACTTTAGGGCAACCAGCCAGAAACAATAGCAAGATGTTTTTCTAGAATAAAACATCTTCTACCAAAGGCTAATATCTAGCCCAAATGAGACCTTCTGGTTCTTTTAAAAAATGGAGTATGGTATGGGCACTTCACTGGTGGTCCAGAGGCTAAGACTTTGCCCTCCCAGTGCAGTGGGCCTGGGTTTGATCCCTCGTCAGGGAACTAGATCCTACATGAAGCAACTAAGCATTCGAACGCTGCAGCTGAAGATCCCGCATGCTGCAACTAGGACCCAGTGCAGCCACATAAATAAAAATAACTATTAAAAAAATGGAGTGTAGACTAGGCTGAACTTTCACATATGGAAGTGAACTAGCTTTTCGTGGTGGTCACAAAACCCATTTAAACTCTATTAAAGATTTGGAGGGTCCTCTTCTGCCCAAACCCCATCTTGCGCCCTCCTCCTAATTCCTTCAGAAGGGAACACACATAACTGGCCAGAGAAAACCTATCTTTTAAGACTTTCTGTGATAATTCAGAATTGAATAGCATGTTCTTTTGGCATAACATGTATTTCCTCTTACAGATTCCTCTTGCAAAAAACATCTACGGACTCATAGCTCCCAACTTTGGAGTTGGTTTTGCAATTGGTAAGTCACCGGAGCCTTGTGCCTAAATTTAACACTTTGTTTCCCCAGTACCAAGAAAGAGTTCCTCAACTTCCCTGGCAGTCCAGTGGTTAGGACTCTTGTACTTTTACAGCAAGGGCTTGGGTTCAATTCCTGGTTGGGGAACTAAGATTTTGCATGCTGCACTGTGTGGCCAAAACAAACAAACAAACAAAAAAGAAAGAGTTCTTACTTGGGCAGACTTCAGTTCAGTTCAGTTCAGTCGCTCAGTCGTGTCCGACTCTTTGCGACCCCATGAATCGCAGCACGCCAGGCCTCCCTGTCCATCACCAACTCCCGGAGTTCACTCAGACTCACGTCCATCGAGTCAGTGATGCCATCCAGCCATCTCATCCTCTGTCGTCTCCTTCTCCTCCTGCCCCCAATCCCTCCCAGCATCAGAGTCTTTTCCATTGAGTCAACTCGTCGCATGAGATGGCCAAAAGTACTGGAGTTTCAGCTTGAGCATCATTCCTTCCAAATAAATCCTAGGGCTGATCTCCTTCAGAATGGACTGGTTGGATCTCCTTGCAGTCCAAGGGACTCTCAAGAGTCTTCTCCAACACCACAGTTCAAAAGCATCAATTCTTCGGCCCTCAGCCTTCTTCACAGTCCAACTCTCACATCCATACATGATCACTGGAAAAACCATAGCCTTGACTAGACGGACCTTTGTTGGCAAAGTAATGTCTCTGCTTTTGAATATGCTATCTAGGTTGGTCATAACTTTCCTTCCAAGGAGTAAGTGTCTTTTAATTTCATGGCTGCAGTCACCATCGGCAGTGCTCAATTTAAAATTTCTAGATGTTTGACAGGAGGCTGCAGCAGCTTAGCTCATGTACAGTTTGTAGATTGTCCACAGACACTGGCTTTCATGAACTAGTCATTTATTTCCTGAAAACCAGTATTGTAAAAGCCTGATATTTACAGAAGCAAAATGACACTCCCCTGTTGAGCCTGGGCAAACAGGAGAGCTGCTTACTCAGAATCCATCTGTTTGGGCTCATATCTATACACAGACTTTCTCATATGAGGCTGGGGGACAAAGGCTTCACATGTAGTTTTCAATAAGGCTTGGTACAGAAAAGGTAGACTGATGTATTGATGACCAGCTGTACTGCGGGAATTTTCACAAGCAAAGGGGACAAGTCTTTGGAGCAGTGTGAGGCACAGTAAGTAATGTGTTAGGAAAAATCTCGTTCATATTTTAGATAAATAGCACATGCTTGTTTCTCACTTATAATATACAGATTAATCATGAAAAGGTGAATCTGTCGCCAGGTAAAGGCAGAAGTTGGATCTTTGGTACAGTAGAGAGGATGGAGCCTTTGCTGACGCCTTAGACCAGGCTAGGTTATCCCAGCTTATGTGCATACATATACATATACACATACACATACATATGTGTATACATACACATAGCTTCTCACAGCGCCCTCATAGCATCACTCACAATCATAATTTATTTTTCAACTCTTTGCTCTGTTCACCCTTATCCCAGCACCTTGCACGTTTCAGGTGATCAGCACGTATTAGTTGAATGCAAGAAATTTCCCTTACCCTCCTGCCTCTGTAGGGGTGCAGGTGAGGGGTCTGATGTTTGAATGCCCTGCCAGGTGTGTTCACAGCCATCGTCTAATTCAGCCAATCATTATCATCTGCATTTTATCCATGGGGAGAGTGGCGTTCAGAGAGAGAAGGCATGACAATGCTCCACCACCCAGGGGTTTGGATTTAGAACTCCGAACACACACGTCCTTTCTTTATGCTTCCTGTTTGCTGACTGTTCTAGAGACCAGAGGTTCTAATACAGGTCTTGGCAGTGGTGATGGTTTTTGGTGTTTTAGCCAACTAAAGGAGCAAACCTCTTTTGATTTTAGTTTCCTGAGTAGGGCCAGGCAATCCCTCAGACTCTTTCCTGTTCTGGTTCCTTCTGATTCTCTCTATGCTTTCCAACTTTAACTCTCATAATCTAAGAGTGAGGCCAAGCTGTGGGTGGGGAGGAGGCTGGGTGAGGCGTGTAGTGTACCCATTCTTTGAGGGCAGAGGACGATGTGGACCAGAAAATAGTGAATCAGGAAAGCACCCACAGGAAGCAGGCTCAGGGTTCACACAGCCAGTAACCAGCATCCCTCTGGGTCTGCAGAATGACAGGCAAGCCCCTAGAGGACTGGGTACCATCTACCAGACAGTGGAGGACAACATGAGGCAAGGCAGGGAACAGGCAAATAGCAGTCTGAGTTCCAGTCCCAGCCTCAGGCACCTTTAGTCTGTCTTCAGTGAAAGGTCTGTTGTAGGGAGTTTGCCTCAAGACTTGGCAGACAGCAGTGAATAATCTTGGCAGGGTTGTGAGGTTAGGACACAGTCATTGACGTTCAGCCCACTGTTGGTTTCCATCAGTTTTCTGTAGACTGTCTGTGTTTCCTGACTGTCCACAGGCATGGTGGATTCATCAATGATGCCCATCATGGGCTACCTGGTCGACCTGCGGCACGTGTCGGTCTATGGGAGTGTGTACGCCATTGCCGATGTCGCGTTTTGTATGGGATATGCCATAGGTAAGGACGTTGGGTTTCCAAAAGAACTTTTTTTTCTCAGTACACCATTGATAATGCCTACTGAAAATTATTTAAACCTTTGCATCTTTCTGCCTACATCTAATTCTCTGTTTCCTGAAAGGTCCTTCTGCTGGTGGGGCTATCGCAAAGGCAATTGGATTTCCATGGCTCATGACAATTATTGGAATAATTGATATTCTTTTTGCTCCTCTTTGCTTTTTTCTTCGAAGTCCACCTGCCAAGGAAGAAAAAATGGTAAGAAAAATTTTAGGATGCAGTTAAGTGTTTCTTGATGAGTTTAGCATGGTCTTCTGGCTGGTGTCTTATGGCTTGGTTCTAAAATATATTTCTACTCCTTTTGAACAGAACTCCCCAAATATAAATTGTAAGAGTTTCTTTTTAGTTTATACCATGTGGAGCAGATACTTCTTTGACTGTATCAAGCATTATGTTTATACATTTGAAGAGTGAAATAATTTTCGTACATAGATTAGCTGTTAGTATAGATCTCTGTCAACCAAATATAAACATAGATTTATATTGAAAATTAACAATTAAATTTTCAAAGATTCTTGAAATCTTGAACATAACTTTTTAACCTCCTGTGCTCACTCCTAAGATCAACCGTTTTTGGTCCTGTTTGCTTTTCTGCTAACCCTTACAGTTTTCAGTAGTAGCGTCTTAGTCTTTACTGCATAAGACTCTGGAGATGGTTTTAATGTAGGCAATAGACACTTATGGAAAAACATTGTTTTGTGTACCTTTGGGCACATGTGAGCACATCTTTATAACGTTTAAGTTAATAATTTCATGACCAGAATCCTAGCTATAGGCAAGATATAGTATTGAATATAAAGTGTTCCCCTTTTGAACAAATTCAAACTTATCAATTCTAAATTTGAATTTTGAAATGCATCAGTCATTTTACCCTTTCCAATAAGTGTTCATACCTGGTGCTGCTGCTGCTGCTGACTTTTTTTAAACGTCCGATGCTGGAGGACATTCATCTGGTTAAAAGAAGAGGGCCTTAGATTAAGAGTGAATGAGAGAAGCAAGGCCGGGGGAGATGGTATTTTTTTGTTTAGTAATGGATGTGAGGTTCCCTTGCGCTGTGCTCTTGGGAATACGTCAGAAGTTCTCCATGATGTTTGAACTGAAATGGGTTTTAAGGCTTTGGCATTTCTTAATTGCCCCCTTCATGATCTTCCCCAAAGAGCAGGTTTAAAGACAGACACAGACCCTGAAGTTGGGTCGTGTGTAGTCTTTGTTTTGGGCATTTGGGGCATTTACTAAGATGTTCAGTATATTTAAGAAGTGTATCCAGCACTGAGCACTGGTCTTATGCCCTTTATTATATATGATTTAAGTAGGTATCTTTGAATTATTCACACCCATCTGACTCTTCCTCTTGCTGACGCCTCCCCAGCTCCGAACAACGTTCCCGTCTCTCTCAGGGCACTTCCTGTTTTCCAGCCTGGTCATCGGAGTTCCCTGGCCACCTTTGTCCGACCCCAGCAGAGTTCCTTGGCCCCCATCAGGGTCAGGAAATTCTCTGTGCAATCACAGAAAATAGTTCTTGTTCTGTAGCCACTGTATCAATCTGATTAAGGCTGAATGAAGATTACTCCCAACCCTATTTAACCAAAAAAAAAAAAAAAAAATCACCTACAAATGATTCTGTCACCCAGGAAACTGTGCAAGACTCAGGAGGTAGTGCAGGGGCCCTGGAGCCGAGCTGTCTCTCTCATAGGAAGACGATTTAGCCTTGACCTCACAGGGTGGTTTGAGGATTCAGTGAAAGAATCCCAGCAGAGTGTGACCCCCATGTCTGCACACAGTAAATGCTCAATAAGTTGTCACTAGTTTCCACATAACCCCACTCTCCTTTCTTGCTCTTCCCTAACTCTGACGCACTCTGTCATCCAGCAGTCCCTCAGGTCCCTCCCTCTCTTCTCTCTGTTGAGATGAGAACTCTCATAACCCAGCACTGCCCAGTGGGCTTCCCTTGCCGAGCAGACGTTAGTGGCTACTGTGTTATCCGTTTGTCAGTAACAGCTTCGAGGGCTTATCTGAGGTCTTGGAGGAAGTGGGTGAGGTCAGGGGACTAGTTCCCACTCTGGGGTCCACACATGATGGGCAGAAGGCCTCTGTGCCTCTTCCCACATTTAAACCAAGGCTTTAGTTCATTTAAAAAGAAAAGCGCTGAAGGAAGTGGAAGAGACAATCCTGAAAGACAAAGTGATAAGAAGGGCCAGGCTTCCAGAAGCTACTGCCACTGTAAAATGTCCCTTAATAAGTGCCTAGCAAGATGAATCATTGAAAACCAGAGAGAATGTGTGTCTCCCTGCCCATAATTGATGCCTGTAATTGAAGGCATCACGTCAGATCCATTTGAGGGGCACGATGGTGACATGGGAAGGTGGCAGCCAACAGCCGCTGCCTGCTCACTGTGCAGGCAGGAAGCAGCCGATAGCACCGAGTGATGAGAGGGAGCGAGGGCAGGAAGCGGTGCGTGCCAGGGTGGAGAAACGATCGATTACCACCCACTTGAGAAAATCCAATACCGCCAAGCGCCGGCATTCAGAATCAGCAGTTACCAAGTGCAGGGGACAGGAGAGCCAGAAAGCGTACAAGTCTTAGCAAGTAATCCCTTCATTAGGAATCATTCTGATTAAGTGGTGCGTGGACTTAAGCTTGAAATGGAAAGTTCGAGTGCCATTTTATGGTTCCCAAGTCATCCAATCATGAACCAGTTTGTGAGCACCTGAGTTTTGCATTCATTTGGTTTATTGGATTTCCGGGATTTTGTTTGTTTGTTTGAAATCAGTGTTATCATACAGGCAGAGAGAAAAGCCTGTTACTCTAGTCCCTCTGCAGGTATAAGAAACACCAGCTCTGTCATTTGAGGCAACTGCGTTCCACTTATAGGAGATCGATTGTAGCCTCTGGCTCTCAGAGTAGCCAGTGAGGAAACTGGGTTCTGGAATGGACTTTTTTCAGGTTAAAATTTTTTTAAAGATAGGGCACATTTCTTAGGTCTCAGTGGACATGAGTTTGAGCAAACTCCAGGTGATGGTGAAGGACAGGGAGCCTGGCGTGCTGCAGTCCATAGAGTTGCAAAGAATCACGACTTAGCGACTAAACAATTTAGGTCTTACTCTTCAAGTTTCTACTTGTTGCTCAGACAGGAAAGTAGGCGATTTGAGGACTGTAGCTTGCTTTTACTGGCTGATCCTGATGCAAAACCATCATTTTTTTTTTTTTTTTAAAAGATAATGTGGTAAATAAGTCTTTTCGAGCACACGGGAGCTCTGGTATCTTTCAATGTCTTTAAGTCTGGAACTCTTGCATTTTAATGCTTTGATGGTTTCACTGTCCTAGCTTCATATTTATGTTATTTTTACACTTCACTTGGTCCAGCATGTTTTCACTGTTTTGGAAGTCCTGACTCTATGGTGTCTGATATGAAACCAGGCATTTGGCAGGACTGGAGCTCAACTCTCAGGAATGGGCTTTGCTCTGGATACAAATGACAATCCCCTGCACCCCCCCCCCCACCCCCTTTCTACTTCACTTGAGAGTCAAACACACCTTTCTCCCCACAGCAGTGCATGGAAGACTGCTCTAATTACCAGGCTGCTCCCCAGGCCCCTCTGTATGCGTCCCTCATGCCCGTGACTTACCCACTTGATGTTGTTCATGCCTCTCTTTTCATGGCACTTTTGGACTATGACATGCCATCTGGCTTAATCTTGTATAACTTAAAAAAAAAAAAATGGCACAATAAATCTTTCAAAAGAGTGTCCAGAAGCCAGTAAGCTAGGTTTTAAAAGTTACAAATGATCTTTTAAGAAAGAAAACTCCTTTACCTGGTACAGGTAGTGTCAGCAAATGCAGTGGGGTTAATAAGTTCTGAACAGTGCCAAATAATTGGTCTGACTGAACGTCTTCCCTTGCAATGCAGTTTTTAAATTGGGTCCCTGTTATGTGCCCAGTGCTAGGTTCCAGAAGTCCTTAAGTCTATATAGTGCATAGTATAATGGTGGACTAGCCAGGGGAGAGGCCTTTGTGGTAAGGAAGAAGGATGGCCATCCTTTGCAAGGCTGGCTCTCCGCCTGTGGGCCTGGGGTTAATAAGGCCTCTTGCCTGGCCTTCAGGGTCCTACAGTCTGGGTTTGGTTGGTCTTTCCTGTGATGTGGTCTCACTGTACCTCAACATCAGATCTCAGGGTTGGCAGGAGGGTGGGGGAAAAGGCAGGCTGCTTTAATGTCCTGCAAGCTTCAAGTCCACCCCTATCTTCTCCACGTGCTTTCCCCAAGCACTTAACTCCCAGTCAGCACTCTGCCCACAAACCCTCTGGAACCCTCACTTGTGTGCAGTGAGGTTCCTAAGTTGCTGGAGAGGACCTTAAAGGCACACATCTGATAGGAGCCCAGTAAGCTGTCGTCAGATGTGTGACCCTGCTTTGTCCCAGAAGATGCCACACATGAGTCATGTGGTGTTTCTCACAGCATGTTGACACCAGGGTCACCAAGGGTAGGAACCTGGGATTCGATGTTTAACCTGCCCCATCGAGTGATCCTGGGCACATTTCTTTGAGGACTGTGACTCCAGAGGCAAGACATGGAGCTCTTGATGGCTAAAGCTTTTGTGTTACAAGCACATACCCATGTGGCAAGAAGGGTCCTGCTGTCTATCACTTCAGTTACTTTTAAAAAAATTGAGCTCTTCATGAAGTCCATGTATCAGTTCGCTTGGCAAGAAGCATAATAATGAAAAAAAAAACTAGAGTTGAATTTGCAGCTGACAATTTGAGCTGGCAGCCTAACTTAGAGAGTCACGGAAGTCCTTATCATCAGAGGCCACATGGCAGATCATTTTAGAATTTCTTGGGAAATGATAAATGGGTTAAGGAGACACAGAAGCTTATCAAATCTGCGGGACAAGAACTGGGAGGAGCAGCTGACAAGTGCCAACATAGGTTGCAATAGGCCAACAGAAGATTAATTTAATCCAGATAAATGTTGCCATTTAGATTTTCAAATGCACAAAAAGGCACTGGCAGGATAGCTTACGTGGAGGGAAACTGAAAGACAAGCCTGGTGAGAGAATTAGTTTCAGTTGCACCCAATGTCACGCTCTGCACCCCTGGCTGTCCTGTGGGGGCGTCACCAGAGCAGATGCTGGCACAGGCTGCTTGGGCTTGATCCACCCCATTTAGCAATACATCTCTTGGTCAAGGTCTTTGACCCCTGTGCCTACACAGAGGGTGATCAAGCTATCACATAGGGCTGTTGTGAAGTAGAGGTGTATTGAAAATGCCTAGATAGCAGTCTTGGCATGATAAACCCCATCTCTATACTCAAGATTATGTGCTTGGTCCGTATACCTCCAGGAGGAATGATGACTATAGCGCTTATCAACTGAGGATCAATTGATCTTTAAAAGGTTTGTTACAATAAGGGAGCACATAGAATTTTTAAGTGTATGAGAGAAACATACTTTTTATTAATAAAACACACTTGAGCAAGAAGAGGCCAGCCAGGACTTGGGAAGACATCCTTCCGAGATGCCATATTTAAAGATAAGGGCCCTCTGATGCTTAATCCAGGGAAATCAAAGGGGCCATACCTGTGGCCTTAACTAAGGAGGATCCGCCCACCCTAAGTATAAACTAAACCCAACCTAAATACCCCTTTCTTCATAGCTTACAGGTTCCTCCAAATCAACTTAGGGTCCCTGGCAGATGTAATAGGAACACTGCAGAGACTGCTTCTGCTGCCTCCTCCTGCCTGGTATGTCCACTCTAGAACTCCAGGTCTTCTAGGCCAGGCACCTGGCAGTGGCACCAAATTACTGGTTGGTTAATATCGGGTGGTACTGTAGGAAGTTGTCAAGCTACTAATCCTTCGTCTTAAGCAGTCTCTGGCTTCTCTTTGTGAACCAGTGAGTTAATGTATCTGCACCTGCTCTCTCTTAGGCTATCCTCATGGATCACAACTGCCCCATTAGAACAAAAATGTACACGCAGAACAGCAGCCAGTCGCATCCAATAGGTGAGGATGAAGAATCTGAAAGTGACTGAGACCCGCAAAAGTCCTCCAATACCTAATTGTATAAAAGTGTTTCCAGTGAAATGACTCATCCAGAACTGTCTTAGTCATACCACTCATCCCTGGTGAAAGTCATACAACCAAAGGTTCTTTCTTTTCCACGGTTATGATCGATTGCCAACGGCCTTATAAAGAAAAAGCAGCTTTTCTAGGGGTTTGTATAAATAGTGTTGAAAACTTTATTTTATGTATTTGATTTTATTAAATATTATACAATATATTTTGACGAAATATAGTGTAAATCTATAAATATTTGAATCCAAATCAAATATAATTTTTTAACTTACATTCACAAACACCTGGGCAAAAAAAAAGTCTTATATTTTTTTCTGAATATTGGTAATGAGTGTTTAAAGCACACATTATCTCCGAGACACTTCCAACAATGAGAAACTAGAAGGAAGTCTGAAAAAAGAGAGTCAAGTAAGACGGCATATATTAGGTAGTGACACTGAATGTTACTGAGCTTGGAATTACAGTTGACCTGGAACAACACAGGGTTTGGGAACGCCAACACCCCACACAGCTGAAAACAATCAGCCCTCGTGTCCGTGATTTCACGTCTGTGGATTCAACCAGCCATGGGCCACGTAGTACTGCGTCTGTTATTTGCTGAAAAAACTCTGCATATAGGGGCACCCATGCAGCTCAAATCACGCTGTTTGGGGGTCAATTGTACTATCAGTATATTCATGAGGTAAAAGCTAGTTATCTCAGATGCAGAAGAACTTGAGTCAGTCTCTTTTGGATTTAATCCACGAATCTCAGTTGGCATTAGTTTTCTATGTAATCACCTACCTGGAAGCAGATGGTTGTAAATTATATGTTTACATGTCTTGTGGTTGGCAGCAAACATTAAAGCCAATAAGGGTAAAACAGTGAATGTTCTGAAAGCAGAGAAAAGCACCCAAATATATAGTTATGAACAACCAGAAGCTTTCTCTTTCAGATACATACTTGTCTTACCGGATGACAAAGATTGAGAAAGAAACACCTTATACTATCAGGATTGTAGAAGCATGATGAGATATACCAACATCTAGCTGAAGTTTTAGAAAAGAAATTTAAAAAGCTAATAGCTGCTGTGACGTGAAAAAAAAAATATCCCAGACTATAATTTTCTTTTACCTGGAAGTCAAGTGTTTTCTAGGGATCTGTTTATTTTTTTTGATAACTATTATTTTAGATGAAGATGAAGGAGGAATAAAACTGTCTTGAATCATGTTAGGAAAACAGGTAAAAATAATAGGGTGGTCAGGGCACACTCCCTTTCACATGCAGGAAAAACCCCAAACATCTAAAGATGTCTATGTAATACTGTATCACCTAGTGCTGTGTGATGTAGTTTTTCTGAGCATGATAACATTGCTGTGCCTTTTCGATGTAAGTACTGTTAGTGAACATTGTCCGTTTACATCATTTTGTATGATATGAAGATAGTGTGGAATGTCTCAAAAACACTTGCTCATTCTGTAGTTCTGTAATGGTAAACAAAAACTACCTGATGTCAGTTTTTTTGTTAAGCTAAAATTGTTTCTGTTAAACTTGGAAAGACTCTACCTTTTACTTCCCTAAGAAAGTAGCTAATACTTCCTTTCATTTTCTTCATGAAGTTTTTTGTGGGGCTTTGATCTGAAGTCTGGTTTTTTAAGTGCATGTGTGTGTTGGAAGCAAACTGGCTTCCTACTCATGTATTTGCATTGGGCGACTCACACAAGGCCTCTGCTTTGCTGGAGATGCTTCTATGGCTAAAGCAAAAAACCGGGATTGTTCTCTACTTCTGTAGGGGAGACCCTTAAAAAACAGGGTGCTGCAAATCAGTTCTCTTGGAGGGTTTGTAGTTCTCCCCACTCCTAATACTATATAGCTTTAAAAATTTTTGCCTGTAAGGCTTCAGTCTCAAGAATGACTGGCAGCTATGTCTGCTGGTGATCCCTAGAGATCATATAAATGTTATTCAGACATGTAGTGAGAGCAAAAGGAAAAGCTGTATCTGATGAGGAAAAAAACTGTAAGGTCTTTCATGTAAGTAATATTCTGGGGTTGGCAAAATATGAAAAGAGGGGCTGTTTTTAAATATGTGTATCAGAACAAAGAACACACAGCTCTCTGAACTGTTTGTTTTGAGCAGAGGTGGTTTTTATGTTTGTACCTAGCAAAACAGATACAAAAAACTTAATGAGGTAGCAATGAATACTCAGTTCTTTCTTTTGACTGCTAAGTGTATCCACCTACATTCTGTTTTAGCTAGTTTACCTAATAAATCTTCTGAACACTACTGTGCCTGTTGTTTTCCTTTGTTAACCACATAATATCATCAGAATAAAATATGTGAGAACATATTAACTGTGGATATTCAATTAAAAACTATTCTTTTTGCTTGCAGGCGTCAGGTAAAATCTGCTCCAGACTAGTTTGAACCATATTTTCTGGCTTTGCAAAATTTGTTTTAAATTGAAATCTGTAACTAGCCCCATGGTGTCAATGTGGAACCAACCAGTAAGTTACCCTTGCCTCTCTAAAGTTGTACTGTATTCCTGATTGCTGTGAGTAACTGTGGGTGATAAAAATAACTATGATATGCAGCCACTTGACACAGGAGATCCACGGCCATTGAAGTACCATGAAGTCTAGGATGTGCTTGTGTGCATCTTTCAGGGGTGAGAATCCATGGTTTTAAACAGATCTTCAAGTGGATCCATGGCTTAAAAAGGATTAAGGGAACCTCCCCCAATCCCATTTTTAAAGAAAAGCTATTATCTCTCAGTTTAGAAATAAACTCAATATATTTTAAAATTAAAGTGATTTTGAAGTTACTCACTTTTACGGGAACTTAAGACTTTATTATTTTACTACTAGTAAGAGCCAAATGTCTTCAAACTGCCTTTCGAAAAATTCCGATATACTTAAATTTAGAACTGACAGTAACCCGCAAATCTTTACTACCCTGTGTTTTTTCCTCTCAAAATCACGAACGGCCACAGGATATTTTAACTAGTTCTGATACTTAAGAATGTAAGGCTTGATATTAAGAAATGTGGCATATGAATTGATTTTAAAATAATGCTAAAACGTTGCTCAACTTGGCTGTCTAAACATTCATCTGAATACCGATATGTGGAAAATATACTTTAAATAGTCTCGTTACTCCTAGATAGCAGAGGCAAATAGATAAATCTGATATTTCACAGCATAAAAAAAGAGTAAAACCAAATTTAATGCTTTTAGACAATTTTCAGAATAGCAATTTTGTTTAGCAAAAGTGGACTTTTTAAGCTTGTTTTCATGGTCCAATTATACAGGCAATAATTCCACAAAGATGCAGTATTTTTTTCAGATGTCGTTAAATGAAGATATTCTTGTTTTCTTGGTAGTTTTTATTTATTATTATTTTTAAGCTATTGATAACATAGCATGGCAGAAAGATTACATCAGGAATGTGATATAATACAACTGTTTTCATTGAAGCTTTAGACCTTACTATTCCCTAGACGGCTGGGAGGGTTCCCCTCCCTTGCCCTAAAATACAACTGTGATGCCTCTATTGCCTCTCACCAGTAAATAGGAAAATACCGCACTACGCTGAAGGTACATTGGTACATTTTACAATCGTCATTAGCAGCATTTCTGAGCTTTCCATAATTGTGGTTCTACAGAGTCAGATACTTTAAAAACATGAGCAGATTTTTATGAAAGCAAAGCTTTGCATTATTTCTACAGCTGTTTCAAATGCATCCGTTTCAGCAGCATGCTTGGATGTCACTAAAACTTCCATGGTATAATCCAAAACCACCAGTCACTTACTCTACCTTCCAGGTTGTCAGTGGTAAGTGATTTTTTTATGTTAAGATGAAAGTTTGTGATCACACTGGGCAGATTAAACTATTGTTTACAGAACAGTATTTTAGCTTTCAGTGAATCTGGTGTATAGAGACTTATATAGCAGTGTTCTTTTAAAATGCAAGCATGCTTAAACAAAAAAGGGGGCATACAGAGATATATTTTTGTTACAAACTTGGCCAAGAAAGGTATTTAGTTTCCTTGTATTTTACTTGATAATAAAACAGCAAGAATGAGAACTGGCTATTGATTTTAAAACTGGAATAGCTTTTCTACCCATAAAAATGTTTTTACCATCCATGTAAGTCATCCCTTTTATTTGAACAGCTTTTTACTATTCAGAGAACTTCCACAGTTATGCTGTTGTTACCCTCACAACAATTCTGTGAGGTAGTTAAGAGGAAGTTTTGGTTTATTTCTACTTTAGAGCTGGGGAGACTGCAGCATGGAGCCCTTCTGTGGCTTGCTTATGGTTACACAGTTTGCTAATGGCCAACAGAAGAGCTTCAACTTAAACTCTTGTATGGAATCCTGGGTTATGGACCTGGGCCAGAATCCTTACTATTATATGATGCCTTTTCCTGCCAGTTATAAAAGCAGTGCTATCTAGTTTTAAATTCATGTCAGTTTCACTATATAGCAATTATCATAGTAGCTACCTACGAAAGGGAAAAACATGTACATATCTTTTATAGACACATAAAAGGCCAAAACTTTTATGGTATACCAACAAAGGTCATGCTCACATGTTTTCCCTCAGTCATGTGTTACCGAGGCTCCACACAATGAACTATTACAGTAGACCTTCCTTTTAAGACACCTGGTCCCAATTCCTAGGTATCTATGCTCTCCAATTTTTTTTTTAAATGAATAAAAGTCTGAACTATAGAAGCATTCAGAATGATCATTCCTTTAAGTCTGCAGATGTCAGATAAAACAATAAATGTTATTTTGCATGATTCCTTTCATTCACAACATTCTCATGCATGAAAAAATTTCTAAAACAAAATAGCCAAACCAGATATCAACAAGGTCATTTTAAGAACAGTCCTCTGAAACTTCTAATATCCTTGCACATGCTTTATTTCCTATGGGAGAACTGAAGCTGAAAAATAATCATAAATGCTTAAAACTTCTACTTGAAAGGAAAGTATCAATATTTTGAAAGATTATATTTCAAAATCCTATGGTTATTGTTTTTTTTTTTAGTAATCTTGTTATCCTCTCAAAATTTGTAACCAACTGCATTTTATATTTATTCCCTATTACATTTTGTTTTTCAATGCAAGCTCTTCAAATTAATCACTATATTCTTACTATACTTAAACTGCACAGAAGCTTTAGAAAAAAATTTCACAGAAGCATAAAAAACAAGCAATATATGTATTTTTTTTTTTTTTTTTTACTAAATCAGCATAACTAACTAAAGCTGCAGCATCTGCTTTCATATTACATTTGGCAAAATCAAAACAGAAAGCATCACCTCCAAACCCCAAAATAACAAAAATCTCAAGCAAGTAGAAATGACAAACTTTATAACACAAAGTAAGATTCAAAACCTGTTCCCTCAATGATTGCTGTTGTCAAGTTGGGCATGCAGCAAATTTGTTGTTACAACCGTGATGGAAGTGAAAATATTTCAAGAATCTGGACAGTATGCTATTTAACACTAATTCAAAAACTAGGAAGAGGAGGGGGAAAAAACACAACGAGACATCACACATACAGAAACACAAAAAGTCAGCTTACATAATTACATAATTAGAAAAAGTTAAAAATAAATTAGTAAAAATAAATTCCCAGTATAAACCCAAAAAAGCATAGCTATAAATGCAATCTGAAACAACCAATTTAGTGGGCTGGTCATGTTTTTGCTGGAAAACCACCTTTTCCACTCTAGTTCTCACGCAAGTAAATAACTGTGAAGAAGCAGGCCAAAGTGCATAATAAGAGGGTTTAAACGTGGTTGTATCTATGGTACTTTAGATGCCACTTTTCCTCAATCACTTGAAAGTTTAAATATGGACTGTTACACAGACTCAGATGGGCCAAATAAGTCATCTGATATGCTACTGAATGGCTGAGAGTCTATGAGTTGGGTTATTTCACTGTCGAGGTCTTCTTCTGTGTCATCTGTGTACTTGCTGATTTTCTTGGCATGCTGGTCTAAAGACAGACTTTCTAAAGATTCAATATCTTCAATGCCTGCTCTGTAGTGGATCATGAGAAGTGTTAGAGCTTGTAGCCTTTCACTAGATTTAGCCAAAGACGCAGAAAGAAGTGACTTTTTCCTTGTATCAGTTGTCTCTTTTTCTTCTCTAACAAGGGAATTATTATGTTCCAACTCCTGATCAATTTCATTCTGCAGTTTATCTAGCATGAACTCTAGTTTCTGAATCCTCTCCTCTGTAGGCAAGCCCCTGTACAGATCACGACCGATCTCTTTAACGGCAATGAAAACGCTATCATCCAGACCACCCTCCTTTCTCACTAACTTTATTCCTGCGCTGTTGCCCCGTTTAGAAGGGCTGTTTGAACCACAGACCTCTGTGTCACTGCCTTCATTGTCTGATGTGTTGGGTGTGTGTTTTGGTGAAGGTTCTACTAGATCAGTTCCTGGCTCAGACAGGCGGGTTTTGGAGACTGGACGCAGGTTTAACAAACGAGAGCTCGTATTGATAATATGCCTCGTCAAACCTGTTGTTATGTTGACTGACTTCCCAGCTTCAGCATCAACACGAGGGGGCAGGCCTAAGAGGGTTTCTTGTCCTTCCAGCCTGAGATTTTTCAGGGCCCGGTCTATCCGCTGATCCGTCGTTGCTCCACAAAGAGGAGTCTCAGCTAGACACTTTTCCTGACATTTTTTATGGCAGACATAAGCACAGAACATACACTGGGAAGCAGCTTTAGTCCAGACTTTTTTCTTACAGTAATCACACCAAGTTGGGTTCTGGAACTGAGTGTCCTGGAAACTGTGTTTATTTTCTGTTAAACCCATTTGTCCAACAAAATGCTCCTCTTTAGGCAGGGCAGACACCTCTTCGACCAAATGGAGTTCTTTTTCTTTCTCTAAGTTAGTAACTACGTGGTCTGGCTCTCCTTCTTTCAAATATTTGAAGTGAACAGTAATGTCACCGTAGCAGAATTTGTCATTGAACCCCTTCTGCATACTCAAATTGCGTAGTGCAGTTCTCGTGACCATGGCCTTAGGTGACGGGGCTTCCAGTCTGAACTTGGAAAGGTACTCCATGTTTGAAGTAGCTAAGCATCCTAACGCCACCTCTTCAAGTTTCAAGCTCACGTGCCCCAAGCAGATGAGACCCCCTAGTTTGAAAGGGTCCCTGCACCACAGCGCAATGTTTAAGTACCTGTGGCAGGCTTCTATGTCAAAGAAACAGCTGGCTCTGGTTCTTGTCCATTTTCCCAGCTTCTTGCGATAAGGAATTTCTGATGATTCCCACGTTTGATGGTCATCTGAACTGTCCTTAGGTGGGCAGGTGCTTTCAGAAGTCAGATATTTTGCCACTTCTTGCTTGGCTAAAAACTGCTTAGCTGCAGCTGCTTCTTCTATGTGATCCAGATTCTTCACTTGCTTTTCAGCAGGTTTATCTGCAGGAGGCGGTGGCAGCACCTTCTCTGGCTTTTCAACAGAAATATCTGGTTCGGCCTGAGTCGGGGCATCAGTAGAAGGCAAAGGAACTCTGACTTGTGGTCGTGGTGGCACAGGTGGTTTGAAAGAGGGTCCTTGGGTGGGTTTTGACACTTGTGCTGGTTCTGTTACCTCGGAAGATTTGAGGGCTAAGGGCTTATTTCCTTCTTTGGATGGAAGTTTTGGTGGTGGTGGGTAACTTCCTACAACTAATTTACGGTTTAGAACAGGTGATATAGTTCCAAGAGGTTTAACAGCAAGTGTTGTTGGAGTACGTTTGGGGCTGTGACTTAGTGACTGTGCCTCCTCTCTGGCTTCAGTTTGTGCTCTGACATCACTTGCTAAGTCTTCAAATTCAGAATCCAGGTCTCTATTTTCAGCATCTACTGCCAACCCAGTTGCTTCCTCTTCAAAGTTCGGTTGGCATGAGCCTGACAGAAAGTTTTCTTCCAACTGTCCAAAGTTATCTTGCAGCACTGTACCCTGATTACTCTGGCCAACAGGCCTCTCATAATATACCAGCACTCGGTCACCAGCCTGCTTGATGAGCTTCAGCACCTGCAGTGTAGATGTGATTTTCACGCCTGTTTTAAGATTTTAAAAGGGAAAACATAAAATTACTGCAGTAAAAATTACCTAAATTCACTAAGTATAACTGCCATTAATTCATGATCATTTAACTAATGGAAAAGCAACAGTGAAAACTGTAACATATGTTGTGGGCTTATGGATACATCAGTGTACTGGTTCTTAAACTCTGACTGCTCCAGTGTCCTGGAAATGTTTACCTTTCTAAACCAAATGATGCCATGAAAATCTTAGGAGGGTGTCAAGCTGCTAACTCCTAACTGCTTCCCATTCCTTTCTAGGTTTAAATGACATTTTTTCTCAGTTTGAATTGAAGTGAACCGAGTGAAACCTATTGAAAAGGATTTTATTAATGGTTACCCCAGGCTTAAAAATGATGGGAAACTGATTCTACTGAAGGAAATTCTACAGCGCTTCAGGGATTATAAGCTAGTGATAAATGATTCAAATTAAGAGACCGGTGCTTGAACTAAACTTAGCAAAATACTATGCTGTGAATAGTGGATGCTTACAGATTCTATTAGCCCTACCCATGAAACGAATCTTTTTCAGGACGAGAAAGAATAAGGAAGGGATAGGAGGGCTTTAAAGTTAACCAAGTTGTTTATTTCCTGTATCTGTATCAATAATACCTATCTTAAATTTTCATTCTATTTTCTGATAGGTGCTATATTAATTCAAAAGGCACAGAAAGAAGCACAGTGGAAAGTCTCCCTTCCCTGAGGCAATCAAAGCTAGCAGCTTCTGATGCATTCTTCTAGGGACATTCCAGGTTTAACTTCAAAAGGTCTCCCCGCCCTCCCTCAAACAGTACTTACCTAAGCAATCCCCTTCTATAGGACTTTAAGAGAAAGGTGAGTCTTGGCTTTCCAAAGATCCTACAGCCATCCTCAATAAATCAAAATAGTATCAGCCCCATCTAATAACCTGACTTCAGAGTTCCCCAACCTCAATATTCTCCAGCTGCCCAGGCAAGAGCATGCTTTAGATCTGGTCATCACTTGGAACTTTTCCACATCAAAGATCTTCTACTTGGAAATGAACTTCTGATCACAGTCTCTTATTTCCACCTCTAACAAGCCTGTCTGCTAACTAAATCTGTTTTGAGGTAGTGTCCATGTCTGGTCATTCCTCCTTTTGCTCTCATAGTCCAGCTGGTCCACTTGCCTCCTTCCCCAGGCTCAGTTTCAAGACCTTAATGGTGTTCACATCAAGCTTTTTTATGCTTTTGCCCTAGCCCTCTCCTCTTCACCATAATGCTGTTCACATCAAGGTTTTTTATGCTTCTGCTCCAGCCCTCTCCTCTTCTACCATCTGCCTGTCCCGATGATCCCTATCTGGGCTAGCCCCCTCCCTGCCGCTGAGCTTCCTACCTGGAGACAGCATCAAGTTACGCCATCTGTCTCCAGTGTGCTTTTCAGTGCTGCTTTAGCATTCTTTGAATTGGTCTCTAAACAACTAAGTCTCCAAACACCAGCTTCAAATCTTTCTTATTCCCCTGAAACCCACCGTTCCTGCTCTTTCATTCTATAGATGACATCACTTTATTTACTGAAAAGACCAACAAACAGCTGCCTTTTCTCCCTTCCCATCATTTTCCGGACTGAGCTGTCTGAGAGGGAAGCCGCCCTTCACCTGTACTCTAGATTCTGTTCCCCATCTCCATCAGGACTTTGCTCTGTCGATTATTCTTGCTGAAATGTTAATTCCTGTCCTTCTTTTCCTTTAAAACCTTCCGTTTCCTGGGTTTTACAGCGCTGTGGTGATTTAGCTCTGATCGTCTCTCCTTACCACCCCCCCCCAACCTGTATTGGTCCCTTGTATGAGACGTCCCCGTGGTTTTGTCGCTGGCTTCCCCGACCGCTCTGCTCTCTCCCTAGATCACACCCATTCAGTAGTCTCAACCACCAACTTTTTCTCTGGGTGGAGGCCCCTCTTCTTCAATCTAGTCATATATTCCCAAAGGCTTCTGGGTATCACCACCTGGATGTTTTGTTGATAAAGTTAAAACTTCTCTTTGACATTCTCATCTTGCTGTCCTTACTAGTACATGAATCAATTTGCTGCCCTCCCAGTTAACCTGATTTGAATCGTGGAGATGGTGGACTCAAGATTCATTCTGCTGTGAATCCAAGAGTTCCAGTCCATTTTCCTCCCTGGCTCAGATGCTCCTGACCGCTTGTTTCAACTACAGTAGTAAACAGCTTTTTACTATGATCCTCACTTAGAGCGTCCTTATTTTAATCACCAAACATATGCTGCTTCCCAACTTTCCTAAAACACTGGTTCAAAACCCTTTAGCTAAACTCAATCATACGGAAATCAAGAGCTAACATGACTTCATGATTCATCCAGCCTTCAGCTCTACTCTTCCCTCTAACCACACTATGTTCCAGCAAAACTGTAGTCTGACATAAAAAATAAGTCCGTCTGAAGATCTGAGGTAGGCACAACTTCACATCAATCTAAACTCATCCTTTGGAACCAGCCAGCCAAATTTGGCTTATTTTCCTTTTGGAATATTTCAAATATACACAAGAGCAGAGGAAATAGTAAAATGAACTCCATCATTGAGCTATTTAAGCTATAACATTTTGTCAGTCTTATTTCAACTATCACCATTCCTGTTACTAAATATTTTTTAAATGATACATACGTGCATAAATGAAGTACAGTGATTAAAAAAAAAGAATGTGTATTATACCTGCCCCTTATCTCAATATTATAATTTTTAACAAATGTTAGACATGAAGAGGTGACTTTTGTTTTTTCACCCCATCTATATTTATATTGCTTGGATTTACTTTTGATAATAGATATTTATGACTTGTGTAATTGAAAACAAAAATCTCCCATAAAAGGGCCTAAAAAGGAAAATTTTATGCTGTAGGTAAAATCAAAACAGGGTATGTATAAATGTAAAAAATTTATACTGAACTGTGATTTTTGGCTGAGGGATAACTGTTATGTTTATGTTAAATGACTATGTAACAGATGAGGCCTATTTTATAGCCTTATTATCCTAGGTGTTTGTGGACCAGAGTCATCATCTGGGAGCTTGTTAGAAATGTAGAACCTGGAGCCCCACCCCAGATCTACTAAGTCAGAACCCACATTTTAACACCATGCCTGGGTGACTGGAATACACAAGAGACTTTGAAAAGCACTGTTTCAAAATTTTCAAATTCTAATTTTTCAATATTTTGAAAATTAAAAAATTTTCATTATTTTATTGTCATGATGGATGTGAATTAAAATAAAGGCAGAGTTTCTTTGACATATAACCAAAGACAACTGCTCCTTAATTTAGGAACTAACCTACCTGGTTATTTATTGTCTTAGCTGTGACAGAATATTCCACATAGCCTTTAAAAGCTCAACTGTAACCAACCATGTGTTTAAAAAATCTCTTGACAAGTCTAGAATGGGTGGGCCCGGCACTACAAAGATCTGAAGAGGTTTAGACTTTTCCCCACTGGTGTCCGTAAGTTAGCCTTATTGATAATTTACATGCAAGCAAATGATCTGCCAATCAATAGATTTGCAGTTTTTATTATATCAATGCAACTGACAGGAAGGCATGCAGGTGACACGTTTTTCTACCAGTGACAGTGATTTGGGCTGCACTCTGAATGTCAGTCCATCAACCAAAGGCTGGCCAATAAGGAACAATACGGCCAGCAAATGGGGGTCACAGGATAGATCGGGTATGCCCTGTTAGACAAGGAATCTCTCTCCTGTTCATTATCTAGTCCTAAGTGATGGGGGTAGTAGTGCTAATTCTGTCAGTTTTAGGCTCAGAGTAGTAATGGTGGTGAACATACAGAAAGATAATTGTTGACCTGCCCTTTCATACTCAGTAAAAAACAGAGAAGTAAAAGAAGGAAAATGGTCTAAAGAGGAAGTATTTTAAAGATTTATACATTAGAACTAAAATGATACCTATTTCAAATTTTTAAGGCTTCCTTCAGATTTTTACTTATAATAATGAATTTTTTCCCATTATAAAAGTAATGTGCTTATAGAAACAAAGAAGGAAGAGGAAAAAAGCCCCACATCTACTCTCTGGTTTTCTTGATAAATGTCAAGTAAACTGCACATCAGCATAATTACCTCCAATAGCAATCAGTCGATCTCCCCGCTGAAGGTTAGCAATTGCAGCAGGTGAATTTGGGGCCACAGTCTCAATTATGACGTGCCCAGCATAGCCGTCAGTTGACTGGACAAGACGAAGTGTAAGTCCGACACTTTGTAAATTCCCCTTTATTAATTCAACCTTTGATAAAGAGAAAAAAATGAAAACAGATTCAGTGGGTTCACAGTGGTGGCGGGAAAACACGAACACACAGAGCACTACAGCTGATGCTTTTACGCCTTGGTGATTATTACAGATCGATAAAAGGTAGGAAATCTCTATTGTGACAACAGAAACTAACCTATGCTTAGATTGCACATGTGGGCCATTGGAAACATGAAACACCTTATCTTACATATGTTAGGAAAGATGCATGCTTGCTGTAGAAAATTTGAAAATAAGGCAAAATGAAAATCACTCCTAGAACTGCTGTATTTCGTATTCTCATATATAATATATATATGTGTGTGTGTGTGTGTGTGTGTGTGTGTATATATAAAGTTGAGATCCCATTATAAATATAATCCTGAATCTTGCTTTTTTGAAATAAAATGGGAATAATCTTCTATTAATATCTATTAAGATGTGCTTGGGAACTTCCATTTTTTGTAGTATATTGTTAAATTTTTCGAGGTGGGGGGGAGTTCATGCTCATGTTTTATTAAGAGTTATCTTGTGAAATATCCTGTTCTAACTCATCAAGATCATTCTGTTTTCTAAAGAAATACCATCCAATTTATTAGGAGTATGTCTCTCAGACTCATATCATCTATAAATTTAAAAAAACAACATATACTATCTGTCCTCATTTGAATCACTGATTTAAAAAATGGATAGAATACCACAACCCTCTAGATGACAAGAATTTAATCTGTTTATTAAGCTAAATTATAAATCAGTCTAATTGTATTATCATTCAGGCCATGTCTATTCTTCAAGCTACCTCATGAAGGACTCTGCCAAATAATCTGCTAATATCCACATATATCACTGTCTGTAGTGCTTTAATTGATAAATCCCACTTAAAAGCCAGAAATTCAATTCCCCTACCTAATGATGCTGGCCTAATGATGTTATTGAAAGTTGTTCTTTAATATGGGTGTTAATAGATTTTGAAAAGTTATTTTTATATTAAGGAAAATCTTACCAATATTAATAATATGTTCAAGAAATGGGAAATGTAGTCAGGTTTTTAACTATTTAAAAGTTTACCAAAAAATCTACTGAAACAATCCTTCCATAAAACATTATTTCTGTTTAAACCTCCAAAAACATTGGTCCAATTCTTGCCTCATGATATAGTAAATATCACCTTATAATGTTAAAAGCATTTTTCAGTTAATAAAGCCCTAAAGAAAACTTTCTCTCAAATCCATGAACCTATATATATTCTTAATATACAGAGTACCAAAGCTTAAAAAGAATGCAAATTCTTCTACTTTCAAAAAGTTAACGATGTAAATGGATAAAAAAACTGCTAAACTGTATGAGTCTGAGAACTGTAAAATTTAAAAATTAACATTTAGAACGTGATTTTTTGTGATCTCGTCTCTTTGTTCCTCAAGTGGAATGGAGATGGGGGATGGTGGGGTTGAGAAGGGAATTGAGTCCAATACAGGCTTCTGCACGATTCAGTCTCTTAATTTATTTTCTCCCTGCCAATCACATTATTTCCTTTGCTTTTCTTATTTCAAATGATCCTTGAAGTAAACATTCCAGATGGAAAAAAGGTTTTTAGTAGGAATAATTAATAAGGGCAAATACTGAATTACTTCCTTCTCCCAACTTTTATAGTGATTATTAGTAAATGCTCTTAATTTCATACATAGGGTACAGAGCTTAAGACATTATTTATTTCATCTCCTTTCTTATTAAAAGCTTATTTCCTTTTAAGCTAATAGTGCTGACCCATCTACTTTCAGAATTAGTTCCAGCCTTCTCTGATACACAAATTTAAAACTTACAATTAAGTTGTGACAATGATTCAAATAAAGTATAAAAACCCCTAATAATTAAAAACCTGAGAAAAATTTTAAAGAAAATATTTAAAAATGAATATCACACAAAATTTTTATTTTAATGAAAATTTAAGATAATGTTTACGAGACCACTCAAATATCCCATACTTTTAAAACAAAACTGACATGTCCATTTGGGTGAAACTATTTTTAAATTAAGAATAGCAAAATAATTATATAATTCTCCCCTATATACATGTATCTACATTTTAAATTTTTATATGATTATTGGATATACCATGTACTATAAAATATATGACAAAATAGAAACTTTTAAATGATGAGGTGAAAACAGAAATCCTAAATATTTTCCTTACATCTGGTAACAAAATTTTAGGGAATTTCACTAGTAGATGAAGATAATAATCATAATCAAGTGGAATTGATTCAGGAATTCAAGGTTGATTCAAGCAGCCAGGAGTCAATAGTATAAGTCACTTTCTACTTTCTAAACTCTATCATCAAAATTGATAACTATTATATTCATTTTTAAACTATTTTAAGCCATCAAGGTTAACTGAAAGTCAGCTATGTTTAAAACATTATAACTATATAAATATTATTTATTGAGAATCTGGACATCTTTATATTTTCTGTCTTGTATAGTCTTTTGTTTTTCTTGGAGGTTTTCTTAAAACAACAGCTTTCACTTTAAATGCAGGGTTTATGTAATAAGTTCTGTTTCTGCAATTAGCTCTTAAATGCACCTATCCATTTGTTTACATATTAAATTATTTAGCATTCAAAGGGAAGTTTTTCTTTACCTCTCCCTCATTCCTGCCTAAAAGAAGCCAGTTAATAAATGCAGAAAGAATGATTAAATTTGAAAAATCACTCTTTTATAATCTCCCAAAAGGGGAGAGAAGCATTTAGATTAAAAAAGACAGAGACAAACACTAAAGAGATGTAACAACACAATGCAATGTGTGAATCTTGGTAAGACGTAAGAATAGGGGGAAAAAGAAAATTCACAAAAACATTATGGGACATTGGGAGCATTTTAATATAGACAAACAAATTAAGGAATTATTAATTTTTTATGTGTGATGATGGTTATTGTAGCATCTATCCACCAACAGAACATGTAGTAAAATGTTCTATTTTTAGAAGATTCATACTGAAATACTTAGAGGTGAAATAAAATGTCTTCAACAATCCTTGCCTATGACTTTAGGCAAATATTAAGTTCTGTGAATGTCACTGACAAAATGACATGTCTTTTTCATATGTGGAGCTGTGAAAAGTTTCAGTATTTATTATTATTCCTATTAGTAAGACTTGGCATCACTAGTCAAAATGGGATACAAAAGGAAATTTAAAAACCAATCTGCTGTAAATGAACTTAATATACTGCTCAACAAACAAGGCAAACATATCATGAAACAAACATTGATTCAGGACATTAGAATTTATTAAACTATTTTATATCGTACAAACGTTAATTTACTTTTATAGGATCAAGACTGAGAAGCTAAAAATAATTTTATGATCACATAAAATTTAAAACCTTTAAAAACTGTCTCATTAGAAAAGACAAAGATGGTGACTGATGTCAACATTCAATAAGAGAACAGCAGCCGGTTCAAACCCACTAGGAGAAGAATGGGCTCAAGCATGGTCTTTATTAATATTTCTGAAATCTAGAAACCAGCACAGTGATGATAAATATCTACTTTTTCACAAAATAATGTTTTTGTATTTCTATCGAAATTATGTTTCTATCCCACTAGAAAGTTCCCTCTATAGAAGACTAAAGACATATCAAATGAAAGGGGAAGAAGTCAAGAAAAGCAATAGCAGGGAGATAAAAAAACTGTATTTCTTATGGACAAATAAGAACATATATTTTGAATGAGGAGAGTGAAAAAGTTGGCTTAAAACTCAACATTCAAAAAACGAAGATCATGGCATCTGGTCTCATGACTTCATGGCAAATAGATGGGGAAACAATGGAAACAGTGACAGACTTTATTTTTTTGGACGCCAAAATCACTGCATCACAGCAGATGGTGACTGCAGCCATAAAATTAAAAGACGTTTGCTCCTTGGAAGAAAAGCTATGACAAACTTAGGCAGCATATTAAAAAGCAGAGACACTACTTTGCCAACAAAGTTCCATCTAGTCAAAGCTGTTTTTCCAGTAGTCATGTATGGATGTAAGAGCTGGACTTTTAGGAAGCTGAGCACCAAAGAACTGATGTTTTTGAACTGTGGTGCTGGAGAAGACTCCTGAGAGTCCCTTGGACTGCAAGAACAAACTAGTCCATCCTAAAGGAAATCAGTCCTGAATATTCATTGGAAGGACTTACACTGAAGCTAAAGCTCCAATACTTTCAAACATGTTCAGGCTAACCAGGCCCTGTGTTAGAGACCATGATATACAATATGTCATAAACTCAAATTGCTGTATTTATTAACTACACAGCTACAAATACATTATGAGTGTAGGGGGGAATCTGCTTGCATCTAGCCAGGGGCATCTGCTGCCTGCCCCTGCAGGGACTTGGGGCCTGCGAGATGGGTCAGAGAAGGGAGGAGCATGAGGGCCGGCACTGTACCAGCAGCTCCTCCTGACAACACAGCCTGCCTCTTCCATAGACAGGGGCCTGTCTAGCAGCTCAAGGGGACTCGAGGCTTCAGAAGTGGGGTGCTATCCTCACTAAAACCAAGTCCCCCTAAAGCAGAGTTCCCTTACTGAGTTTGTGGTTATTCTATCTAAAGCTGTATTTCCTTTCTTTGTCACCTCTTACTCCAATCCTGTGCTAACTGAACAGCAATCGACTAGAGTCATAGCTAATTTCATGGCTGCAGTCACCATCTGCAATGATTTGCAGTTAGTCATTACTGCTAACATCATTGTAGATGTCATTTTTAAAGTACAAACTCAAGTTGTTTCTCCAGGGCAAGTTTAGCTAACAACTCCCTGAGGAACACCTGGCCTGAGAATCATAAGCCAGAGACACCCTGACTCCTAAAATTATGATTAAGACATGCCATATACAGTAAGTGAAGAAGAACTAAAGAGTCTCTTGATGAAAGTGAAAGATAGTGAAAAAGTTGGCTTAAAACTTAACATTTAGAAAACTAAGATCATGGCATCTGGTCCCATCACTTCATGGCAAATAGATGGGGAAACAGTGGAAACAGTGTCAGACTTTATTTTTGGGGGCTCCAAAATCATTGCAGATGGTGACTGCAGCCATGAAATTAAAAGACGCTTCCTCCTTGGAAGGAAAGCTATAACCAACCTAGACAGCATATCAAAAAGCAAAGACATTATTTTGCCAACAAAGGTCCATCTAGTCAAAGTGATGGCTTTTCCAGTAGTCATGTGTGGATGTGAGAGTTGGACTATAAAGAAAGCTGAGCACTGAAGAACTGATGCTTTTGAACTGTGGTGTTGGAGAAGACTCTTGAGAATCTCTTGGACTGCAAGGAGAACAAACCAGTCCATCCTAAAGGAAACCAGTCCTGAATATTCAATGAAAGGACTGATGCTGAAGCTGAAACTCCAATACTTTGGCCACCTGATGTGAAGAACTGACTCACTGGAAAAGACCCTGATGATGGGACAGACTGAAGAGGGGAAAGAGGAGAAGGGGACAACAGAGGGTGAGATGGTTGGATGGCATCACTGAATCGATGGACATGAGTTTGAGCAAGCTCCGGGAGTTGGTGATGGACAGGGAAGCCTGGTGTGCTGCAGTCCACAAGGTCGCAAAGAGTTGGACATGACTGAGCGACTGAACTGACTGACGTACAGTATGTGATTAATAGATATAAATTACTGTATACAAAAGATAAACACCAAAGCAACAAAGATTTACTCTATAGCACAGGGAGCTATATATTCAATATTGTGTAATAACCTATAATGAAAAATAATCTGAAAAAATACATATATAAAACTGAATCACTGTGCTGTATATCTGAAACTAACACACATTATAAATCAACTATAATTCAGTTTAAAAAAAGAAATGTCATGTAGAACAACCTAGTGGTTACCAGAGTGGGGAGGGAAGTGGGAAGGGACAAGACAGGAGTAGGGGTTAAAAGGTGGCTCAGATGGTAAAGAATCTGCCTGCAATGCAGGAGACCTGGGTTCAATCCCTGGGTCAGGAAGAGCCCCTGCAGAAGAAAATGGCAACCTACTCCAGTATTCTTGTGTGAAGAATTTCATAGACAGAGGAGCCTGGCAGGCTATAGTCTATGGGGTTGCAAAGAGTCAGACACAACTGAGTGACTACCACCAACACCAGGGGTTAAAAAACAGCAAACTACTATGTACAAAATAAGTAAGCTACAAAGATGTATTATATATGCAGCACAAGGAAGATGAATCTGCCTGCCATGCAGGAGAAAGAAAGAAAGTGGTCTCTCAGTCGTGTCTGACCCTTTGCGACCCCACAGACTGTGGCCTGCCAGGCTTCTCCGTCTATGGGATTTTCCAGGTAAGAGTACTGGAGTGGGTTGCCATTTCCTTCTCCAGGGGATCTTCCCGACCCGGGGATCAAACCCAGATCTCGTGCATTGTAGGCAGATGCTTTACCATCTGAGCTACCAGGGAAGTCCCAGCAAGGAGACCTGGGTTCAATCCCTGGGTCAGGAAGATCCCCTGGAGCAGGAAATAGCAACCCGCTCTAGTATTCTTGCCTGGGAAATCCCATGGACAGAGGATTTCTGGTGGGCCACAGTCCGTGGGATCGCAAACAGTCGGACATGACTGAGTGGCTGACACACACACAACAAGGAAGACTGCCAGTATTTTAGAACAACTATAAAGGGTATACAACCTATAGAACGGTGATCATTATGTTGCTCCCCTGAAAGTTATATAATACCTTACACATCAGCTATGCCTCAATTAAATCACTAGGTGATGATTAATCTTGTGACTTTCTTACCCTTTAAAATAGCCCCTAAATCAAAGACCAAATTGGAGTGGATCTAAGATTTGTCTCCCACTCCCTTGCTTGGCACCCTACAAATAAACCCTCACTTTGATTCATACACCTGTTGTCAATGTTGGGCTCCTACGTCTCGGCACACGAGCCTGCTCCATAACAAGAGGACCCCCAGGCTGGCAGCTCCAGGTCCTGGAGTGTCAGCGACAGAGAGGCTCTTGGAAGGGTACAGGTCTAGGCATCTCCAAACTCATAAGCTGCATCCTCAGGGTCTCCATGAGGCTTGAGCTGCTGTCCCTAGCCCCCAGGAGCAGCACAGTAGGCTTCAGAGTCTGGGATGAGCAGGGAACTGCTGGAAGACATCCTTGTTGGGCAGGAGTACACCCCTGCTCCCTGCCCTTGTAGTACCCTCATGTGCTAAGTAAAGTGGGCTTTAATATCTATAACTTGTATCTTAGTAGTTGATTATACTCTGAACTGTTATGAAGAAATTCTTTAACTGTGCTATAAACATAATCAATATACCAACCTCTAATAGGAATAGAAAAAAAAAAAATGTAGGATGGAAAAGTGTTTTCTCTGTGGCTTAGCATGTATCAATTGACCTGAATTTTGCTGAAACCAAAAGATAAATTTCTACTGGAACAGAAATACTATTTCCAGTATTCTTTTGCATGATATACCAAAAAAAAAAAGCTTATCAATTGTCAAGAACTGCTGACACATACTAACTAAACGCCATTACCTGAGCTAAATCACTAGTCAATACATACAAGATTGCAGACAGCCTGCATTTAACTTCACCAATAATGTTGGACTCAGGTTAAAAAATTCTAACTGTATGTGTACCTATCTGGTGGACAGCAATTCAGTAAAAACACCAAGATAGCCTTTAAGAGCTCTCACACTCTGACATAATTTTAGCCTTTCCTGGACCCAGCTGTGATGCCTTATTTTCACCTAAGAGGTTGGGAAACAACATATTGATTTTTAAATCCCTTCCTAATAGGGACATAATTTTATACAATGGATAAGAAGAGAATATATTTTAATAACACATCAATATAACTCCTTTACAAACTGTTCTGTTACTTGAGCTTGTAACATTGAGCAAAAAACCAAAAATGCAAGAAAGAATAAAAGGATCTATGTGAAAGACCCTTGAATTACTGTGACCATGTATACTTCTGAGTATTTGTTCATCAAAAAGCTTCTGAAAAAGACATCATGAGGACTATTTCCTAGCTTTTTTGGTAAAGTAGGGGGAAAGGAGGAGAAATGACACAACAGCCTGTACACATACATACACAGCACCTGTATAAAACTGAACTTTTTAACAGATCACCTTTACTTGGCTTGCTTTGGGATGTGGCATTTAAATTCTGAATATTTGGGGCCCAGTCAATTATGATTAAAGATTTATCCCCAAACTCTGATTTATATTTGAGAGGTCAAGATTTCTAAAACTAGAACAACTTTTATATTAAATATAAGTTTCTGAGCTGTTTGCAAGGGAAACTTCGAAGTACAACATACTTGGCACAGAGTGTCTTAGAGGTGTAACTTTCTGGTCATTTGCTTAAATACCAGGTATCAGATCAATCTGTTTATGGCTACAGGGCACAGAATACAGCCAGGCTTGGGACCAACAGTTTACTGTCCATCTCAATTAGAAGCAGCAATGAGGCCGTTGAAGAGCTAGAGCCAGATTTCACATTTTTTGTGTGTGTGATCATTTTTCTTTTTTAATTGGAACATAATTGCTTTACAATGCTGTGTTAGTTTCTGCTGTATAACAATGTGAATTAGCCATATGTATACACAGGGGAAACAGTGGAAACAGTGTCAGACTTTATTTTTCTGGGCTCCAAAATCACTACAGATGGTGACTGCAGCCATGAAATTAAAAGACGCTTACTCCTTCGAAGGAAAGTTATGACCAACCTAGATAGCATATTCAAAAGCAGAGACATTTCTTTGCCAACAAAGGTCCGTCTAGTCAAGGCTATGGTTTTTCCTGTGGTCATGTATGGATGTGAGAGTTGGACTGTGAAGAAGGCTGAGCGCCAAAGAATTGATGCTTTTGAACTGTGGTGTTGGAGAAGACTCTTGAGAGTCCCTTGGACTGCAAGGAGATCCAACCAGTCCATTCTGAAGGAGATCAGCCCTGGTATTTCTTTGGAGGGAATGATGCTGAAGCTGAAACTCCAGTACTTTGGCCACCTCATGCAAAGAGTTGACTCATTGGAAAAGACTTTGATGCTGGGAGGGGTTGGGGGCAGGAGGAGAAGGGGACGACAGAGGATGAGATGGCTGGATGGCATCATTGACTCGATGGACGTGAGTCTCAGTGAACTCCGGGAGTTGGTGATGGACAGGGAGGTCTGGTGTGCTGCGATTCATGGGGTCACAAAGAGTCGGACACAACTGAGCAACTGATCTGATCTGATCTGATCCATATATCCCGGAGAAGGCAATGGCACCCCATTCCAGTACTCTTGCCTGGAAAATCCCATGGGCGGAGGAGCCTGGTAGGCTCCAGTCCAAGGGGTCGCTAAGTTGGACACGACTGAGTGACTTCACTTTCACTTTTCACTTTCACGCATTGGAGAAGGAAATGGCAACCCACTCCAGTGTTCCTGCCTGGAGAATCCCAGGGACGGGGGAGCCTGGTGGGCTGCCGTCTGTGGGGTTGCAGAGAGTCAGACACAACTGAAGCGACTTAGTAGCAGCAGCAGCATACATACATCCCCTCCCTCTTGAGCCTCCTTCCCACACCCCTATTCCACCACTTTATGTCATCACAGAGCATCGAACTGAGGAACTGAACTTCCTATGCTATAGAGCAGCTTCCTGCTGGTTAGCGATTTTACACATGGCAGTGTACATATGCCACTGTTACTCTCAATTCCTCCCACCGTCACCTTCACCCACTGTGTATTTTACCATCTATCACATTTAAAAATCAAAACCATAACTGATGATTCCACTAACTCCATTAGTTAGTCTTGGGGCTCTAGACTACTGGGTAACTATGCTGCTTCCAAAGATTCAACTGAATTCTCAACTGTTTTCCACTAACGTTTATCACTCAACCAGAAAAGAGGAGATACTATGTTTATTAGCTGTCTTCTTTCAAACTCTTATCAGCAAAGAGAATTCACAATTTACCGTCTTTTTCACAAAAAAGTGTAACTCTTAAAACATACATATGGCAAATGTCTTGTTTTTATCACTTGGCAAACAATTATCAACTCCCATAAACTTTTTCAAAGACCTGGCATTAAAATTAACCACTTCATAAAGGTTTAAATCATAACAGATCTTAAAACTCATAAGCCAGATAAATAAAAAATAAAATAATCTGTCAGATAAAGAGAACTGCCACCACAGAAGTAAATTTTCATGCCTTGTCCCAAATGATGACAAAAATTATTTTTAAAAGAGATGGGTGTTTCTTAAAAAGGCATATATTAATAGTACAGGGGATAAACCGTAAATTCTCTCACAAAGACTTTACAAGTACACATCTTTTTTGTTAGCTGCTGCTGCTAAGTCGCATCAGTCGTGTCTGACTCTGTGTGACCCCGCAGACGGAAGTCCACCAGGCTCCTCTGTCCCTGGGATTCTCCCGGCAAGAATACTAGAGTGGGTTGCCATTTCCTTCTCCAATGCATGCATGCTGCTGCTGCTGCTGCTAAGTTGCTTCAGCCGTGTCTGACTCTGCGACCCCATAGACGGCAGCCCACCAGGCTCCCCCGTCCCTGGGATTCGCCAGAAAAGAACACTGGAGTGGGTTGCCATTTCCTTATCCACCAGTTCTATGCTATTGCTGCTGCTGCTGCTAAGCCGCTTCAGTCGTGTCCGACTCTGTGCGACCCCATAGACGGCCTCCTACCAGGAGCCTCTGTCTCTGGGATTCTCCAGGCAAGAACACTGGAGTGGGGTGCCATTGCCTTCTCCTTCTCTTTTTGTTAGCAGAATGTCTAAATTTTCAGTCATCACATCTTAATGAATGGGTAAAAAAAACAACAAAATAAACAACAAAAATACTGAAATAAACTCAGTACTAGGACCAATTCAAATTCTTCGAAGAAAAACTGCTATGTCTGAGATGGCCTGTATTCAGTATTGGATTTGAATTTTAGCTCTAACATTTACTAGTTTTGTGGTCTCAGGCAAGTGAGTTATCCTCTATGGGTCTTCTTTGTGAAAAGGGGACACTAATATCTACCACCCTGGGGTGTTGTCAAGATTAAATGAACTCCAGGAATAAATGACTAATACAATCCAGGCACTTTAATTATCTCTGTTCAGGTGGATGAGGAAGACCTCTTTCTCGGATAAAAATACAAGTGAGACCCCTTACGTGTTAAAATGGAATGCTAGCTTGGCCACCTAATAATCTTGTCTCTAAGGCAACTGGATGGTAAATTAGGGCTGCATCCTTTCATTGCCTCATCTGAGAGACAACAAAGATGTACAGATATGCTGAGAAAAAAAGTCCGTTATAAAAATACAATTGACCTAAGAGATCCAAAGAATAATAATGACCCTTTGCCCAGGTTCAAAGGCTCTTAGGAAAGCAAGCTGAGCCAAATGATTACCTTGCCATACCCTAGGTTTCTTCTCTTTCTTTTTAAACGTGATTGAAGTCTGCATTAATATTTTGATCTGACACGAATGTAAATTTTACACAACCATTCCAGTGAAATAAAAAGCTCTGAAAAGTACGTCAAGTCTGAGCTGTTGCAGAAACAACGCAGTGGAACACTTTTGCTCTTTTTAATTCTTTTGTCAAACAGAAACAGCTGATTCTGAATCACCAAGTCAACTCGCAGCTCCATATATTGTCAACTGTCCTTCTGCAGGGTGATTTACACCTCACTAAGAAAGTATGAGAGCTTTAGAGCTGGACCATTATTTATTTTGAAATAATTTCAAACATACAGAAACACTGTACTAAGGGTTTCCATTCATCCTAAATCCAGACTTACCAATTATTAACGTTTTCCTACTTTTTTCCTCTCTCATATTTTTTCATGAACCATTTGAAAATGAGTTGCAGGCGTGATGTCCCCTCAGCATTAAATATTTGACCGTGTATTTCCTAACAAGGACATTTTGTTATATAACCACAGCACAGTTATCAAGGTCAGAAGATTAACATTGATATAATACTATTATCTAATTTATAGCCTTGATTCTAGCTGGGATGCAATTTTGAAATACCTACTAAAAGCTTTTCTTTTTTGGGATAATCTTTGATCAAGGAGTCATTTAGATCAGCGGTCAGCAAACTACAGTTATTTCTAAAAAAGTTTTACTGGAAAACAGCCACACGAATTTGCTTATGTATTGTCTCTGGCTGCTTTAGCATTAAACAGGTGAGTTGAGTAGTTCTGAGCCTTAGCATCTTGCCCACAAAGCTTAAAATATTTCCTATCGGCCCTTTATAGAAAAAGTGTGCCAAACCATGACTTAATGAATGTATGTGAATACATACATATATATACACACAGAGCCATTATATATTTCTCTACAACATCAAAAAATTGGAAAAAGTCCAAATGTTTACCAATAAATGATTGGTTAAATAGATTATAGTACACGGTGGAGTATCATGCAGACATTAAAAAAAAATAACACATGTATTGAGATAAAAATATGCCCTTGGTATATTGCTAAGTTGGAAAAAAAGCAGGTTATAAAATATACAATCTCATTTTATTCTTATTTACAGAACCATGTAATACCTGTGTGTATATGCTTGTATCTATAAAGTTCTTCTTAAAAGTTATTAGTGGTTTCTTTGGAAAGTAGGAATATGGCTGGCTTTTACAGCTTTATTTATAGCCTTCTCTCTTTTTTTTTAATATGGGCAAAAAAAGAAAGCTCATACCAATTTCCAAACATATATCAATTTTATCGTATATAAATTACTGATTTTACTGTTAAAATACACAAATATCCTCCAATTTCACAAATGAGTGTAACAAAAACTAAAACTCTGCTTCATGATACCTACACTTCCTTATGTTCAATGGTTTCCTACTTAGACTTGTGACAACATTCTCATACGTGTGCTAAGTCACATCAGTCGTGTCCAACTCTTTGTGACCCCAGGGACTGTGGCCTGCCAGGCTCCTCTGTCCAAGGATTCTCCATGCAAGACGACTGCAGTGGGTTGCCATACCTTCCTCCAGGGGATCTTTCCGACCCAGGGATCGAATGTGTATCTCATTGTGGTTCCTGCATTGGCAGGTGGGTTCTTTACTACAAGCACCACCAGGGAAGCCCAAAGTTCTGATCAGTTTACAAAAGATAATCATCAGCTGTGATGAGCAATAGCTAGTTGATCTCTATCTTTCTTCTAATAGCCTTTAATAACCTTGTAGATGTTTTTAAAAGTAACCATCTGAAAGTCTTAAAACAATACTATCCCTTCAGGAAGCTATTTCCTTGTCCTCCTCACCTTGTTATAGGAAGAATCTAAAAGAGAGAGGGGGATTTATAAGAATGTACAAAATATCAGATAGCACTAAAGACACTGGTGCAAAAGAGGCGGCATTTGGGTCAAGTTCAATAATAATAGTTACTGTTATAGTTACCATGACACTGGGCTAAGTGTCCAACCATTACTAGTATTTCTTTTTTAGAATTATGAAATAACTTGTTCACTGGCACAGAACTAGAGTGGGAGAACCGGACTTGAAGCCAGCATTCATGGAGACGGCATAGTAACGCAGAGCCCCAGCTCTGGAGTCACACAGCCTGGGTGTGCAGACTGTCTCACCATCTGCTTAGCTGGATGATCCGAGTCAGTTACTTTCTCTCTGTGCCTCAGTTTCCTCATACATAAAATGGAGATGATAATAGTGCCTATCCTTGAAGAGTTGTTATAAGAATTTAATGCATGCGTCTTAAAATCCCTAGAGGCACAGAGAAATCACTGGTATCTTCTTATTGCTCCTAAATACCACTGGACTGAACACATGTGGGCAAGGAGCTGTAATACACTGCAGGATCTCTGATAAAACCTAACACTTTTCTAAACTGTCTATTTCCTAGTTCTGTATCCTGCATCTGAGTGTATGACTCAGAAAATGAGCTATCTGGCTAAGTGGATTTCTATGCGAAGGTGCTACTGTGCCTTGAACAGAATGTTTTAGTTCATGACAAAGTAAGAACTTGGGGAATCAGTTTTACTTGGATCGCGGTGAACTGGAGAGTTCTAATAAAAAAAAACCCCAAACCAGTGTTTAGGTCTCATTAGTATTATTTCCTTAACGTGTTCTCAAAGGCTCTTTAAAAAAATTTTTAGATTCTTACTATTCTTTTGCGAAACCATTCTGCTTCTCTTTATCCTTGAATAAAGAAATCTAAAAACAGAGTGAAGTGAAGTGAAGTGAAGTGAAGTGAAGTGAAAGTCGCTCAGTTGTGTCCGATTCTTTGCAACCCCATGGACTGTACAGTCCATGGAATTCTCCAGGCCAGAATACTGGAGTTGGTAGCCTTCCCCAACCCGGGGATCGAACCCAGGTGTCCTGCGTTGCAGGCGGATTCTTTACCAGCTGAGCCACAAGAGATATTTCAAATGAAGTGTTCAACTTACCAGATATTAAAACTTTGAACAACAGCACTGAAAATATTAAAAACAAATGAACAAAAAACAATAAATCAAAGCAGCACATTTAAAAAAAAATTATCTCCGGACTGACCTCTGACCATCACTGTCCCCTAACACATTACAGGTACAGTGATGTGTACTCAGCACATCCAGAATGAGACCTCCTTTCTCTGCTTCCTTTACCCTCCTCATGGCTCTTGTCTTTCTGGTTTTCTCTCTCATTCTCCAAAACCCTCCATTTTCCAGTGGTATTTGAGCCACTCTGATTCTATTTTCCACTTGCACCATTGTTCTGTTTTAGACTTCCATTACCCTTCACCTCTTCTATTTCAAGTCTTTCCCTTGTCAAATCATCCTTGCTTTTACCCATTTGCTGCCAGGTTTAGTGAACATTTTATTACCTACTATATGCCAGATATTGTACTAGGCATTTTAATATAGAGAATCTCATTTATCTATAGGAGAAGACAACGGCACCCCACTCCAGTGCTCTTGCCTGGAAAATCCCATTGATGGTGGAGCCTGGTGGGCTGCAGTCCATGGGGTCGCAAAGAGTCAGACACGACTGAGCAACTTCACTTTCACGCATTGGAGAAGGAAATGGCAACCCACTCCAGTGTTCTCGCTTGGAGAATCCCAGGGACGGGGGAGCCTGGTGGGCTACCGTCTATGGGGTCACACAGAGTCAGACATGACTGAAGTGACTTAGCAGCATTTATCTACTGGTTCAGTTGGTAAAGAATCTGCCTGCAATTGCAGGAAACCTGGGTTCGATCCCTGGGTAGCAAAGTTTCCCTGGAGAAGGAAATGACAACCCACTTCAGTATTCTTGCCTGGAGAATCCCATGGACAGAGGAGCCGGGCAGCCTACGGTCCATGGGATCACAAAGAGTTGGACACGACTGAGCAGTATTTGAGAGACAAATAAAATACTTGTGAATGAGATAGGTTTGGGGACTTTAAGATCCTCCTGCCAATAAGTGAAACAGCTAAGACTCAAAGTGAGAGCCAAGTCTGTTTAAATCAAGATTGTGCTGACATCAGTTTCATTCTAAAAGCCTCCGTAACTGCTGTCTGGGAGTTAAGTCAAATTTAACATGATCCCACTGCTTTTACTCTTGTTTTGCATGATCTACCTGCATTACCAAATTCTTTAGCCAACCTGGAGGACTCAATGCATGCTCACTCACTCAGTTGCTTCAGTTGTGTCCGACTCTCTGTGACCCTATGGACTGTAACCCACAAGGCTCCTCTGTCCATGGGATTCTCCCATGAATACTGGGAGTGGGTTGCAAGAACACTGGAGTGGATTGCCATGCTCTCCTCCAGGGGATCTTCCTGATCCAGGGATTGAGTCTTTTTATGTCTCCTGCAGTGGCAGGCGGGTTGTTCTTTTTTTTTTTTTTTTAACCACTAGCGCCATCTGGGAAGCCCCCAATGTATCCTAAACATGCTCAAACATTCATACTATTTATTTGAATTTACCCCATGTTTTCCACCCTTAAATGCCCTCCCTATTACATTTCAAAATCCTACATATACTGTGAAGCTTGGCTCAAATGTCACCTCAAAATATTCTTTCCTGGTTTTCCCAAAAGAAAGCTATTTACCCTCCAATGGAACCTTGTAATACTTTATCACGGAACTCTCTTAGAGCATTCATGTGCTAACAGGAATATTGATGCTTATCATGTTGTTGTTGGTCAGTTGCTAAGTCGTGTCCAGCTCTTTGTGGCCCCATGGACTGCAGCAGCCAGGCTCCCCTGTCCTTCACTATCTCCTAGAGTTTGCTCAAATTCATGTCCATTAAGTCAGTGATGATATCTTACCATATCATTCTCTGCTGCCCCCTTCTCTTTTTGCCTTCCATCTTTCCTAGCATCAGGGTCTTTCCCAGTGAGTCAGCTCTTTGCATCAGGTGGCCAAAGTATTGGAGCTTTAGCATCAGTCCTTCCAATGAATATTCAGGTATGTTCATTATATTGCTGATCTTATTTCCTCCTCCTTGAAGGAAAGGACCACATTCTCATCACCTTGCACCTCATGCTCACTTTCCTCTTTCTCATACTCAATGCTTTATACTGACTTGATTTGGAGATACTTCTGTATTTTAACCTAAATTCCTACTCTTTTCACAGGATTTCACAATCATATTAAACACAGAAAACATGAGACAGAAAACTGCATCCTTCATTTCTAACGAAGATGAACTTAAGAGTGGAAATGCTAAATAGAATTTACTACTAAAGCTCAAAGGTATTTAGTTTATTTAAGAAGCCAAATTATAGAGGGTTATATATGGTTAAAATTTCACTGAGTCCCTACTGAATTCATAAATATTATCAAATGGAACTAAAGCAGAGTTTTCATAAAAACTGACATTTTCAAAAAAGCTTTATTTGTTTTAATCTTTCTCTTCCTTTCGACAAGATTAAGACTGTAAATGGCAAATGGTTAAACAGGAGCGCCAAAAAATACCATCTGCAAGGCATCTGGCCTTAAACAAACACACCAAAATGCCAGCTCTGAAGTATCTACCTTAATGTGTTTATAAATTTGTCTCTTATGTTCTTACTTAAAATCACAGTTCTTTAGGGAGCTCTTTTCGACAGTTTGTATGTACACACAATTCATGGACATATAATATTCAGCATGAACTTCTAAAACTCTCCAAAACTAAGAAAGAAGCGAGGCAAGTAAAATTTTAGATCCCAGTCATTTTATTTCAGGATATGTTGAACTACACACATTGGATAAGAAGTTCTGGTATTCTTAATAATGCCATTATACTATTATGTGCCACATGTGTAAATTCCTCACTCTAAAAACCAGGCCTCTTGAATACTGATCAGTAAATCTGTGGTTATCCTTAACCTAAATATTTTTATTTGCTTAAAACATACATCAGAGATAGACTTGAAGGGAGAAAGGAGACAGAAATGTGACTAAGTCATGCTGAAAGTTTGGAAGAAACACTGTGGGATCTAAATTTTACTAGCCTTACTTCCCTTTAAGTTGTGGGGAGTTTTAGAAGCTCTTGCTGAACACAGGGAAGAATTATAATATTATTAGCAGAGGCTAGAGGCTGGAGCATCAAGCAGATTTTTCCAGCAGAAGGTACGAGTATAGTGAGTTTGTGTCCTGTGAGAAGTATGGAGCCATGAAGGCCGCCAATCCTCCTCGTCCCCTCCCAGGACATTCACCGAACGACTGCAAAATACCAGGAATTCTAATAGGTGCAGGACACATAGCGTAAATAGAACAGAACATATTTGTGCTCCTGCAAGGTCTCTCAGCAAGTATGTAGTGTGCAGTGTTACCAGAGACCTTTTAAGTACCCTTCTTTTAGCATCTGATTATCACCAGGGCTATGAGATTTACCTTCACAGACCCATAGACTTAGTTCCTTGACTCCGTAAATTTGATCATTCTATTGTTTACTTTTTATATTTATATTCTTCCATTAATCATTCACCTGCATTTGTCTTTTCAGCTGAAGAACATTAATTTTTTCCCATCCATTTATCTTTATGTAGCTACCTCACTTCCATGTAAACTTTAGTTCTTTCTCCCTAGATTACCTAGCAAATATACATTTGTAGTATTATAGAAAACAGAAATGTACAAACAACTTATTCTGAGAATTTCTTAGCTTTAAAATCAGCATATTCACTTTGTGACACTCACTCTAATGAAAAGCTGTCTTGTTTTGGAGGTACGATATAACTGTCTATTTCTTTAGGGAAACTAGATTTCACATATTTTAGGCACAGTTTGGAATTCTTTCTTACACATTTGTCCTAAGAGCGCGTTCTCAATTCTGTACCTCTTAACGGGGCACATTCTAGAAGTTTAATGATATGTGCAAAGCTGAGTTGCTTTCTCTATATTTGTGTTGTCGGATATAGTCACGTGGTTGAACACTTGAAATGTGGCTAGGATGAATCGTGATCTGTTGTAGTTGTAAAATCTGCACCACATTTCAAAGACTATAAAAAAAAGTCTCCTTAAATTTTATGTTATGCGGAAATGACAATGTTTTAGGTTTATGGGTCAAATAAAAGATTACTAAAACTGTTTACTGGCTAATTTCTACTTTTTCAAACGTGGCTACAAGAACATTTAAAATTACTTAAGTGGCATGCATTTTATTTATATTGGAGAGTGCTATTGTTTGCGAAAACTCGTCAAAGGCCTGAACTCAATCATCCAGGATATTACATCCAATCATTTTTACCGTTTCCCCTTATCCTTAAGGCAAATCTGTGACAAAATATTCTCCTAGTAATTAGATGATTTGGGAACCTATAGTATGGATATTCATCAAAAGCTTTCTGAAAGTTGAGAATGCATTTACTGTTTCCATTTCTTTTATATGTTTGTTAAGCATCTTCATACTAGACAGGAAAGATTTCCATATACATTGCATTTTCTCCCAAATGACTAGCTTCCTTCTACAAAATGCTTCCTGTATTCAGTGGCCCTAACCTTCACTCTGGAAGTAGAAGAAGAATCATTCAGTTCAGTCGCTCAGTCGTGTCTGACTCTTTGCGTCTCCATGGACTGCAGCACACCAGGTGTCCCTGTCCATCACCAACTCCCGGAATTTATTCAAACTCATGTCCACAGAGTCGGTGATGCCATCCAACCATCTTATCCTTTGTCGTCCACGTCTCCTCCCGCCTTCAATCTTTCCCAGCATCAGTGTCTTTTCTAATGAGTCAATTCTTCACATCAGGTGGCCAAAGTATTGGAGTTTAAGCTTCAACATCAGTCCTTCCAATGAATATTCAGGACTGATTTCCTTTAGGATGGACTGGTTGGATCTCTTGGCTGTCCAATGGACTCTCAAGAGTCTTGTCCAACACCACAGTTCAAAAGCATCAATTGTTCAGTGCTCAGCTTTCTTTATAGTTCAACTCTCACATCCATACATGACTACTGGAAAAACCATAGTCTTGACTAGACGGACCTTTGTTGGCAAAGCAATGTCTCTGCTTTTTAACATGCTGTCTAGGTTGGTCATAACTTTTCTTCCAAAAAGTAAGACTCTTTTAATTTCATGGCTGCAGTCACCATCTGCAGTGATTTTGGAGCCCCCCAAAATAAGGTCTAGGACAGTTTCCCCATCTATTTGCCATAAAGTGATTGGCCCAGATGCCATGATCTTAGTTTTCAGAATGGTGAGTTTTAAACCAACTTTTTCACTCTGCTCTTTCACTTTCATCAAGAGGCTCTTTAGTTCCTCTTCACTTTCTGCCGTAAGGGTGGTGTCATCTGCATATCTGAGGTTATTGATGTCTCTCCCACCAATCTTAATTCCAGCTTGTGCTTCATCCAGCCCAGCATTTCTCATGATGTACTCTGCATATAAATCAAATTAGCAGGGTGATAATATACAGCCTTGACGTACTCCTTCCCTATTTGGAACCAGTCTGTTGTTCCATGTCGTTGTAACTGTTGTTTCCTGACCTGCATACAGATTTCCCAAGAGGCAGGTCAGGTGGTCTGGTACTCCCATCTCTTTCAGAATTTTCCATAGTTTATTGTGATCCACACAGTCAAAGGCTTTGGCACAGTCAATAAAGCAGAAATAGATGTTTTTCTGGAACTCTCTTGCTTTTACAATAATCCAACAGATGTTGGCAATTTGATCTCTGGTTCCTCTGCATTATCTAAATCCAGCTTGAATACCTGCAAGTTAATAGTTCATGTACTGTTGAAGTCCGGCTTGGAGAATTTTGAGCATTACTTTATTAGCGTGTGAGATGAGTCCAATTGTGCACTAGTTTGAGCATTCCTTGGCACTGCCTTTCTTTGGGATTAGAATGAAAACTGACCATTTCCAGTCCTGTGGCCACTGCTGAGATTTCCAAATTTGCTGGGATATTGAGTGTAGCACTTTCACAGCATCATCTTTTAGGATCTGAAATAGCTCAACTGGAATTCCATCACCTCCACTAGCTTTGTTCGTAGTGATGCTTTCTAAGGCCCACTTGACTTCACATTCCAGGATGTCTGGCTCTAGGTCAGTGATCACACCATTGTGGTTATCTGAGTCATGAAGATCTTTTTTGTACAGATCTTCTGTGTATTCTTGCCACCTCTTCTTAATATCTTATGCTTCTGTTCAGTTCAGTTCAGTCGCTCAGTTGTGTCCAACTCTTTGCAACCCCATGAATCACAGCACGCCAGGCCTCCCTGTCCATCATCAACTCCCGGAGTTCACTCAAACTCATGTCCATTGAGTTGCTGATGCCATCCAGCCATCTCATCCTCTGTCGTCCCCTTCTCCTCCTGCCCCCAATCCCTCTGAGCATCAGGGTCTTTTCCAATGAGTCAACACTTCGCATGAGGTGGCCCAAGTATTGGAGTTTCAGCTTCAGCATCAGTCCCTCCAATGAATACCCAGGACTGATCTCCTTTAGGATGGATTGGTTGGATCTCCTTGCTTCTGTTAGGTCCATACATTTCTGTCCTTTATTGTGCTCATCTTTGCATGAAATGTTCCCTTGGTATCTCTAATTTTCTTGAAGAGATCGCTAGTCTTTCTCATTCTATTGCTTTCCTCTATTTCTTTGCACTGATCACTGAGGAAGGCTTTCTTAGCTCTCCTTGTTAGTCTTTGAAACTCTGCATTCAAATGGGTATATCTTTCCTTCTCTCCTTTGTTTTTTGGTTTTCTTCTTTTCACAGCTATTTGTAAGGCCTCCTCAGACAGCCATTTTGCTTTTTTGCATTTCTTTTTCTTGGAGATAGTCTTGATCACTGTCTCCTGTATAATGTCACAAACTTCCATCCATAGTTCTTCAAGCACTCTATTAGATTTAATCCCTTGAATCTATTTGTCACTTCCACTGTATAATCATAAGGGATTTGATTTAGGTCATACCTGAATGGTCTAGTGGTTTTCCCTACTTTCTTCAATTGAAGTCTGAATTTGGCAATTAGGAGTTCATGATCTGAGCCACAGTCAGCTCCTGGTCTTGTTTTTGCTGACTGTATAGAGCCTCTCCATCTTTGGCTGCAAATAATATAATCAATCTGATATCAGTGTTGATTATCTGGTGATGTCCACGTGTAGAGTCTTCTCTTGTGTTGTTGGAAAAGGGTGTTTGCTATGACCAGTGCGTTCTCTATTAGACTTTGCCCTGCTTCATTCTGTACTCCAAGGCCAAATTTGCCTGTTACTCCAGGTGTCCCTTGACTTCCTACTTTTGCATTCCAGTCACCCATGATAAAAAGGACATCTTTTTTGGGTGTTAGTTCTAAAAGGTCTTGTTGGTATTCATAGAACTGTTCAACTTCGGCTTCTTCAGCATTACTACTCAGGGCACGGACTTGGATTACGGTGATACTGAATGGTTTGCCTTGGAAACGAACAGAGATCGTTCTATTGTTTTTGAGATTGCATCCAAGTACTGCATTTTGGACTCTTTTGTTGACTATGATGGCTACTCCATTTCTTCTAAGGGATTCTTGCCCATAGTCGTGGATATAATGGGCATCTGAGTTAAATTCACCCATTCCAGTCCATCTTAGTTCACTGATTCCTTGAATGTCGACATTCACTCTTGCCATCTCCTGTTTGACCACTTTTAATTTGTGTTGATTCACGGACCTAACCTTCCAGATTCCTATGCAATATTGCTCTTTACAGCATTGGACTTTGCTTCTATCACCAGTCACATCCCCAGCTGGGTGTTGTTTTTGTTTTGGCTGTGTCTCTTCATTCTTTCTAGAGATATTTCTCCACTGATCTCCAGTAGCAGATTCATTGGAGTCTATATTAAGGCAGATTATCAAGCTCAATCTTTGGCAATTAAACATGGCTGACCTTATTTTGAAGGCTCTTTCACTCAACTTCCATCTCCCCACAGTCTCAAAGTTCTCCTTGCCTCTGGTCTAAAATAATCCACTAACACCACTCCCGAATTGTCTCCTAATTATCAGACTACCACACACAGTCTAATTTTTGTTAAGAGGTAGTGGGATTGGAGGGAACAAGAACAGATCCTATGAGCAAAAAGACTTTGGTTCTGTATATATGGTAAAAGAATCCAGTATTTCGTAGACTCTGAAGTATTACTTATGTGACATATTTGGTTTACATGTTTCTTTTCCTATACTGACAGTTCTTAGAAAGTAGGCATCATCTCGTCAAATGTTTCTCTAATTCTAGTCAAAGTCAAAGTCGCTCGGTTGTGTCCAACTTTTTGAGACCCTATGGACTATACAGTCCATGGAATTCTCTAGGCCAGAATACTGGAGTGGGTAGCCTTTCCCTTCTCCAGGGGATCTTCCCAACCTAGGGATCGAACCCAGGTGTCCTGCATTGCAGGCATTATTTTTTACCAGCTGAGTCACAAGGGAAACCCAAGAATACTGGAGTGGGTAGCCTATTCCTTCTCCAGCGGATCTTCCTGACCCAGGAATCGAAGTGGGGGTCTAATTCTAAGAGTAGGTTAAAAGAAAATGAAAGGGAATCTGATATAAATTATTTATCTCTCAGAATCAAATCCTTTAAAAAAATGAGGTTTTGATAGGGAAGCGGTAGTAGAGAGAAGGAAAAGTACCAATCAAGTAAAACAAAAAGATAAAGTCTAGACTCTAGATGACTTCTGACTTCATGATTTTGGATGTGGCTGATCCTATCTAAAGCCCTTCTTAGAGCAGTGGCCAATTTCAAGTTGCCAGCTGACAACACATAACCCTCTAAAAGGAATACATTCATTCTGATTAAGAGTTTCAAATGATTATTTATGGACTCTCCCCAAGTGGTTAGCAGAATGCTTTTCAGGAATTTATTACTTCTTATTTTTCAGACAAATCTGAAATGTCATGACATCTCCTAATGTCTTTAACGGTTCTCTGCGGCATCTACATACCGGGCTACGTAAGTGCTTAATAAGACATTAGGCGCTGCTGCTTTTCATACTGAACACGCGACTGCAGCAGTAGCTCTCTTTTGCCCACCTACTATACATCCAGAGAAGAGTCCTTGCTAATTCCTCACCACCTCAAAGGAAGACATCGATATTCTTTCTTCCTGTCTGATAGTGACACATTATGTGGATGGACTGCCTTAACAGTTATTTAGATTTTTATCCTTCTACCTCTAATTAGAGAAGGGAAAACTTAAATCTTACAAGAGACAATTGCTATCAAGGGTCTCAGGGCATAGTCTGGTAGACTGGAAGGAGAGGGAATAGGGCTAGTATCAAAAATGTACATTAAAAAGCTTGTCTTAAAAATTCAAACTCCTTTCATATTTTTATTCAAAATGGAGAACAAGGGAAAGCTAGACTGAACAGCCGGGTGCCAAAAGGCCCCCACTGCTTTTCCCTCAGCCCCAGAATTTCCACATTCAGAGGTTCCACAGCTCATTTTCATGGTGCCTTCTTCTCTTCTCCCCAGATGGCCTCAAGAATTTCACGTTGCACCAAGAATAAAACAATGTTTGAAGACTCCAGTGGCAGTTTGGATAACTGATGGAAGAGAAGACATGGACGGCACAGACAGGATAGTAAAGAGAGATAAAAGAAAAGAGTATTTACAGATAACCTATCTTATGTCCAGGAGTAAGGGTAAAGCAAGTGGGTGGTCAAGGATGAGTGAGCTCTAATTCTGGGAGGGTAAGACTCAAGATCTCTCCTTCTTTAAAACCACGTATGTCTAAGTGACATTTATGAGATCTGTTTGCTTTACCATGCACACAATAATGATTATGTGTGATCAATATGTTTAATATGTGTATATGTTAAGTTGCTTCAGTCATGTCTGACTCTTTGCAACCCTATGGACCATAGCCTGCTTAGCTCCTCTGTCCATGGGATTCTGCAGGCAAGAATACTGGGGTGGGTTGCCATGCCCTTCTCCAGGGGATCTTCTGGACCCAGGGATTGAACCAGTGTGTCTTAGGTTTCCTGCATGGGCAGGTGGGTTCTTTATCACTAGCACCACCTGCGAAGTTCCATGTTTAATAGATGTCAGGTTAACTGTATTGTCAATAGAGCTGAGCTATACTGTTGTCTTCATCGTTTCCTACTGAAATATCATGGCCTGAAACTTTTTCAAAATCTGAAAACTCCTTAAATTTGTTCCTTAGTAAAAAAGCAAACTATCATCATCAAACCTGTATAGTGCAACAGACGGAAATAAATCATAAAGTACCCTGCCTCTTTTGGTGCAAGTAAATACATTTTTAGTATTGACACTGTCATCACTTGCAAGATGATCCTCTAATTTTTGTTTAAGCCTAATTTCCAATTTATTCCTCATTCTATCTCATGAGGAATCTTTACTTATTATTTTTAAAGAACAAAGGCTACCATAAAGTACTTCATTTACCCTATGAGCTCTTTTATTGTGCAAATAAGCTAACAAACAGGGCACCGAACTGAGTGTCTGATTTTGATCCAAACTTTCCTCAGATTTCTAATACGGTAGGAAGTAGGTTCTATGCAGGGTATTTATTAAATTATTCTTTTAAATTATTCTCTGACATTCCAAATTAAGAAAAATTTCACAAGACAATTAAGTTCTTTTCTTACTTAAGCCACTATTCATTAGATTTAGCTAGGACTTACACCTATTGCATTACAACTGTTCCACTTCCATCGCCAGCTCCAACATCTGTGCAAATACCAAAAATTCAAAACTTTCCATTTATTATTGATCTTACCCAACTTAAGAGCATAAGGTACATTACACTTTAAAAAAAGGTTTGAAAAACTCAAAGGCATATTTAAAACATGTAATTAAGTTTCTTTCAAATACTTTTTTTAGCACATTTATTTTTTAATGATAAACTTTTTTCTAGCCAAATTTGCAATGTATCTCAAATTATCAAATCCTATTCTCTAATGCTTTACGTAGTCTGGAGAAACACTGTGATTCTCCTCCCTAGGGTTATTGAATTCAGACACATGTGATTTAATGCCTGGAGACACTTCAGTGCTGCTGCCATTTTTGACACCAGATGTAATTACTAACCTAGAATTCCTTCCCCAAAACTACCTATGACATATGCTAAGATCTAAAATTATGACTCAAGATTAAAGTCTCAGTAACCTTTGCTACAAAATATTAAAGCTGTCTAATCGCATATCTTTGCAAGTATAATAAAGGAAACTGAAAATGCCAACAGCAATGGCAAATTAGGACCCTTTCATATCTAGACAAAACAATGCTGGTTTTCACGTATTTATTTATTTGAGAACAAACTGTAAACCTGGCTATTTTCTCTGAGAAGTTGCTTCAAATTGTTTGAGATGTAACAAAGGAAAGGTGGCATGAACAACCACAAGAGAAAGGGGAGGTTTTCCTATAAAAAACTATTTTGACCCTGTCACTCAGTTCAGTTCAGTTCAGTCCTTCAGTCGTGTCCAGCTCTTTGCAGCCCTATGGACTGCAGTCCCATGTCCCAAATCCTATGCTCCTAATTACTTTCACATATTCAAACTCTGGGGGTCAGCCCATCCTCCCTTTTCAGCTTTATTTCTCCCTCCTTTCCCATACTCATTGAAATTACTCTATTCCAAAAGAATTTCACAGTGTTCAATTTTTTTACATAAGAATGTTCACAATTACTACATAGACAAGCTGGCAACAATTCAAAAGTCAAAGGGACATCCATAAAAATACCACCTAACCATTAAAAGTCAAAATTTTTGAAAGCATGGTAATATGTTTATGTACCTGTTTAAAAAATTGAGAACTGTCTTTTTTAAAATGCTATGAAGAATAACAGGCTATTCTAGAAATTCCAAAAAGTACCCTTACTGCTACTGTGAAACAGCTAGGTAATACAGTTCAAAAGTACTTATTCACCAGTATAATGAAGACAAAAGAGAGAGCTTTCTTAAATACTGGCTACCGAATAATAATCATAGGATTAGTTATACTGCCACCAAGAGTTAAATGTGAACAGCTAAATATTTAACTTATTAAACACAACTTTAAAAACACAATAATTTATTCCTGCAAAAAACTACTGATGTACTAAACAGATCTTACCTTAAAACAGACTAAAAGTAACTTTGGAGCGGTCTGGGGTACCAAAAGCACTCTTGGAATTTTATTATTCAGTTCAGTTCAGTTCAGGTGGTCAGTCGTGTTCGACTCTTTGCGACCCCATGAATCGCAGCACACCAGGCCTCCCTGTCCATCACAAGCTTCCGGAGCTCACTCAGACTCACGTCCATCGAGTCAGTGATGCCATCCAGCCATCTCATCCTCTGTCATCCCCTTCTCCTCCTGCCCTCAATCCCTCCCAGCATCAGAGTCTTTTCCAATGAGTCAACTCTTTGCATGAGGTGGCCAAAGTACTGGAGTTTCAGATTCAGCATCATTCCTTCCAAAGAAATCCCAGGGCTGATCTCCTTCAGAATGGACTGGTTGGATCTCCTTGCAGTCCAAGGGACTTTCAAGAGTTTTCTCCAACACCGCAGTTCAAAAGCATCAATTCTTCGGTGCTCAGCCTTCTTCACAGTCCAACTCTCACATCCATACATGACCACAGGAAAAACCATAGCCTTGACTAGACGGACCTTTGTTGGCAAAGTAATGTCTCTGCTTTTCCATATGCTATCTAGGTTGATCATAACTTTCCTTCCAAGGAGTAAGCATCTTTTAATTTCATGGCTGCAGTCACCATCTGCAGTTATTTTGGAGCCCCCCAAAATAAAGTCTGACACTGTTTCCACTGTTTCCCCATCTATTTCCCATGAAGTGATGGGACTGGATGCCATCATCTTCATTTTCTGAATGTTGAGCTTTAGGCCAACTTTTTCACTCTCCTCTTTCACCTTCATCAAGAGGCTTTTTAGTTCCTCTTCACTTTCTGTCATAAGGGTGGTGTCATCTGCATATCTGAGGTTATTGATATTTCTCCCAGCAATCTTGATTCTAGCTTGTGCTTCTTCCAGCCCAGCATTTCTCATGATGTACTCTGCATATAAGTTAAATAAGCAGGGTGACAATATACAGCCTTGACGTACTCCTTTTCCTATTTGGAACCAGTCTGTTGTTCCATGTCCAGTTCTAACTGTTGCTTCCTGACCTGCATACAAATTTCTCAAGAGGCAGATCAGGTGGTCTGGTATTCCCATCTCTTGAAGAATTTTCCACAGTTTATTGCAACTCACACAGTCAAAGGCTTTGGCATAGTCAATAAAGCAGAAATAGATGTTTTTCTGGAATTCTCTTGCTTTTTCCATGATCCAGCGGATGTTGGCAATTTCATCTCTGGTTCCTCTGCCTTTTCTAAAACCAGCTTGAACATCTCGAAGTTCACGGTTCACGTACTGCTGAAGCCTGGCTTGGAGAATTTTGAGCATTACTTTACTAGCGTGTGAGATGAGTGCAGTTGTGTGGTAGTTTGAGCATTCTTTGGCATTGCCTTTCTTTGGGATTGGAATGAAAACTGACCTTTTCCAGTCCTGTGGCCACTGCTGAGTTTTCCAAATTTGCTGGCATATTGAGTGCAGCACTTTCATAGCATCATCTTTCAGGATTTGAAATAGCTCAGCTGGAATTCCATCACCTCCACTAGCTTTGTTCATAGTGATGCTTTCCAAGGCCCACTTGACTTCACATTCCAGGATGTCTGGCTCTAGGTCAGTGATCACACCATCGTGATTATCTGGGTCGTGAAGATCTTTTTTGTACAGTTCTTCTGTGTATTCTTGCCACCTCTTCTTAATATCTTCTGCTTCTGTTAGGTCCCTACCATTTCTGTCCTTTATCGAGCCCATCTTTGCATGAAATGTTTCCTTGGTATCTCTAATTTTCTTGAAGAGATCTCTAGTCTTTTCCATTCTGTTGTTTTCCTCTATTTCTTTGCATTGATCGCTGAGGAAGGCTTTGTTGTTATCTCTTCTTGCTATTCTTTGGAACTCTGCATTCAGATGCTTATATCTTTCCTTTTCGCTTCTCTTCTTTTCACAGCTATTTGTAAGGCCTCCCCAGACAGCCATTTTGCTTTTTTGCATTTCTTTTCCATGGGGATGGTCTTGATCCCTGTCTCCTGTACAATGTCACGAACCTCAGTCCATAGTTCATCAGGCACTCTATCTATCAGATACAGTCCCTTAAATCTATTTCTCACTTCCACTGTATAATCATAAGGGATTTGATTTAGGTCATACCTGAATGGTTTAGTGGTTTTCCCTACTTTCTTCAATTTTATTATTAATAAATCCATAATATCTCAGTATATGCTTAGTAAACTAAATAAACCTTTTTTTTTTTTTTTTTAACAGTCTGAGGGTCCCTTTAGGACACTGACTTTTTTTTCCTTCTCTATTTCAGCCATAAAATTCTGGGATTCTATTTTCATTGTGTAACTTCATGGGCTTAATGAAGAAATTTTGTAGACAATATCTTGAATAAATGTTCTAAAATCTTTAATAGACTACTAGATTTATGCAAATTCCTAGAAGCAAGACATAACTGCTACTAAAACTGCTATGCAGAACATTCAAAAACACTAACTCAACTTTGAAAACAAATTAGCTAATAACTAGTGACAATTTTTACTCATTTAGGAACCCAAAGAACACAGACAAGTCCAAATAAAACATAATGAGATTAAAGCACTGTTTTTATTTTTAATTATAGCACTTAAAATATTTTAAAAATGCTTTTACAGTTTTTTCAAACTCTTTGCAATTTAGGTGACAGCTTCTTTTGAGAGAGATCAAAAAAGGAACCAGAACTTTCACACACCAAATCAGATCTGATCAGTCGCTCAGTCATGTCCGACTTTTTGCGACCCCATGAATCGCAGCACACCAGGCCTCCCTGTCCATCATCAACTCCCGGAGTTCACTCAGACTCACGTCCATCGAGTCAGCGATGCCATCCAGCCATCTCATCCTCTGTCGTCCCCTTTTCCTCCTGCCCTCAATCCCTCCCAGCATCAGAGTCTTCTCCAATGAGTCAACTCTTCGCATGAGGTGGCCAAAGTACTGGAGTTTCAGCTTCAGCATCATTCCTTCCAAAGAAATCCCAGGGCTGATCTCCTTCAAATTGGACTGACTGGATCTCCTTGCAGTGCAAGGGACTCTCAAGTCTTCTCCAACACCACAGTTCAAAAGCATCAATTCTTTGGCGCTCAGCCTTCTTCACAGTCCAACTCTCACATCCATACATGACCACAAGAAAAACCATAGCCTTGACTAGACGGACCTTTGTTGGCAAAGTAATGTCTCTGCTTTTCCATATGCTATCTAGGTTGATCATAACTTTCCTTCCAAGGAGTAAGCGTCTTTTAATTTCATGGCTGCAGTCACCATCTGTAGTGATTTTGGAGCCCAGAAAAATAAAGTCTGACACTGTTTCCACTGTTTCCCCATCTATTTCCCATGAAGTGGTGGGACTGGATGCCATGTAGGTCCCAAATCCATTCTCTTCTTTCCATTGCCTTGGCTACCACCTAGTTAAAGTAGCCAATGCCTCCCCTAAATGCCTCTTAACTGATCTGATCTCTCTGCAGGTTTACCCCTGTCCTCTTGTGATTCTTTGTCTGTGCAGGCAGACGAGTATCAAACCTCTCCCTGGGACAGCACAACAAAAACAGGGTCTCTTGTCTTGAGATACAAGAGACTGTTTCCCCAGCAGCTAACACAGTGCCTGGTACAAAGTAAGTGCTCACAAAATATCCGATGAATCAATGAATGAATGAATGCTCTGAATGTACATACTTTTCAATGTTTTCAGAATTATTTCCCTCTGATCCCACAACTATGAAACAACTAAAGTTATAACAAGAAAATTAGTCAAACAAGGTTTTTGATGCAAGCAAGCAATTAATATCATAGCTTTATGTGATTCATTTTATTATGGATGCATTACAAAAAAACAAATAAGAGCTGTTCATAAGTATTTGCAAATGACTAAAAATAACTCGATACAGAAATATTAAAAAAACAGTTATAGAATATAAACTTTATACAGATGTAAAACTAAGCAAATTTATCTTACCGTCTTAATAGAACTCCTTTGCTTTTCTTCCCAAACACCAGTACTCAGTTCAAGTGTGCAATGAATATTTGCTTCAGTGTCATAAGATCCAAAAATAAGTAATCTGAAGTATAAAATAAAATATAGGGACTATTATACCAATTATATGTATTAAACTTTTTCTTCCTGATCATTATACCAAAAGTTAATAAATTACTCTGTTAACAGAGGAAAAAATTTAATTAAACGCTTGGTACATGCTCTAGTAGAAAAGTGAAATAAAATGAAAAATCAGATGAAACTCTAGGACACACTGTTTCTAAGCAGCTTATTCAAAGAAAGTAGTATCTATTCATGAGGTTAAAAAAATTGACCAGACATCTATACATAGTAGCAAATGCTATAGATTTTCAAATCAGGCTGCTGAATTTTAAATATAAGTTGCAAAGTGATGCATATATACAGTATGATGCCATCTCTGTAAAAATTAAACACACATAAAATAGTATAATATAGTTGCTTATGAACGCGCGCGCGCACACACACACACACCTCTCCATCCACTAATGTGACTTGGGCAAATTATTTAACTTCTCGAAACTCATGTCTTCCTCTGGAAACTTCAGGCCAAAAACAGAAACTTACCTCTTAGAAGCAGCTGTTGTGAGAATAAGAGACAATGCACATAGGCATTTAGCATAGTGTTTAGCAAACAGTCTGGAGAAAGAAATGGCACCCCACTCCAGTACTCTTGCCTGGAGAACTCCATGGACAGAGGAGCCTGGTGGGCTGCAGTCTATGGCATCTCAAAACGTCAGACAAGACTGAGTGACTACCACTTAGTGAACAGTCAGTGCTCACTATAGGTTTACTATTTCTATTACGGTGAAAACAACTGTGACAGAATAACTGTGCCACTTAATTTTACTGTTTAATATTTAGATCTAAAAAGGAAATCTTGGATCCAATCTTGCGATGATATAAAGCAGTTTTTCTTATTGAAGGAAAAAAACGTTACCCACATGTTCAACTTCTATATTACATATCTCCTAAGTCAGAATGTAAGTCTGCCAATGTGTTTTAGGAGTAAGTTTGCAAATAGCTTTAGCATTAATCACCATTTTGATTGTTACTCTATTACTTTATCTCTACACAAAGATCATAGGGACAGGAGTAAGATAATGAAAGAAAAGTGGATAAACGACCTTATAGTATTAAGAGAAAATTATGTCCTAAGGTTGGAGAACTGAAGAAAACCATGCCCATACCTCACAAACTCGTTTAATAAACTGAAAAGTCAGAATAAACTCATAGCAAAAAAGTTCCTAAATTTAAATAATTTTTAATCTTAAATGGAAATTTAAACTTACTACCTAACAATTTATTGCCAAGAGCATTAAAAATCTTCATAATTCAAAAATACTAGGCTTAAAAATTGAGAATTTTCATTCAGCAAAGCTCTGCTGCCACCATCTGTTCAAAAGAGCAAACTACCTGAAGGATTTACTGTCGATCCAGAGAAGGCTATGCACCATCTGCTGCTGCTGCTGCTGCTAAGTCGCTTCAGTCGTGTCTGACTCTGTGCGACCCCATAGACGGCAGCCCACCAGGCTCCCCCGTCCCTGGGATTCTCCAGGCAAGAACACTGGAGTGGGTTGCCATTTCCTTCTCCAATGCATGAAAGTGAAAAGTGAAAGTGAAGTCGCTCAGTCATGTCCGACTCTAGCGACCCCATGGACTGCAGCCCACCAGGCTCCTCCATCCATGGGATTTTCCAGACAAGAGTACTGGAGTGGGGTGCCATTGCCTTCTCCAATGCACCATCTAGTACTCCCAAATTCTCAACAAGTATTACAGGATTCAGGAATGAGAAAGCATAATTCTTGCAATCCTTCCCTAAAACCATAAATCATTCTATATTTTTGACAACACTTTAAAAAAATTTTAAAAACATGTAATAAAAAGTAACCAAAAAGTAAGCCATAGAAATAAATGTCTGATAAGAAATAAATTTCTTTTTTGTTTCAGAAAATAAATTGCTGATAAGAAAACATAAAAGCAAACATTTGTGACCTTAATCAGGCAACAATTTCTTAAAACAGGAGACCAAAAGCACAGGTAACAAAAGAAAAAATAGGTGAATGGAACTTTACTGAAATTAAAATTTTTCTCCTTCAAAGGATACCACCAAGTAAGCAAAGACAATCCACAGAATGTGCAAATCAGATGTCTCATAAGGACCTATTATAACCCGATTGAAAAATGGACAAAGAATATGAATAGACATTTATCCAAAGAAGATATGCGAACAGCCAATCAACACATGAAAATATGCTCAACATCATTAGTCATCAGGGAAATGCAAATTAAAACCACAATGAGATACACTTCATACCCACTAGATGGCTAATGTAAAAAGAGAGAAATATGGGTGAGGATATGGAGAACCTAGAATCCTCACACATTGCTGGAGGGGTTGGAAAATGATGTACTCACTTGCTCCTTAAAAAGTTAACATAGAATTAACATATATGACCCAGAAATTCTACTCCTAGATATATAATCAAGAAAAATAAAAGCATACATTCACACAAAAACTTGACATGAATGTCCATGATAGCATTAGTCACAACAGCCAAAAAGTGAAAACAACCCATATGTCCGTGAGGTCATGAGCAGGTAAATAAGATACGGCATATGGCATATACACACGATGAAATATTATTTGGTAACAAAAGGCAATGAAGTGATGATACATGCTACAATATGGATAAACCCTGAAAACAAGGTAAGTGAAAAAAGCCAGTCACAAAAGACCTCGTACTGTATGGAATGTCTGCTGCTGCTGCTAAGTCGCTTCAGTTGTGTCCAACTCTGTGTGACCCCATAGACGGCAGCCCACCAGGCTCCCCCGTCCCTGGGATTCTCCAAGCAAGAACACTGAAGTGGGTTGCCATTTCCTTCTCCAATGCACGGAAGTGAAAAGTGAAAGAAGTCGCTCAGTCGTGTCTGACTCTTAGCGACCTCATGGACTAAAGCCTGCCATGCTCCCCCGGTCCATGGGATTTTCCAGGCAAAAGAGTACTGGAGTGGGGTGCCATTGCTTTCTCCGATGGAATGTGTGGAAATAAGCAAATTTACAGAGGCAAAAGTAGCATCAAAGATCACTGATCATAGATCACCATAACAAATAATAATGAAAAAGTTTGAAATACTCTGGGAATTAACAAAATATGACATAGACACAAAGTGAGCAAATGCTGTAGGAAAAAATGGTGTTGACAGACTTGCTCAATGTAGGGTTGTCACTTAATGTAGGGTTGGCACAAACCCTCAATTTCTAAATGTAATATTTATGAAATACAGTAAAGCAAGGCGCAGTAAAACAGGTATACTTGTGTATCTCTACTGCTATTTCATGTAGTAAAACTATTTTCATGCTTCTGATATCTGAATAGTTAAAGAATTTGAGAAAATTAAGTACAAACCCGGATGACATAAAGCCAACACTGTGTTAAAATGCCAGACTCCAAAATATTTCAGTGTGATGTTGGTATGCTATACACTTACATATGATACCTTCAACAAAAGTGAACTGTGAAATGAACTGTGGTGAGAAAAATAGAATTCAACAGACTATTGGTTACATAAGGTCTGGGGGAAGAGAACTAGGGAGAATAGGAATTGACTGCTACTGAGTGTGGAGCTTCTGCGACAGGGACAAAAATATTGTAAACTCAGACTGTGGTGACAGCTGTACCTTCTCCCTCTGAAGCAAGTGTCACTACTTCCCTTCAGGTCCTGGAGGAGAAACACTGTCTTGAACTTTATAACCTCTAATATTAGAAATAACCAATACTTGACCAAGTCAAAGTTCAATGAGATCATAACTCACCTAGACTCAAATTCTTAACATTCCTTGGCTGCTTCTGCCTACACCACCCACGTATTCTGTCACTCACTAAATCCTGCCCTAGGTATACCCTTTGGCCCTTTCGTTTCTACTAATACATGTATTTCAAGAACTTACTTCCTCACTTTTAACCTATAATACCTCTTAATTTGTTTCTGGGCCTTCAATTTCTCTTACCACGCAATGCGTACTATAAACAGCAATTTCTGAAAACAAGTGTTATCTTAATGTCACCTTCAGGTATCTTTAATAAGTTCATCAGAAGCACTTGATTGACAGTTATGGCATCATGGTCAAAGGGAGGGAAAATTCAGATATAATACTCTTGAATTTTTATTTTTCTGACCACAGTTCATTTCACAGTTCACTTTTGTTGAAAGTATCATATTTAAGTATATAGCATGCCAACATCACACTGAAATATTTTGGAGTCTGGCATTTTAACACAGTGTTGGCTTTATGTCATCTGGGTTTGTACTTAATTTTCTTAAGTTCTTTTGCTATTCAGATATCAGAAGCATGAAAATAGTTGTTTTACTACATGAAATAGCAGTAGAGGTATACAAGCATACCTGTTTTACCATGCCTTGCTTTACTGCTCTTTGCTTTACTATATTTTGTAAATATCACAATTTTTAAAATTGAGGGTTTGTGACAACCCTGCATTGAGCAAGTAAGTCTATCAATACCATTTTTCCTACAGCATTTGCTCACTTTGTGTCTATGTCACATTTTGTTAATTCTCAGAGTATCTCAAATTTTTCATTATCATTATATTTGTTATGGTGATCTATGATGAATGATCCTTGATGCTATTATGTAATTATTTTGGAGCACCATGAAGAAGGCAAACTTGTTTGACCTTAAAAAAATCTGTTAATGTACCTTTTATTTCAGTTGAACAATGCAGTGATGGTTTCAAGTGGAGAGAGAAGGGACTCAGCCATACATATACATGTATCCAGCAATGGCACCCCACTCCAGCACTCTTGCCTGGAAAATCCCATGGGCGGAGGACCCTGGTAGGCTGCAGTCCATGGGGTCGCTAAGAGTCAGACACAACTGAGCAACTTCACTTTCTCTTTTCACCTTCATGCATTGGAGAAGGAAATGGCAACCCACTCCAGTGTTCTTGCCTGGAGAATCCCAGGGACGGGGGAGCCTGGTGGGCTGCCGTCTATGGGGTCGCACAGAGTCGGACACGACTGAAGCGACTTAGCAGCAGCAGCAGCAGCATTCTTCCCCAAACTCCCCTCCCATCCAGGCTGCCACATAACACTGAGCAGAGTTCCATGTGCTAAACACAGTAGGTAGTTGTTGATTATCCACTTTAAACATAGCAGTGTGTTCGGGTTCATTCCCAACTCCCTAAGTATCCCTTCCCCCTGGCAACCATAAATTCATTCTCTTAAGTCTGCGAGTCTCCTTCTGTTTTGTTAAGATCATTTATCTCATCTTTTTAGATTCCACATATAAGGAATGTCACATATTTTTTCCTTCTCTGACTTACTTCACTCAGTATGACAATCTCTAGGTCCATCCATGTTGCTGCAAATGGCATTATTGCATTCTTTTTAAAGGCTGAGTAATATTTCATTGAATATATGTACCACATCTTATTTCATTCCTCTGTCAATGGACATTTAAGTTGCTTCTGTGTCTTGGCTACTGTAAATAGTGCTGTGGTGAACACGAGGGAGAATGTATCCTTTCTCATCATGTTTTTCTCCAGGGATATGCTGGGGAGTGGGATTGCAGGGTCATATGGTAGCTCTATTTTTCGTTTTTTAAGGAACCTCCATACTGTTCTCCATAGTGACTGTACCAATTTACATTCCCACCAACAGTGTAGGAGAATTCCCTTCTCTCCACATCCTCTCCAGCATTTACTGTTTCAAACTCAATTGACTTTTGAAAATAACAACAAAGGATTTAGACTATTACATAAACTTTACTGGTAAAACAGTGGCAGGATTTTAGAGCACTGACTCCAGTTTTGACAAAAGTTCTGCTGTGAATAAAATACTATCAAGCAGAACTGCTACAGAGAAATCGTCTATGAAAGGAAGACTCAATCAATGCAGCCAATTTCTCTGTTGTCTTATTCTAAGAAATTACCATGCCATCTCATCCTTCAGCAACCACCACACTTGTTAAGTCACAGGAGCCGTCAACATTAAGGCAAGATTATCCACCAGCAAAGAGTTTATGACTTGCTGAAGGCTCATATGATGGTGAGCATCGTTTGGTAATCAAGTCTTTTATAATTAAGGTATGTACATTTTTCTAGACATAATACTATCACACACTTAACAGACTACAGTACAGTGTAAACATAACTTTCACATGTATTGGGAAACCAAAACATTCACGTGATTTGCTTTATCGTCATGTTCATGTTATCGTGGTGCTCTGGAACTATGCTTATACAATTACTAAAGAAACAATACTATTTCCAACACAGCAATCTCAGGGAAGAGGAAGCAGGGCAAGAAAAGAATACCTACGTAAACCTAGGGCAAGTGAACTCCAAATTTAGGATCTTCTGAGAAGCCTGCTTCTAGTCAGAAGCAACCTAACTACAGGAAGATCCCTTATTATACCCCAGAGAAGTGTACAGAAACTAAGGGAAACATCATTCAATTACTTTATTTGTCTCTTACTGCTAGAGGAACATAAACAGTTAAATAAAAACAGGCATAGGCATAAGATCTCTAGGAATTCAGTTCATCTTGTGGAGTTATATGTCCAAATTCAGAGTTACAGACCATTACCGTTATAGATCTACATAGCTTTTTAAAAAAACTCTTAAGAATAATATTCAGCAACAGTGCCAAGTAATTCTGTTTTTCAACAGCTCACTTTGAGTGGAAGTTTTCCCTTAAACAAAATTATATATCTCATGTTTGCTCTAATTTCCTTTTATCTCTCCTCCAGCCTTTATATAAATGATGCTTCATTATTAATACACATTTCTACATCTCAAGATCTTCCTGAAAAGGTAACTTAAAAAATGGCTTGCCTTCAAACAGATTTAAAAAAAAAAAAATCCAAAATTTATATACTTCTAACACAATATGAAAAATTTAAGAATCAAAATTTTCTTCAGCAAGCTAAAAAAGAACAAAAAACAAAAAAACACAAAGACTATGAAGATAGAATGAGTGAAGGATTTTGAAGTCAAACAAACCTAGCTTCAAATTCCAGCTATGTGGTTTTAAGCAAGTAACTTATGGATCTCAGTTCTTCAGATATATTACTAATCTCATGAAGATGTTCTGAGGACTGAAATAATGAATGCAAAGTGCCTACTATATATATATGTATATATATTGCAGATAATAAGTAAATGCTATTAACAAGAAAGGTATCTGTGGAATCATGCACCCAAATATATTAAAATTTAGCTAGATATTTTCTCTTTTGAAAAAAGACAAAACTGTCAAATAGTAAAGTAAATGCAGACTATAAGGTACATCTATTTACCAACTACTCAGAAGGGAAAGTTAATATTTAGCATTATTTACCGCAGATAATTTTTTTTTTAAGCTACTACTTGAGTCAAAAATAAACAAGTGAATGTACTCAAACTCAATCCTAAAATAAATAGAAGATTACAAACAAATGTAAGCTAGAATTATATCTTGGGTTTTAACTTTTAAAATAGCTCATGAATTTGAAATGAATTTCAAAACTCCATGTTAACAGCCTTCTCCATGGAAGAACCAAGTACTTCACTATATAATATGGATATAACGCTACTTAAAAGTATTAATTCCTTCTGCCAAATTTTTATGTCAAAGCTGCCTCTAATAAAAGAAACAAGACCAGCTGATTTTATTTCAAAATTGTTTAATCACACAATTAAACCCTTCCCTTTGCCTTATAAAAATTTAAGTAAAAATATGTATTTCTGGTTCTAGAAGGATGGTGGTAGTGACAGCATAGTTTTGAGTCTCCCAAAATCCTCCCATAAAAGCACAGAGAACAATCAGGAAAACCAAGGCAAAACCTGTCAACAACATCTACAACAAAACCAGGTGAACAGTACTTCAGGTGATAGTGGTAAAGTGGTCACACAAACTCTCCAACAGACTGCAGTTATAAAAAGTGGATAAAAAGAATCGTAAAAACACTTTTAAAGGCAATGAAAACCTTCCCAAAGCAGAGAGAAGCCAGAGGACAGTCGAATTTCAAAAATTTTCAAGGAGTACAAATTACTAGCTTGGGGTTTACATAGCTCAGGGATAGAGCTGCAGGAAAATGGTGGTATAGTTCATGCAGCAGAAAGTTGAAGCTTTATGGGTTTTAACTATCAGAGGATGGAGTGCAAAGCCGACAGAGCAGCTAGAAATTATGGGGTGATCCCCAGGGGCAAAAAAACCACTGAGAGGCTAAGTTCCATCTCTGCTCAAATCCTTGGCTGACTGCTATATACAGGAGGAGACTCCAGGACACCAGTCTAACACGGCAGCAGTGGGAGACAAAGCAGAGAACGGAAACATGCTGCTGCTGGGAAGATGGAAAGGCGGGAAGGGTAAGGAGACAAAGTTTGCAACTTGAGGAAAGGAAAGCCAACTGCCCTCTAGAACATAACATCAATCATCCCAGAATATAACAGAATCCAAGTTTCCACAACTCATTATTTCCAATGTCCAGTTTTCAAGAAGCAGCAGCAAGAAAAAGAAAAGCAAAGAAAAAAAGACAAGGTCATGTCACAAGCATATAGGAACCAGTTTGAAGAGGCTCCAAGAAGCTACATCTGAGAAAATTTAGGCACCAAAATAATTAAGCATGGTAAAGAATTATAACCATTGAAAAAAATAGGAACCCATGAGTGCATGCTGATAACAGATAATTATGGGATAAGGGAGAACTCTTGGTAATAAAAGTAGAATGCCAAGGGCTATTGTTTTTCTGTATTTGTGTTAACATTTAAAAAAAATTTTAAATGATGTATTTTTGGAACCCAGTAAAACAAAACAACACTCTAAAAGGTGCTGAGAAAACAGAAGCTTTACAACACTCTAAGTAATGACTCAGTGAGGAACTGACCTTATTTAGAACTTTTATCTATAATAAGGACAGACTATCTTAAATATACTACTTTAGAGTACAGAACTCTCACACGACAAAACTTTACAGGCTTTGTTTTCACTATTAGCTCGTTTCTTAAAAATATCACTGGTTGCTAAAACCAGGAAAACAAAAGAGAGAAGAGATGAGATGAGAAGAGGCCCACTACACTGTTTAATGTCTTTTATACAAAGATGTAGGGGCAAATCCCTTCTAGAACTCTCTTCCCTGAAAAGCAGGCACGGTTTATCCAGAGATTAAAAACTAAGAAACCTATCAAGTTTCCTTCTCCAAAAAACTGACCTCTCTTCTACAAGGTTGTTTTTCATCTAATTTATCTTCTATTTAACTGCACATGGGAATATTATTTTCTTTTGCAAAGTATCCAAAATCCTCTTAGAAGCTGAACTATAAATTTAAAAATAATCTTAATAATCTTAGTGACTGCAACACTAATGTGAAATAATTTAGTCTTCTAATAGCAGTACTACAAACACAGCAGTTGAGTTCTTCTGTGATTAAAAAACTAACTTTAGTCAATGCAAAAAAAAAAGGCAACTTCAGAATGACTGTGTTTGCTTTCTAAAACATTTGATAAAAGCAAGGTGTAAGAACCAATTTTTACAAACACAACTATGTTTCCATTCCCAAGCTTTATTTGGGAAATTCAAAACTGTATTTCATATAATTAGAAAACAACTTCCCTTCACAGTGCAAGATCCTTTCAAATTAATATATTCAAATTCCAGTTCTCACAGCTAAATGTCCAAAAAACCCACTTTTCTAAAAAGATTTACTTTTTTCTTGATAAATGAGAATGATTACATCAAGGCATAACAAAAGAAGTTACATCTACTGAAGCCTTAGTGTGTAGTAATGGAAACCCACTCCAGTATTCTTACCTAGAGAATCCTGTGGACAGAGGAGCCTGGTGGGCTGCTGTCCATAGGGTCACACAGAGTCGGACACAACTGAAGCGACTTAGCATGCATGCATGCAGGCACTGGAGAGGGAAATGGCAACCCACGCCAGTATTTTTGCCTGGAGAATCCCAGGGACGGGGGAGCCTAGTGGGCTGCCGTCTATGGGGTCGCACAGAGTAGGACACAACTGAAGCGACTTAGCAGCAGCAGCAGGCACCATAGTTTATTTACCTATCTCTGATCACAGTTACCAGCAAAGCAGCATACTTGTCCATTTTTACAGATGTGTAACTTGCCCAAGAACATGTAACAAACAGTAAAACCGTATCACCAGGATGTGAACATAGCACTTGCTAACTCAAAAGTCAGGATTATTTCTACTCCGCGTTGCCTTCTGAAGCATAAAGCTGTACAACTCCAGTATTTTCAGTAAACAGTTTTCTATGAATACTTCTAACTTGTTTCCTCTTTGGCAAAATTTTCTCTTAAATTACAACAGCTAAGTTTGGTAAATCTTCACACAGACTTCTGGCAGTCTGAAATTCAAAATAAAGTTAAGAAAGAAAAAAATCCTCACAGAGAACCATTTTATTATTTCAAAATAAAGTTTAAAAAAATAAAGAAATCCTTGCAGAAAGCCATCACTGTCTGTGGGTGATGAGTATGATCCTTTCCTGGATTTCGGGAAAACATTATTAAAGTTATATTTTACTTGATTCAAGGTCAAGTTCAAAAATGCTTAAGAAACAAACATTTAAAAGAATATTAAGCTAGGTGACTTCCCTGGTGGCAGAGTGGATAAGAATCTACCTGCCAATGCAGGGAACATGGGTTCGATCCCTGGTCCAGGAGGATTCCACATGCTGTGGAAGCCCATGTGCCACACTTCTGCGTCTGTGCTCTAGAGCCCACAAGCCACAACTACTGAGCCTGTGTGACGCAACTACTGAAGCCCACGTGCCCAGAGCCTGTGTTCCACAGCAAAAGCCACCACAATCAGAAGCCCACGCACTGCCACAAAGAGTAGCCCCTCTCAGAGCAGCTAGAGAAAGCCCGTGTGCAGCAATAAAGACCCAGTGCAACCAAAAGATAAAAATTTAAAAAACATATTAAGTTAAAATTATAACAACACTGGGCTTCCCAGGTGGCTCAGTGGTAAAGAATCTGCCTGCCAATGCAGGAGATGCAGCAGACGCAGGTTTGACCCCTGGATTGGGAAGATCCTCTGTAGGAGGAAATGGCAACCCACTCTAGTGTTTTTGCCTAGAGAAGCCCATGGACAGAGGAGCCTGGCAGGCTGCAGTCCATGGGTTGACACAACTTAAGAGATGGGTTGACACAACTGAAGAGACTAAGCATGCACGAACATAACAATGCTAAGTGATCCCTATGACACTGTAACAACCTGCACATGTTTAAATAGGTCTCAAGGAGGAGAAATGTGAATACGCATGCCTAAACGTTAAAAACCCAAGAAACTTTGAATCATGATAGCAGGCTAATTTAGAACAATTTTATATACATACAAGTGGTCTACAGATATGTTCTAATCTTAATTGGTTTATGCTCTTTCAAAAATTTGATCATTCTAAAACGTTCTTCTCTTTGTTTCAAATATTTTCCTATGAAGCTGGGTTTCAAAGAGGCAGAGGAACTAGAGATTAAATTGCCAACATACACTGGATCATGGAGAAAGCAAGGGAGTTCCAGAAAAACATCTACTTTTGCTTCATTGACTGTGCTAAAGCCTCTGATTGTATCGATCACAACAAACTGTGGAAAATTATTTAAGAGATGGGAGTACCAGACCATCTTAACCTGTTTCCTAAGAAACCTGTAGGCAGGTCAAGAAGTAACAGTTACAACCAGACATGGAACTCACTGGTTCAAAATGGGAAAAGTAGTACAACAAGGCTGTATATTGTCAACTTCTGTGCAGAGTACATCATGTGAAATACTGGGCTGGACAAATCACAGGCTGGAATCAAGACTGCCAGGAGAAATGTCAACAACCTCAGATATGCAGATGATACTACTCTAATGGCAGAAAGTAAGGAGGAACTAAAGAGACTCTTCATGAGGGTGAAAGAGGAGAGTGAAAAAGCTGTCTTGAAACAACATTCAAAAAAACTAAAATCAAGGCATCAGGTCCCATCATGTCATGGCAAGTAGAAGGGGAAGAGTAGTAGTGACAGATTTTATTTTGTGGGCTCCAAAATCACTGCTGACGGTGACTGCAGCCATGAAGTTAAAAGACGCTTGCTCTTTGGAAGGAAAGTTATGACAAACCTAGACAGCATATTAAAAAGCAAAGATATCACTTTGCCGACAAAGGTCCACGTAGTCAAAACTATGGTTTTCCCAGTAGTCATGTATGGATGTGAGAGTTGGACCATAAAGAAGGCTGCATGCCAAAGAATTGATGCTTTTGAACTGTGGTGTTGGAGAAGACTCTTGAGAGTCCTTGGACAGCAAGGAGATCAAACCAGTCAATCCTAAAGGAAATCAACCCTGAATACTCATTGGAAGGACTGATGCTGAAGTTGAAGCTCTAATACTTTGGCCATCTGATGTAAAGAGCTGACTCATTGGAAAAAACCCTAAAGCTGGGAAAGATTGAAGCCAAAAGGCGAAGTGGGTGGCAAAAGATGAGATGGTTAGATAGCACTACCGACTCAATGGACCTGAATCTGAGCAAATTCCAAGAGGTAGTGGAGGACAGAGGAGCCTGGCATGCTACAGTCCATGAGGTCACAAAGAGTCGGATGCTACGTAGCAACTGAACAACAACTTTTCACATCACTAAGTGAAGCAGTCATGGTAAAAATATCTTAAGAGCTCTTAAGCCTTAAGCTTCCAAAATGGAAATAAACATTATTTTGTTCTTCCTCCAAAAAGGGGGGCATTATTATTTGTTCTTCTGTTTTTTCTAGAGTGTCACTTTCTGTTTTAGAGATTACAATAAACCACACAAGATGAATTTATATTCAGTAGGGGGAAAACATAAAATACTGAGATTATAATAGTACATTTCCTTTAGTGTGAATTCTAGAAACTTGGAAGCTATATGAATTGAGAGTTCTATTTTTATACTAACAAAAATGTTTAGAAGAAAATAATGTAAAAAAGATTTTAATAAAAATGAGACGAATGTTTCGACTTCTCAACACTAAGACAAAAAAGAAGCAAGGATGAGTTGAAAATAATAATTTATTCTCTCCTCCACTAACGATTTTAAGTACTCCTTAAACTATGTGAATAATACATAGCACCACAACACTAAGTAACTTTACATGGTCAGGTTTCTAACCATAGTGACTAAAAACTATTGAGACAGCGTGCTTGTTTCCAAGATTAAGCTGTCACCCGGGAAAAGGTGCTGGCACTATATAACCCAAGCCTACAAGGACTAACATAAGAACATGGAACCACTGTCCATGCTTTGTCCTTCAACTCTCCAGAAATACTGGTCTTTATTTTTATTTTTTGACAAGGTGATACAGTCACAAAAATCAAACAATACAAAAAAAGTTTACAGTGAAGAGTTTGGATCCCACCTTCACCCCTGTCCATTATCATTAACCCAGTTTCCTTCACCTTTTCCCCATAAAAATCTTTATTGGTTTCTTGTATATTCTTTCAGAGATTCGTTATACAGGTCCTTATTAAAATAAAGTAGGATACATATACTTCACAAATTGTCATGTTTTTCTTTCTATCATTGATATCAATTCAACATGACCTAAATAATGCCTCACTATACTCTCTTGATGCCTTCATGAAGTCTTGGGTCCAAGACTGACCCAAGGCTTTAGGTGAGCAGTATCTCAGATATAGCAAGAGAACGGTGAGCAAAGGAGACAACAATAGCTAGTGGTTAAAAGCCACAAGCAATAGACACAAGAGCTTGGTATGTTTAAATATCTAAGGCTGGGAATGGCGAACTATGTGGTCCATGGACCAAATCCAGTCCACTGTTTGTTTTTCTATGGCCTGTGGGCTACCAATGGTTTCCACATTTTTAAATGGTTAAAAAAAAAAAAAAAACTTTATGACACACAAAAATTATAAAATTCATATAATACAGCTTTATGGTTACACAGTCAAGTCATGCCCATTCATTTACTTACTGTCTTATCTATGACTGCTTTCTTACTACAAGGCAGAGTTGAGTAGTTGCAAAAGAAACCATGTGAATGCCAAAGCCAAGACTATTTACTTATCTGGCACTTTAGAGAAAAAATCTGCCATCCTCTTCTCTTAGGAAGGTCTATTTGGCTGAAGCACTGTGAGTGAGGGGCTGAGTACAAAAAGAAACTAGAGAGGTAAAGAGGGACACGCACGTCATGGTAATGATTTGGGTCTATAGCCTAAGAGGAATGGGGAAGCCATTAAACGAACTTTAAGTAAGAAAGGGACAATCAGATATGCATTTTGAAAAGCTTATTCTGGTTGTCATATTGGTAACCAGTGTTAGGAGATAAGGGAGGAGGCTAATGTAGTAAGTAGTTCAAGCGAAGTATAAACACAGCTTAGACTATAGGGATGGAAAAATAAAGAGGCTGGGCCAGATTATTTCTGAGATTCACTTCCAGCTTAAAATTTAAGAATCACAAGGGTTTACAAGTCTGGTTTTGCAACTTTCCAGGGTATTTTTAATTATCAAAAACAATTTTCAAAACTGTTATGCTATGAACAGCTTTCTAACAGGTAGTAAGAAATATGCCAACAGAGCATTCTGTATCTAAGAAGTCTGGAAATTACTGCAGGATAAATGATTCCCCCCATTGGCATGCTTTCTAAAATATAGTTTATATTTTTTATAAGTTGGAAAGGACTACTCTTATGAAATTTACCACTAAAGAATTTACAGATAATATAATATAAATCAACACAGAGGGGAACAAGCACAAATACTGCTCAAGTACATTTTTGGTATACCTTCTTTCCTCTAAGGTAGTAATAACAAAGAACATACCTGCTACATTCTAGCAATGTAACTTTAAGGCGGCCTTCAGTAAGTGCCCATTGTTGTATATGGATAAGCTCTTCGTCGTCGTCTTCAAATCCTTGCAAGGTTTGGAACGGGAAAAAAGGCTTATACCTGACAAAAGTAAAGATAAGTCTAAATTTCTGAATAATAAACACCACACTTTAAAGCACTGTAACAAAACCTACCTGTAGGAAAACAACACAAAACAAAACACCTAATACCTAAATTATAAAACCAGTTTACCCCTGTCCCTCCTAACTGGCTGCAAATGCTGCTTTCTCTGCGGCAGTCAGAACTTCCTGGTTTTTCTGGCATGCCCTCACTGACTAGGCAGGACTCCAGGAAGAAAGTTAAAGAAAATCTAAGGCCAACCAGTGGGCTCTGAAACTTGAGTTGGGAGGAGAGAGATTCTTTCTGGACCAGATGGGAAGTGTTCCTACAGTAACAATATCAAAATTCAGAATGCACTGTTCCATGGAAACAATATAACTGGATAGTGATTAGTACTAGATACTGATAAATAATAACACAACAACAATTAACAGCAGCAAAGGTATTTATCAGACATGTTTACTATTTGCCAGGCAGTGTGCTAAGAGCTTTACATGCTTTGTATCTTATTCATGCTTACAATCCTGAATGGGCAATATTACTAGCTTCCCTTTCCAGATGAAGTGAGGGTTAGAAAGGTTAAAGAATTTGTTCAACATTACATGGTGAGTGGCATAACCAGAATTCAAGCTATTCTGACTTCATCAAAGCTCAAACTACATAATGCTTCTGTTATGTAGTGTTTATACACATAAACACTTCAGTTACCTATGAATTATTCAGGTCTTTACGTGTTCATTGTTAATACTCTAGGTTTTTATGGAGATGCTTGTGGTGAGTTACAAACTGCAGCTTTAAAAATCTTTACTTTGACACATACTTCGTACTTCTCCATTTAAGCAAAGGACAAAAAATAAGAGAAAATTGGACTTGAGGGTCTATAGTTTTTGACTAACTCTCCTTGCTGTCACTAGTGGAGAAGGCAATGGCAGCCCACTCCAGTGCTCTTGCCTGGAAAATCCCATGGACAGAGGAGCCTGGTAGGCTGCAGTCCACGGGGTCGCTAGGAGTCGGACAAGACTGAGCGACTACACTTTCACTCTTTACTTTCATGCATTGGAGAAGGCAATGGCAACCCACTCCAGTGTTCTTGCCTGGAGAATCCCAGGGACGGGGGAGCCTGGTGGGCTGCCGTCTATGGGGTCGCACAGAGTCAGACACGACTGAAGCGACTTAGCAGTAGCAGCAGCAGCTGTCACTAGATACGACATTTGCCTGCTCAAAAGCTTTATGCCGTCTCACTAACCATACAATATAAAAGATAGTCAAAAGTTCTTGGTTTCATGTTCAAGGTCTACCAAAACCAATCTTTCCAATAGCATTTTTCCTTAATAGAAACTTTCCAATCTAGAAGACTAGTCACCTCATGAACCCAGAAGATGCCATGTGTATTCCTGCTTTCAAGCCTTTTGTAGAAAGTGAAGGTTTCCCTATTCCTCAAAGCCTGCTGCTGCTGCTACTGCTATGTCGCTTCAGTCGTGTCCGACTCTGTGTGATCCCATAGACGGCAGCCTACCAGGCTCCCCCGCCCCTGGGATTCTCCAGGCAAGAACACTGGAGTGGGTTGCCATTTCCTTCTCCAATGCATGAAAGTGAAAAGTGAAAGTGAAGTTGCTCAGTTGTGTCCGACTCTTAGCGACCCCATGGACTGCAGCCCACCAGGCTCCTCCGTCCATGGGATTTGCCAGGCAAGAGTGCTGGAGTGGGGTGCCACTGCCTTGTCCGTCCTCAAAGCCTACTCAAACCCTAAACAATCAGCTTTAGTTCCTGTATCATGGTAGACCACACACACTGCTTTCATTCTTCTTTATCTTATAGTTATTTAAAAATTGCTGGGCATTTATGCCTTGAAATCTCAGATGTACTCTGGTCTCACAATTATCTAACCCCTGACACAGACCATCAGGACTGAAGCATGTATTGATCTGGTTTATAAAAATCCAACACTAAAAATGAAACAAACATTAAGAAAATACGAATGGCCCTCAACAGTTTATACTGAAAAAGACTGTTAGAGGGAGAGAAATACTATTTTACGGTTGCCCGCTGAAACATGAGTAAAGAAAAACACCTCTTAGGGAAGGTGAGCAGACAGACAACGCTCAGCGCTCTTCTGCTGCTCCTGGAACGGATGGAAAACAGAAAGACGCCTTTAGTTTCTTAATTTCCACTGAACTTCTTTGATTCAGACAGACTGGCGCCAAATTTCTGAGAGGAAAAAAGTTAGAAACTACATCTATCATAGAAATGACAGATGATGTGGTAGCTGAATGTTTTTAATAAGCCTTATGACTCCTGAAGAACATGTTACAGTCACTCTATTAAAAACAAAAAAATCGCAAAAAGCACTATATACACTAGCAACTTTGAATAATCCAGGTGCTAAATCACAGCTGCTGCATGAATTACCTTTTCTTGTCAAATATAAAGCTAAAATTCAATTAAAAAATTTCTCACAGGTGTGTGACTTTAATGTTACAAGCAGTAAAATCTAATTTCGGTTTATTAATACTTCTAGGGGTGCTGCTGAAAGGATTTCTGCACAAAAATAAACTAAAATTAAAAAATGTATTCCATTTAGAAACAGCACACTAAACAGTGGGATAAAGCTACTTGTTCAACACCCTCTCATCACTCACAAAAACAGAATCAAAATGGCTTAAAGACGTTAAGACACGACACCATAAAACTCCTAGAAGAGAACACAGGCAAAACATTCTCTGACATAAATCATACCAGTATTTTCATAGGTCAACCTCCTAAGGCAATAGAAATAAATATAAACAAATAGAACCTAATCAAACTTATAAGCTTTTGTACTGCAAAAAAATAAATAAATAAACAAAACAAAAAGATGACCTACAGATTGGAAGAAAATATTTGCAAATGATGCAACTGACATGGGCTTAATTTCTGAAATATACCAACAATTCATACAACTGAACAAGAAAATAGCCCAAAATAAAAATGGGCAGAAGATCTAAAAAGACATTTCTCCAAAGAATAAATACAGACAGCCAGTAAGCACATGAAAAGATGCTCAACATCACTAATTATCAAAGAAATGCAAATCAAAATTATTACAATGAGGTACTACCTCAAACTGGTCAGAATGGCCATTATTAAAGAGTCTACAAACGACAAATGCTGGGGAGGATATGGAGAAAAGGGAACCCTCCTACCTGGTTGGTGGTAATATAAGTTGGTGTAGTCATAGTCACTCTAGAAAACAATAGAGAGGTTCCTCAGAAAACTAAAAATAGAATTACCATATGATCCAGGAATCATACTCCTGGGCATATATCCAGACAAAACTATAATTCAAAAAAATACATACACCCCTATGTTCACAGTAGCACTATTCACAACAGCTAAGACATGGAAACAACCTCTACATGTCCATAGACAGATGAATGAATAAAGAAGATGTGCTACACACATACAATGAAATATTATTCAGCCATAAAAAAGAACAAAATAATGCCATTTGTAGCAGCACGGGTCAACAGATGCAACTAAAGATTATTGTACTAAGTGAAGTAAGTCAGAAAGAGAAAGACAGATACCATGTAATATAACTTATCAGTTCAGTTCAGTTGCTCAATCGTGTCTGACTCTTTGGGACCCCATGAACTGCAGCAGGCCAGGCCTCCCTGTCCATCACCAACTCCTGGAGTCCACCCAAACCCATGTTCATTGAGTCGGTGATGCAATCCAACCATCTCATCCTCTGTCGTCCCCTTCTCCTTCCGCCCTCAATCTTTCCCAGCATCAGGGTCTTTTCAAATGAGTCAGCTCTTCGCATCAGGTGGCCAAAGTATTGGAGTTTCAGCTTCAACATGAGTCCTTCCAATGAACAGCCAGGACTGATCTCCTTTAGAATGGACTGGCTGGATCTCCTTGCAGTCCAAGGGACTCTCAAGAGTCTTCTCCAACACCACAGTTCAAAAGCATCAATTCTTCAGCACTCAGCTTTCTTTATAGTCCAACTCTCACATCCATAAATGACCACAGGAAAAACCATAGCCTTGACTAGATGGACCTTTGTTGACAAAGTAACGTCTCTGCTTTTGAATATGCTGTCTAGGTTGGTCATAACTTTCCTTCCAAGGAGTAAGCGTCTTTTAATTTCATGGCTGCAGTCACCATCTGTAGTGATTTTGGAGCCCACAAAAATAAAGTCTGACACTGTTTCCACTGTTCCTTTTTTTAAGGCCAAGTCACGTGGCATGTGGGATCTTAGTTTCCCAACCAGGGCTTGAACCAGGGACCCCTGCATTAACCACTGAACCACCTGGAAGTCCCTGCAGAATCTAAAATATGACACAAATGAACCTATCCATGAAAGAGGAACAGAATCACGGACATAGAGAACAGACTGGTGGTTGCCAAGGGGGAGGAGGGATTTGGGAGAGGGATAAAGTTGGAGGTTGGGGTTAACACATGTAAGTTTTAATATACAGAGTGGATAAACAACAAGGTCCTACTGTATAGCACAGGGAACTATATTCAACATTCTGTGATAAACCATAATGGAAAAGAATATGAAAAGGAATGTATTTATATATATGTGTATAACTGAGTCACTTTGCTGTATAGCAGTAATTAACACAACACTGCAAATTATACTTCAACAAAACAAAACAAAAAGCCACTTGTTCAGCAAGTTAATAAACAGAACCCACACACTCTCAAAGAACACTTGGTTTTCAAAACTTTTAGTCCAAGTCTTTAGTAGCTCAAGTTCATAAAGGAATCCAAACAATGAAGCAGGCTACTTCTATAACTTCCTTTTGTCTTCCCAAGGGAACATTTCATGCAAAGACAGGCACAATAAAGAACAGAAATGGTATGGACCTAACAGAAGCAGAAGATATTAATTAAGAAGAGGTGGCAACAATACACAGAAGAACTATAAAAAAAGATCTTCATGACCCAGATAATCACAATGGTGTGATCACTCACCTAGAGCCAGACATCCTGGAATGTGAAGTCAAGTGGGCCTTAGGAAGCATCCCTACAAACAAAGCTAGTGGAGGTGATGGAATTCCAGTTGAGCTATTTCAAATCCTAAAAGATGATGCTGTGAAAGTGCCGCACTCAATATGCCCAAAAATTTGGAAAACTCAGCAGTGGCCACAGGACTGGAAAAGATTAGTTTTCATTCCAATCCCAAAGAAAGGCAATGCCAAAGAATGCTCAAACTACTGCACAACTGCACTCATCTCACACACTAGTAAAGTAATGCTCAAAATTCTCCAAGCAGACTTCAACAGTACGTGAACTTCCAGATGTTCAAGCTGGATTTAGAAAAAGCAGAGGAACCAGAGATCAAATTGCCAACATCCGCTGGATCATGGAAAAAGCGAGAGAGTTCCAGAAAAACATCTACCTCTGTTTTATTGACTATGCCAAAGTCTTTGACTGTGTGGATCACAACAAACTGCAGAAAATACCAGATCGCCTGACCTGCCTCCTGAGAAATCTGGAAGCAGGTCAAGAATCAACAGTTAGAACTGGACATGGAACAACAGACTGGTTCCAAATAGGAAAAGGAGTACGTCAAGGCTGTATATTGTCACCCTGCTTATTTAACTTATATGCAGAGTACGTCATGAGAAACGCTGGGCTGGAAGAAGCACAAGCTGGAATCAAGATTGCTGGGAGAAATATCAATAACCTCAGATATGCAGGTGACACCACACTTATGGCAGAAAGTGAAGAGGAACTAAAGAGCCTCTTGATGAAAGTGGAAGAGGAGAGTGAAAATGCTGGCTTAAAACTCAACATTCAGAAAACTAATATCATGGCATCCGGTCCCATCACTTCATGGGAAATAGATGGGGAAACAGTGGCTGACTTTATTTTTTGGGGCTCCAAAATCACTGCAGATGGTGACTGCAGCCATGAAATTAAAAGACGCTTTCTCCTTGGAAGGAAAGTTATGACCAACCTAGACAGCATATTCAAAAGCAGAGACATTACTTTGTCAACAAAGCTCCATCTAGTCACGGCTATGGTTTTTCCAGTAGTCATGTATGGATGTGAGAGTTGGACTATAAAGAAAACTGAGTGCCGAAGAATTGATGCTTTTGAACTGTGGTGTTGGAGAAGACTCTTGAGAGTCCCTTGGACTGCAAGGAGATCCAACTAGTCCATTCTAAAGGAAATCAGTCCTGAATATTCATTGGAAGGACTGATGCTGAAGCTGAAACTCCAATACTTTGGCCACCTGATGCCAACTGACTCACTAGAAAAGCTCCTGATGCTGGGAAAGATTGAAGGCAGGAGGAGAAAAGGACAACAGAGGATGAGATGGTTGGATGGCATCACAGACTCTATGGACATGAGTTTGAGTAAGTTCCGGGAGTTGGTGATGGACAGGGAGGCCTGGTGTGCTGCAGTCCATGGGGTTGCAAAGAGTCGGATACGGTTGAGCGACTGAACTGAACTCTGTCTTCCCACCCTATCACAAAATCCTTTCATTAGCCTTTATCTCTTGTTAACTATCAACTTAAAACTGTCAGTTTTCTCACTCAAGTTCCCAGAAGACAAACCTTTTACAAGCTATCTGTATTTCCTCTTGTAGAAAACTTTAAAAACCAATATGGGAAGATGGACTTTTATAACAGCATGAGACACTCCATTGATCTGCTCCCAGTAAAACTGGGGAAATTATTAAAACAAATATTAAGGCCTCTGGAAATGGTTCCAAGGGCAAACAGCAAGTAAATAAACTTATAATCAAGAAAACCTATAGAAACGTGGTAAGAAAGGTGACAATCTGTGGTGCTGAAGTCAAGACTGCTCCCACCAATAGGCTCAGCAAGAAAGATATTTCACTCTGGACTGCTGTAGCCAAGAACACAGGATGCCTTGCCATCACCACCACCCCAACTCCAATTCCCTGTCAGAGGAAAGAACAGGTCATCAGTGTTTCTCATATGGCCCTCGACTACCTATGATAAGGTTAAGTTCAGGGCAAGAATGCTCAAGAAATTGGGAGCTCCTTTCATTGACCCGGTCCCCACTTGAGAAACGCAGACTCTATCTTGGGCATAGCACACTAAGGATTCTGCCATCTTGACTGTCCTTGCCCTGGTTCATGACACAGTGGTTCTCTGCCAAGAGAGGCAACCCAAGAGGACCTCAGGCTTCTGCCACCCCGCAAGGCTTCTGTCACCCCCTCATCTCATTTCCATCTAACATCCAACAGCTAGAGTCAGGGAACATTCCAGGGCATTGTTGAAAACAAAAGATATGTCAGAGACTTAACATGCCACTAAAATAATCCAAGCAAATCACTAAAACAATCATTAAACAAACACACACTAAACCCTGGGAGAGGGGGACAGTATCCAGTTACTACAGTATTTTATCTAAAATATTTGGTTTCCAACAAAAAATATGAGGCATATAAAGCAACAGGAAAGCATGATCTGTAAAGCAGAAAGAAAGCAGGCAACACAAACTACAACCTGCCAGTTAAAACGACCAGGTGTTGGACTTAACAGAAAAAGACTTTAAAATAGCTCTTAAAAACATGCTCGCGAAAAAAATGTTTAAAGCATGATTAAAGAAGTAAAAGGAGGTATTATGACAATGTCATACGAAATCTTTAATATCAATGGATACACTGATATATTTTTAAAAATATGTATTTTAAAAAAAAGTGTGAATTCTGGACTTGAAAAATAGAATAAAATTTAAAGTACAGAGAAATTTTGAAGTTCAACAAAAGGGCTCTGAACAGTAGCTATGAACTTGTAGAAGAAAAAAAAGTAGTGAACTGGAAGACAGAGCAATAGAGGTTGGCAAGCCAAAAAATGGGGGGTGGGGGTGGCCTGGGGGGGGCGGATGAAGAAAAACAAACTGAGCCTTAGAGAAATGATATCATTAAGTATACCAACATAGACATAATGGGAGTGCCAGTGGGAGGGGAGGGGAGAGAGAGAGAAAAGCAGAAAAAATATTCAAATAGAGGTAGCTGCTGCTGCTAAGTTGCCTTCAGTAGTGTCCGACTCTGTGCAACCCCATAGACGGCAGCCCCCTAGGCTCCTCCGTCCCTGGGACTCTCCAGGCAAGAATACTGGAGTGGGTTGCCATTTCCTTCTCCAATGCGTGCATGCATGCTAAGTCGCTTCAGTTATGTCCGACTCTGGGCGACCCTATGGACAGCAAACCACCAGGCTCCTCTGTCCACGGGATTCTCTAGGCAAGAATATTGGAGTGGGTTGCCATTTCCTTCTCCAAAATAGAGGTAGCTAGTAAGCCCCAAAGCCACAAATTACATGATTTCATTCATATGAAAATCCAGAATAAAGACATCGACAGAAAGTAGTTAGTGGTTGCTTAGGGTTTAGGGTGGTAGGTGGGTAAGGAGGATGATGGTTGAGGGTATGGGGTTTTGTTTTTGAGGTGATAAGAAATGGTCTAAAATGACAGTAGTGACACACCACTGAATTGCAGGTTTAAGTAGCTGAATTTGGAGTATGAATTATATCTCAATAAAGCTACTTTTAAAAATCTAACCCAGTTACCCAGAGATAATTGCTCTTGTCATTGTTTTGATATGTAAATGTTTGGTTAGAATTATCTGATTAAAGAAACAAAACCATAAATGACACTTCCCATTAAAATAACTTATAGGAGACACACCGTTTTTCGAGGCAGAAGCCCAGTGTGTCCCTCTTTGCCTGACAAAATAATAAATCTATCCTTTCCTAACTAACATAAAATAAAGTAACTTACAGGTTGTTTTAAGGCTTATGAGAAAGAGTTACTGAATGGCTACCATACCAGGTACTGACTGTATAAAGCACTTATTTGCTCACGTAACTCCCCCAAACCAGGCATCAGCACACTGTACATAAGGAAACAGCCCTAGATGGCTCACAAACACTATACCCTGGAGCCCAAACTGGAAACTGTATTAGTTTCCCAGCACCGCCACAACAGAATACCATAGACTGGGTGGCATAAAAAACAGAAGCTTGTTTTCTCACAGTGGAAGTCAAAGATCAAGATGCCAGGAGAGCTGGTTTCTGGTAAAACCTCTCTCCTGGCTTACAGACAGCCACCTTCTTGCTGTATCCTCTCATGGCCTTCCTGCTGTATCCTGCACACACCCTCTCTGCACACACACTTCTGGTATCTCTTCCTTTTCTTGCAAGAAACCAGTCTTACTAGGATTAGAACTCCATCTTTATGAACTCTTTAACATTAATTACCTCCTTAAAGGCCCTATTATCTCAAATAGTTACACTGAAGGTTAGGGCTTTAACATTTTGGGGATACAATTTGTCCATAAAAGAACTCAAACATAACTCCAGAGCCGGGTCTACAGTTCCTGAGGCTGACTTGATGACCACCCTGATTTCTGCTGGAACACATGCTCTAAACCTGGTCTGCAGTTATCTGACAAGGATGGGCATGGTTTCACATGTACTACTGTGCTTGAGTCTCACTCAGCAACAACAGGGTGAGGCACAGCTGCAGATCATTTTCCCATTTCACACAACAGGTTCAGAGAGAACAAAGAGCCTTGCTGATCCTTTATTAAAAAGTTACATGAAATACATGCCAACAAAATGAGGGTCTAAAGCAAGAAAGAAGAAAGTAATCCAGGAAACGGGATTCAAGTCAAGAAGGCAATGATGCCCTAAACCCAGATGACAGGACTGTAGCAAACCAAGGGACAAGTCCAGTTTGGGGAAGGTGATGAAAACTCCAAGAAGGAAATCTCCAGAAAATAGGGAATGAAAGAAGAAATAAGGAAGAGATTCATTTTTCAATTAAATCTTGAAGATTTGGTTAAGACAATTTGGTAAGAGGATAAAAAAGAATTCAAACTTGACTCTAGGAACTAATTTGAAAAGCTCAAAGATTTTTAAATTGTAGTATAGAAAAGGAAGCATAAACCAGCATATTTGGCAGTTCTGCAATAAAAAAAAATTGTACAAACCTAACAGTAAGGTATATATATATCAATCAAGGAAGATTTAAGTCTGAATAGAACATAATTGTTATTATATATAAAGAAGGATGCAGTTCAGTGAATGAACTGAAAACAGTGACATAACTGGATTGGGAAAAGACAGAAAGGAACGTGCTGCTGCTGCTAAGTCGCTTCAGTAGGGTCCGCCTCTGTGCGACCCCATACAGGGCAGCCCACTAGGCTTCCCTGTCCCTGGGATTCTCCAGGCAAGAATACTGGAGTGGGTTGCCATTTCCTTCTCCAATGAATGCTGCTGCTGCTGCTAAGTCGCTTCAGTTGTGTCTGACTCTGTGTGACCCCATGGACAGCAGCCCACCAGGCTCCTCTGTCCACGGGATTCTCCAGGGAAGAATACTGGGGTGGGTTGCCATTTCCTTCTCCAAAAGGAAGGTGAGAAGGTATCATTTAGCTAAATCTTCATCTATCTTAGAAGGAAGTCAATCAATAGAAAATATTTAAAGATGTTGAAGCAAGACACCTGACTGTATGACTTTGTTGAACAATATAGGCAATGTCATAATTAATTAGCTAACATTTACTGTCACAGCTAACGTTTACTGAGTACTTACTACATAAGTCATTTATTAATTCTCGCAATTTTGTAAGACAGATACTATAATTAATCCCCATTTTGTAGATGAAGAAACTAGACACAGAGAGGTTAAAAACTTGCTCAAGGTTACACAATTAGTAAGTGGTAAAGCCAAGAAGAGAATCTAAGCAGTGTGGCTTCAACATCTATGCTATTTATCACTGCCTCTTAAATTAAAAGTTGCTCAAAACAGAAATAGTACATACAAATGGTACTGAAGACTGTGACTTACGGGAGGAAAGTAGAGGGTTTAGGGAAGTAATCATTGGTTTTAATTATCAGTCCTTCTATTATGTTTGATTTTAAAATTATGTACATTAACTCAAATAAAAAGACATGCGTGCATGCATGTAAGTCGCTTCAGTCGTGTCCAACTCTTTGCAACGCTATGGACTGTAGCCCGCCAGGCTCCTCTGTCCATGGAATTTTCCAGGCAAGAATACTAGAGTGGTTTGCCAGGCCCCACTCCGGGGGATCTTCCCGACCCAGGAATCAAACCCGTTGTCTTTTAAGTCTCCTACACTGGCAGACAGGTTCTCCAAATGAAAAGACAGACGATATCAAATGCTGAAAAGGATGTGAAACTGCAAGTATGCTATTATAACTACTGCAAAACTGTGTGGCTATATCTACTAGATCAGGATAGGCGCTTACCTATGGCTCAGCAATCCTAGATACCCAACAGAAATGTGCATAAATGTTCACCAGAAACATGTATAAGAATACTCATAACAGCAATATCCAACTGTCTATCAACAGTAGAAGGGATAAATCGAGGTACATGTGGAAGACCCCACAGCAAATATAATGAACAAACTATATACACAGTAACATGGAAACAATCTCACAAATGTACTGTTGAGTCAAAGAATCAGAAAAACAATGAGTGTAAACACTATGGCTCAATTTATACAAGTTAAAAAACAGGCACCCCCCCCCCCCCCACCAAAATGCAATGGTGGTAGACGGCAGGACAGTAGTTACTCCTAAGAAGAGCAGGGAAGGTAGCACATGAGGGACTTCCTGATTGCTGGTAATATTCTATTCCTTGTTCTGAATGCTGTTTTGTTCATTTTGTAAAAATTCACTAAACTGAACTTTTACAGTTAGTATGCTTTTTAAGCAGTGAGTTATACTGCAGTAAAAGTTTAAAAGAAAAACCATGTTTAATTTAAAAATATGTTACTCTGATAACATTTTAAAAATACATATTTAAAATTTTACACTTACAAGAAATGCCAAGCCTTCTTCTCATATGTGGATCTGAGAGAATCTTTTTTAACATCTAAAATATGTTTTTGCTCTAAGATGTTTCAAGACTGTTCTATAAGCACCCTGAATGCCAGCTGGTGACATCTCCATCACATGGCAGCAGTAAAACTGTTTGCAAACACTGTGATCTTTAGAGAAGAGGCTTTACTACAAACCCAATATAAAAATATTCTCAGGCCTAAATCTACTTTGGACTTCACCAAGGGTTCTTGCATCCTTGCCATAATAATAAATCAGCTAAGAGTTTTCAACTCAATGAAAGGGAAAACTTTTTACCAATTAAGAGATAATAATAACAATAAAAAAGGCATAACTGTCTCGAGACATTGCTTGCCTTCTATTTCTCAAAATATTCATGTAGAGGTTGGATGAGGCCTTGTCAAGGAGGCAAGGTGTTGTGTAAACATGATTTAGAGTCATACAAACACAGATTATAGTCCCAGTTCCTAGATATTTGTTTCAAAATAATCAAAGGAGGGGAGCATGGGAAGATACAGATGATCAAAAGTGACTACAAGTTCATGACTGTCTGGCTACAGATAATGGGGTTTATCAAACTATTTCTTTTAACTTTTGAGTAAGCTTGAAATTTCCCATAATGGAGAATTAGAAGTTTATTCTATATACTAAAACAACTTGAATTCTCTCTTTTTCTTTCCTTTCTTTTCTATACTTTCCTTAGCAACATCATTTGCTCTCACTGCATCTATGAATTCCATATATTTATGCTTAAAAGTAAATGGAATACCTTTGCTTTGAACTTGCTCCTCCTTTCCTGTTTTCTCTTACTGGCATCATTGATTTCATGAACTTTTATAAATCTGAAGTTAACTTGTACCTCCTCCTCACAACCAACCAGTTCCACCTCTGCTCCCCCAATTTCATACGGCTAAACTGTCTCTTCTACTATTCTTCTGCGTTCCCCACTAGATTGGTTCAGGTTATCAATGATTACTCAGAATTTTGTGACTTCTAAAATTATGTTTCCTCTTAAAAAAAGACTATTTTCTGAACCAAAAAGAAGAGGCTTTGTCCTTTATTTTCTTTAAAAAGCAACTTCACAGGACTAATTAGAGAGTTCACACATGTCAAGCACCTCAGAGAGTTCTCAGCAGGTAACAGGTATACAAATGCTAGTTTTCTCCCTTCTCTGTGCTTGAGTCTCATCAAACTGGCTTTCTTCATGTCCCTGAAGATAGTACACAGTGTCCTGATTCTGTTCCTTTGCTATTTCTTCTACCCACACTAAACTTCCATCCCATCTCCCTAGGTCTAAAGCCACACCATCCTTCAACAATCAGCTTAAATGTCATCTCATCCCTTCAACAAAGGTTTACTGTGTTCAAGAATGGAGAGACCAATCACAGTCAGGCTCTCAGAGACTAGTCTTATCTCAGGCTCAGGAACATAAACAGCACTACCTCCTGCCTAATGAGCAGTAGAACAAGCAGATATGAGCAGGCCACTGGGAGTTCTGTGTGGTTTTTGCCTTTTATTCTGACAGTCTTGACTTTCTCACATTAAGAACTAGCAAACATAATTGTGCTCCCAAATCTCCTAGACCAAATATATAAACTAGATAAATCAGTGGTGATCGTTTCAAAATGTGTCTCCATTCATTGTTCTTCAGAGGCACCTCAGTAGTCATTTAAAGAAAGAGTTCTCCTGGTGCATTTAAATATCATCACAAACCTCTATTAGTCATAACTTGTATGGTGCCCATTATTATGCAAAGTACGGTACACATACAAAACCGTACATAATGAGAAAGAAAACAAAGTACAAGTAGTTCGAAACACTCTTTATTTTCTACATTGGGAAACTATGGACCTAAATTTCAAATCTTCTATTTTATGTAGACAATTCATCTGATATTACACTAAAAAGACAACTCATACACCAGGCTCCTCCACTCAGCAATGTTAGCACAGCCATATTATTTCTCCTGAGAGACTTGTCTGCCTGCTAATCACTCTGATCTTGTAACTGGCCCCAGATGGTAAGTTCCTAATTTACACTATTCAAGTTCTCCTTCAAAGTCACCTCCTCTCTAACCAGCAGCCCCCTCCCCACCCCCACCGTCTGGTCACAGCTTCCTCAACTGTACTCTAAAAGCACTTGACACACATTTCTGTTATGTCACTAATCACCCCGTTTACATGTCTGTCTGTCTGTGGTTCTCCCACACCTCCCACTGCTCCCAGCTAAACAGGGAGTTGTCTGAAGAGAGGAAACATCTGTAGCAGGTAGTCCCGAGGAGTGGTTAAGAGCAGACTCTGGAGCCAGACAGCTGGGCTTGGGGTCCTGTTCTGCCACTTTGCAGTGACATGACCCTGAGTCAACTCTTGCCTTTAAGCCTCAGTTTCCTCATATCAGAAGGAGGACAGTAATAACAACTATCACAGTGCTGTTACAAGGACTACAAGAAATAATGTAAAGCACGTAGCGTCCTTCACTTCTCAGTTTCTTTTTTACATGGTAGTTTAAAGCAGTGGTAAGGACACAGATTTTAGTTAAGACTTAGTTTTGAATTTCAGGTCCAACACTTATTAGCTTTGAGACCTGGGCAAGCTATTTCAACTTTGAGAGCCTCAGTCTCTCCATCCGTAAACGTAGTATAATAATTAGAACCTATCTTATAGGGTTACTCTAAGGATTATTTGAGAACGTTCACATAAAGCATTTGGCATAGGGAGATGCACTAGAAATATTTCCTGTCAAACTTTCTATTTATTTATTTGAAGGCTGGTCTCCTAGAGACATGTCAGACAGAAACTTCTTCCCTCCCACAAGGAACCATCTCCCATCTCGGGACTTAGCATTCACCATGGATGATGTTCAAGATTGTAGGTGTTTGTCTTCCTTGGACTTAAGATTTCACATGACCATGGTTTCAGTCACTCTACTAGCTGACCTTTTAAAAACTGTGTCCTTTGTGTGGATATAAACTTGCAAGTGCAAAGAAACAAGTTGATAATAGCCAGTATGCTTCCCTACCTTAGGCATCACCTTTATACTTCTGTGTCATTAAGCTTTTTAAACAAAGGCTTATATTAAATTGAATATATTATGACACTGCATGGGTTTCTTAAGGAAACCCAGGAAACCCACACAGAATTGTTCTATTTATGGAATTCCTTGGGGCACACTAGGTGGATAAAGTTCATACTTGGGAAAATGATTTTAATTTCTGTACTCCTGGGGAGAAAAAAGTACTTCTAAGTGGTAATGAAACTAATAAAAACAAGGATAACAAATAATATTACAAAAAAACTTTCCCTCCTGCTCATTCATCCATACACCCTCTACCTAATATGAGAGGTTCACTTTTATCCAAACTCCTAATTCTGAACAGACTAATCAAGGTCTAAAATGTTACAGAATTTTCTGAAGTGGTTTATATATAGGCTGACAAGAGTGATAACAGAGGCTGCAAGTCCCTCACTAAAGAACTCAATAGCTGGTGACTCAAAGGTGAGTCAGTGTTAACTGATATCCTATGCATGAGAGAGATAAAGTATCAATCGAGATGAGTTGCTCAGGAAACCAAAGCAATTCTCTTGACCACGTCTAATAAATCCATCTTTTTATGTTCATCACAACCTACAACGTGAAGGTCTCTTACCATGGCCTGTGACCAATTACATTGACACTCTAAACTTTCATGATGCTTAAAATAAAGGTAAGCAATTGATCCCTAAAATGGCCTTTCAATTAGATAAACTATATTCATGGGCTTTACTGCAGACTAAGGTTGCCATGATTTGTCTCCTCATACTTCACGAGTTTCAAAATACCTGAACTAAATCTGTGCTATCTACCATTCCAGAATGAGTAAACAAAAGCTATCATATTATGCTACAAACATTTACTTAAATTCTTCCCATGTTAAGAGTCTGCAATTCTAGTCCTGATTAAAATCCAAACTTAAATACTGAGAACTAATAACCTTCCCAAATATTAAAATAGACCAGATATCATCACCTGAATTTTACAGAATATTGTACTTAATAATGGTGAGAACAAAACAAAAATTTCAGTGTGTTATAAAAATAATTATCATACGATGAAATTAGCTATAGAAGAATGACTCTTAACTTTAGCTATACCAAGTTTCACAGAACTAAAAGCTTTGAATAATTTACTTGCTTGACCAAATAACTAAGGTAGAGAGACTGTGCAGTCAGCAACCACATCCGTCCTTAGTAATGAGTATGAGTATAACCTTACATGCACGAAAGGCTATTGTGTGAGGAGGACAATGAGTTAGCACACACCACCAGATACTCTGTTTAGTAGATACTGATGCCTGCATGAAACAGCTGTACTAAGAACACAGTCATTTTCAAAACAGAGATTCTTATAGCCAGCTACTAAACAGAAATACTATCTCCCCATATTGCTACTGAAGATTTTACAGCCAAAAAAAAAAAAAGCTAAAAACAATAGTCACTTATAACTGCAGATTATCTAGGAGGATATGGAGTTGATCCTAGCAGAAACACCATTTCTAAACAAACACCTATTCAATAACAGGCACATACCTCACCAAATGAAACAAGTAACAGTAAGTAACAGGTACTTAATACAGAAGAATGCGTGCATGCTCAGTCGCTTCAGTTGTGTCCCACTGTCTGAGACCAGGCCTCTGTCATGGGATTCTCCATGCAAGAATACTGGGAGTGGGTTGCCATGTTCTACTCCAGGGGATCTTCCCCACCCGGAGATCAAACCTGTCTCCCCAGCGTCTCCTGCACTACAGGCAGATTCTTTACTGCTGAGCCACCTGGAAAGCCAGATACAAAAGAATAAACTCTTCTAAAACATCTTTACTGTTGTGCTTGCTAATCAGCATGTTTGTTTTAAGTACATATCAAGAAAAACTAATTATGCTGGGGAAGGGGAAATTGTGCAGCTTTTTAATCAAAGTTATGCAAATCAAAGCACAGATATTTCTGTAATTCACCTAGCATATCATCAGCTCCTTTCCCCCTACAATATATAAAGAATTCATGGGCATAAAATAAAGACCCAATGTGCTGATTACAGAAAAAATACATGTTCCGAAGCATTCAACTGGTTTTAAGAAAACTGGTAATTATGTGAAAATAAGTTTTATTGTTATTCTATATCAGTCCAAGGGAAGGATGATAATCTAGTTTATCAATACTGACCTTTCCAAAGAATGTGAAAATCAAAAACCAAGGTTTCTAGAGTGTTAGAGAAGGTTGCAAATGGATTCATGTTTGTCTTTGTAAGAATCAGAGGAAGAGAGAGGGTGTCCATAAGGTGCCCGACAGACCTTGAAGTCAGCACTGTGAACTTCTGGAAACCTCAATTAGCATCATTTGAGTGCATGTCTGTGTGTTGGGAGAGAAGGCATCCCTCTTCAGTACTGATTTTATAATCAGAATTGGATTACATATCATTAGTCTGTGTTTATAATGACAACCTTCAACCATTAAAAAAAAAGTTAATATATTCTATACATTCCATTTACAGAAAGTCAACGAACAGGTATTCTTCAAACTAAATTCAAAATCCCAACACTTCAGTTACAAGGCTGAGTGCACTTTGTGAGAATTTAAGTGTATGCTTAGGATTTGGGCAGTTTCTATATCACACACAGAAACACACAATGTATCAGTAAAAAGTCTGTGCAAAAAAAATAATAATTCCACACATAACACACTAATGTACTTTTTTATATAGGATAACTAAAAGTAATAAGGAAGCAAGGACCTGAAAAGTGACAGGGTGAGCTCTTTGGCTATCTGGGGAAAAATATTCCTGGAGAACTAGCCAAGGCCTCGGATGCAAGATTGGAGTGTGAGAACACCCAGGAAGCTGAAACAAACTAAGTAAGAAGAAGAGGTATAGAAATATAAGGTCAGAGCCAGAGAAAATAAGAGATATAGAAAATAAGGTATGGCCAGGAGTGGAATAAATCAGTGAATTAGACCTATACATACTGCCTGGAGGGATGTTCGTGTTACACCTACAAACCAATTTTCATGGTCACATTTATATTACACTCTCCATTTTTTTATTAAGGAGAAAAGGATGGGGACATGGAGAGGGAGAGAAAGAGGAAGAGACAGGTACCTCTTCAGTATATAAGAGGCTTGTATATGTGTGTTTGAGCTTAAGAGTTGTATTGATGTACCTGTGATTGAGCAGAGCTGGGTGTACACCACAAACTTAACAATGGGTATATCGAGGAATGAAATTAAAAGGGAGAGGAGTGTATTTTCAACTCCTTAATGCTCCTAAATACAATACTTGAACACTGGCAAAAAAAAATGGGGGAAAAACAAAACAAAACAAAAAAAATACTCCTTCAAAAAAATTCTCCTTCATAACATACTCCTTCAAATCACAAGGAAAAAAACTAGTATCTACTCAAAGATATATAGAGAAATGTCTGTGGTACCATTATTTATATTAGTGAAAAACTGGAGGAAAAAATCAACAAGAAATTGGTTAACTTGTGGTACTTGCAATCAGTGTAATTCCAAGCACCTTTAAAAAGAAAATAAAGCAGGTACATTTAAAAACCTAAGATACAGTGAGTAACACAAACAAAAAAAGCAAGATGCTAACAGTGGGATACCAACTGTTTTTATAAACTAGTAACAAATTACAGGGGCTTCCCAGGTGGCACTAGGGGGTATATCCATCTGCCAATGCAGGAGACACTGGTTGGATTCCCTGGGTAGGTAAGATCCCCTGGAGAAGGAAATAGCAACCTGTTCTAGTGTTCTTGCTGGGAGGATCCCATGGACAGAGGGAAGCTCCAATACTCTGGCCACCTGATGTGAAGAGCCAACTCCTTGGAAAAGACCCTGCTGCTGGGAAAGATTAAATGCAGGAGAAGAAGAGGGTGGCAGAGGATCGGATGGTTAGACAGCATCACCAACTCAATGGACATGAATTTAAACAAACTCCGGAAGATAGTAAAGGACAGGGAAGCCTGCTGTGCTGCAATCCACAGGGTCACACTAAGTCTGACATGAACCAGTGACTGAACAACAAATTAGAATACATTTAGAAAAACATATGGAAGAATAGTCCCTGAATTTAACAGTTTTAAGAAAACATATTACAGGAGATTTTCCACTGTGATTTTCTCTAACAGTTAGATTTTCCCTGTTTGTATTTTTTTTTACAATGAGCTTATCACTCATTTGAAAAGATAAATTTTTTTTAACAGTATCACCTAACAAATTTCTGACATCTCTAGCAAAATGTGACAAATGTAGGATAATCAATAAATGTGTACATTCAATTAGTTACTAAAGCAAAGATATATTTATTCAGTAGATATCATATATGACATTTATTATCTTTAATTAGATAGATATTACTTCATCTCCATTTTACAAATATGGAAACTGAGACTAAGAGAAGATAAAAGCCTTTTGTCCAAGGTCCTTTTGAGCAGCAGAATGCTGAATTAAAGTATATGGTAATCCAAAGCTCTATTTACTGGAATAGATAACTGAAGTACTTCTCTGTAGCCTCAAACAAAAGAATGAAATAATTCCACAGTACTGGCAGCTTCTCTGTAACACCTTCAGTTCTACTCATTTGAAGGTAAATAATTAACACTTACACCTCATTTTTCCCAACAAATACAGTAAGTATGTGGTTTTATTGGAGTCTTAGCAATTTGGCACGGAGAAGGCAATGGCACCCCACTCCAGTACTCTTGCCTGGAAAATCCCATGGATGGAGGAGCCTGATAGGCTGCAGTCCATGGGGTCGCACAGAGTCGGACACACTGAAGTGACTTAGCAGCAGCAGCAGCAATTTGGCAAGAGAGATTTTGAAACTACTCTGTAAAACTTCTGCTAATGACCAGGTAGGCGCTTTACAACTTTCCGACGAAGTATGATGTGCTCTGATGTCATGACAAAAGTGTTGGTAGGTCCTATGATGTTAGAAAGAAACAAAGGGATTTAACAGCACTTGTTTCGTGGTGACAATATTCGGAGGGTATGGGAGAATTAGAAGGGAAAAAATGCTGGGTCAGTGAGCCATAGAAGCCATACAAGAAGGCCAGCAAAAGTATGAAGTGCTTAATAATTATTTCAGAAGATTAATTTTAGTTGTATTTATGGGAACAAAATTGTATTCTTTTGTGTTTACTATGCAACCTGGGTTAAGAACCCTAGACAGGTTTCCAGGGGACCAAAAATTCCATGAAATTAAACTGTTTATGCATTTTTCTGCCAAGTACCACAGTTATCATTAGCTTTCCAAAAAGATAGGACCCTCAAAAAAAGGTTTAAAAGTACCTTTCAACGTATTGTATATGCACACATGTTCCTTTTTTGTATACACTTAAGCACAGTTTTGTTGTTGCTTTTTTTTCAGGGCTTTCTGTTTCACGGTTGAGACCAGGGATTAGCAAACCTTTTTTAATAATGGACCAGAAAGGAAATATTTTAGAATCCATGGGCGAATATGGTCTGTTGCACATTCTTCTTCTTTTTGTTTGAACAACTTTAAAATGTAAAGTTAAAAAATGTAAAAGCCATTCTTAATTTGTGAGTCTAGCACCAATTTGTTTGCGAACTCCTGGTATATTTAGAGTAACCACTGATTTATCTCCGTAGAAATAACGCAGCATGGCTTTGGGAGTCCAGGACTTTTTAAAAGGACTCTGAGAAAGTCACTAACCCCCTGGAAGTCTCCAGTTTCCAACGTCTCTGTAAAAATGAGATACCGACTTCCTATACAGTTCCTGTAACTATGAAAAAAGAAAGATAGCAAGTATGTGGAAGTACACACACAGTGCTTTGCATATAGTCAGCAAACTGATTTTATTACCTGTGCCTCTATCTCATGCGATAGACTAGCAATATTTATAAGTCAATATTAACTGTTTGATCAGGCATGCTCCTTCAACGCAATCTACTCTATAGTGATCTGCTTTAGCTATTTCCAGTAACAACACAGTGGGGCTTTCTCAGAAGCCAACAGATCTCTACACTACTGATTAGACTCCAACAGCTTCCTCATTATTATTCTTCTCTTTTCAATATGTAAGTCAAATTTTTAGAGCAAAGATTTAATTCTCAATATACTATTTTTCCATCTAAAGAGTTTTAAATGTCTAAATCATAATAATTCAAAATAGCTGAAGAAAACCCAACTTGCAAGAAGTTAAAACCAGCACTAAACTGGACCACACTCAGGTATTCCAAGGTCACAAAACATTATACAGCACAAAGTAATCAAGTGCTCGCCTAGCAGACACTGATGGCTCCTCTTCATTTCTCACGAAACTGAAGGTCTTAAATATATACAAATGCCAGTATAATGAGCTTTAACTGTTTTTTGTTTTTCCCAGGAAGAGTAACCAGCTTGAAAGCATGAACTACGCTATAACCATTTTTATCATCATACTCTTACCACAACACTAGGTATGGTGTGTGTGTGTGTGTTTGTTTTAGTCACTCAGTATTGTCCAAATGTTTGCGACCCCATGGTCTGTAGCCCACCAGGCTCCTCTGTCCATGGAATTGTCCAGGCAAAAATACTGGAGTGGGCTGCCATTTCCTTCTCCACCTGGTATGGTAGTCTTCAGGAAAAAGTTACTAAAAATAAGTGACTATTTTAAAAATGACAATTATTTATCTAAGACAATGTTATCTTACAATTCCATTTATATAGAGATACTCATCCGAGCAGAAGTACAAGAAAAAATAAAAAATTAGCTAATACATTACTCTAGAATAGCTAGAGTGATATTCCAATGTCTTTGTCTTCACTGTCCCAAAGAACCAAAGGTGAGCTTTATTTCCTACCAATATGAGTAAGTAAAATTATGATTAGTAGCTATTTTAAAGTTTTTCCAGCCTAAGCCAAGATATCTTTTAAAAGCTGTCCATATACAGAACGAAAAGTATGAAAGTGTAAGTGAATAAACACAGTACAATACATTTAACTTTACAAATGATTTTGTCAGCTTTCAGAGAATTCACTTTAAAAATTTTTAAGAAGACATTGATTACTAGAAATTATCTTTACCTCCAGTATTCAATAAAATTTTAAAAAGTTATAATTAACATTAAGAATAAATGTTTTTCTTTCTCAACTCAGACCAAGGAAGAAATAACACAATTAGAAGCTACTTTATAGAGTATGAAGCTTTCCAGACCAGGCCTAATTTAGTTCTCTGAAATTAATCATATATTAGAGAAGAAACAGATAATTATACTAAAAGAGCCTATCGAACTAAATACAGACCTATCCTCAATCTCCAGTCACTAAGAATATGTGAAAATTTTCTACAAATATATATCAGAACATTGAATGAAACAGTTTTGACAAAATCGTCATGCTCAGAAGACATTCCATGAACTTGAAAAGTGAAGTTTTCCAATATTTGTTCCATACTCATTTATTAAATTCAAATAGTGTCAATAAGTAGATGCCTCCTTCTTTGTAACTCAGAGAAGTAAACACTTATACATAGTTAATTGATGACCCATACTTTGCACTAAAGCAAAAGTCCAGCAAACTCAAGGGAAAAGCAGCCACTGTCTACTTAGTATCACTATACTGCAGAGAAACGAAAAACATTTCAAGGGATTTTTAAAAGATTTCCAATAGAATGATGTTTTTAATATTCAACATTATAATGATAATATCTTTTACAAAATAAAGTTGTTCAGTGAAAGGCTTTTCAAAGATATAATGTTTAAAAAGGGATCAAAATGATCACCCTCTACTACCCAGTTACTAACTCTCTTCCCACTTGCAGTGAAGAGCAAGAGTAATGTTCTTCATTTAGTAAGCAATTTCAAATGTATACAATGCCAGGCCAGGCAAGTGTCATCAGTAAATGTAGCAAGTGGATGGGGACTCACTCTATGTACCAGCTTCCTGTAGCTGTGACTAGACTCCATCTCTCCCGTCTTATTATTGCTGGGACAAATGCAAGCCTAGTGCTTTAAGACCTTCCAGATTTTCCTGAGAGAAGCCAGAAATCCAAATCATGCAATATTTTCCATTTTTAAATGCTGGCAATGAAGAAACAAAAAAACTATAGTGCAGGCCAAATTGAAAGGACCTACGAACCAGATCTGGCCTTTCAGTATGCAACCACTGCTGACGACTTAGCAATGATACCCCAGGAAGAGGAGCATCAGTAAGAATCTCAAATACCTGACCTGCAAACCCTAAACTCCTCAGGACTATTACTCAGATTTCATGCTGAAGATGGGTTCCCCACATAGTCAAGAGCACTGGTAACCCACAATTCTCTGCTAATAGGAAATTAAATTAAAAAAAATTTTTTGAGAACAAAAAAAAAAAAGAAAAGAACACTGATGGTAATCTTTTCCTCTTGAAGACTAATTTTTGGTTAATAATAATTTAAAAAATGATGGCTTTACTATTTTAAAGAAATACTATTTTAAGAAAAAAATCAAAAAAAATAACACTGATAGTGACATTGGAATATTAATAAAATTAGAATAATATGTAAAAAAATGTATACTCATTAAAAAAATACTACAACCTTTACCAACTATGTTAGCTGGGTAAAATGAAGTGTCTATCAGCTAGGTCCTTAGGAAAGCAGCCAACCACTTGAGCTGCCCTCTCATCTCCTGATGAGAACTGGAAGCCCTGATGGTCCACTTTACACTTTTACTTTAGCAACATGAAAATGGAAAAACAAATGAAGAGGGGGAATAAGTGACAACAAGGCCAACTGTGAAGATATTTCTGCTTTATAATAATTTCAAGTGCCAAAAGATCCTAAGACTCAAAACAGTTTTCTTTACTGCTATAGCTCTACTAAGTAGATTAGACAGCTTAAAAGGATAAACTAGCAAGACCTTCTATTTGGAAACAAAATCTGCTGGATTAAAAATGAAATGCTAAATAGGGCAGCACCCAAAGATTTAACCTTATGATTTAAATTTAAAAGGAATCTTTCGCAAAACTAATTTAAGGGGGGAAAAAAGCTGTACAGTCATATGCCTCTTAAGAGTTCTCAGTTAATTTGGAAGGATACCCCCCACATACATTATTTTGATGGCATACTTTAAAAAATCCCTTAAGGACAACACAGTATAGTTTAAGAAAAAAGGGCAGTCTGGCTTTATCTGAGCTGGATTTCACCATCTGACAGTTGTGTGACTTTAAGCAAGTTATTTAGCTACTCTGAGCACTCTTCCCCCATCTATAAAAAAGGAGAAACCACAGCTATTTTAATTCTCATTATGAGAATTGTGACACATCTTAAATGTATTTTAATTTATTCTCTTTGCTGAAACTTGAATTTGCTCCACAACATCAGTAGTTTAAAATATTCCTGGCAGAACAGCTACACACAGATAAGAGAACTCAACACTTTGTGAAGCAGCACTCTCCATCCTCATACGTCTATCATTCTCTTTTACTAAACTAAAATCAGCTTCCTAGTTACTTCAGTGTTACCCACTAATGACATTCTAGCTAAATCTTATTAAGTACAGCTAATTCAATCCTCACTAAACTCCAACCTCCATTAGGGTTGAGACTGTACTGAAATCCTGTACCCAGAAAAATGGTAAGCACATAGCAGACACACAGTAAATATTTACAAATTGAGTGATATATTCTGTGCAGTACTTACTATTGAAATGCTTTGGCATATAGAGCACAAGTGTGTAGACTTCTGGAGGTGACCATTTAACATTTAAGGTTTAAAAGTTCAAATATCATAACACCCAAACACACCCAAGATTTTTATGTTTTCTAAAAATCCTTTTGGATACAGTAAATAAAAGCAATTTGACTATATTTTAAATGATGATGCTATTCAATTAAACAGATGCTAAAGTTCCTTCAAAGGAAATAAACCTATTAATGGCTCCATGACTCCTAATCATAATTTCCTTCAGATTTAACTGAATTTCAAGTCGACATTGAAAACAGCCAACCAACTTAAAATGACATGTAATCCCATTGCTGCTGCTAAGTCACTTCAGTCGTGTCCGACTCTGTGTGACCCCATAGATGGCAGCCCACCAGGCTCCCCTGTCCATGGGATTCTCCAGGCAAGAACACTGGAGTGAGTTGCCATTTCCTTCTCCAATGCATGAAAGTGAAAAGTGAAAGTGAAGTCGCTCAGTCGTGTCAGATCCTTAGGGATCCTATGGACTGCAGCCTGCCAGGCTCCTCCGTCCATGGGGTTTTCCAGGCAAAAGAGTACTGGAGTGGGGTGCCATTGCCTTCTCCATTACCACTGGCTATCCTGCAAATAACCCCCAAATATTAGTAATAGCTTAGTCAAGTTTTTGGCATCTTAAAGCCACTTAGAAAATATTAGAACTGAAGTTGTGAAAACATATCAAAATCTGTAACAACTTTCTCTCATGACTTTCTCAGCCACACACTGCTATAAACACCTCACTGCTTAAACACTGCAACTCACTGAGAATTTAGTCACATATTCCAGCGCTGAAAGAGTAGGTTTCATAAAGTATGTTCTACTTCACAGAACAGGAAATCAGTAACCAGTTCACCATCTTCTTCAAATCTATGGAAATTTTTCCATTATAAATTTCTGCCACCTGATGGTTTTAAGCTGTCACTATGCTATTAGCCTAAACAAACGCAACTACTAAGGCAAACAAGTCAACTCCATCCCAAACATAAAACATTCCTGAATTACCTGGGTCATTGATGTTTTAAACTGTGGTAGCAAATTAGTGATCTAGTAACATGTAACTTCCACTAAAGGGAACTAGGTAAGGCAAATACCAGACTGACATAATTTTATGGCAAATAAAAACTTCCAAAAGGGTTAAACACTTTAAGTAAAATTAAAAATGTATCTGTTTTAGAATAACCATATATGACCCTTCAACACTGACAAGCCTTCCCAGACCAAAGTGAAGACTAGCCCCACAAAACTTCTTTTCCCTTTCCACTTCTACGATATTAAAAATAAATAAATAAAAACCCAAACCCTTGTACATTAATCACAAAAATCAAGCCGCCAAATATCGGTAGGCTTTACAAAGTCAAAATCACTACCCATCTTAAAATACTACCTGCTGGGCAATTTCAGGTACTGTGGGAGGAGCCTACAGCCAAGTAGAGTTGAAAGGTCAGGAGGCAGCCTGGGGTTGTGCTACAGAATTTACCCCAGACGACATTAACACTAAAGGTACAGAGAAGTACAAGATGTATAGGCTCCCAACTCGTTTCCAATTTGCAATGGAAAAGTATTCCTTTCCGATAGACTCTGCCTCTGCCTTGAAAGTTGCCAAATGACATGTAATCCCACTGCTGCTGCTAAGTCACTTCAGTCGTGTCCGACTCTGTGCGACCCCATAGACGGCAGCCCACCAAGCTCCCTTGTGCCTGGGATTCTCCAGGCAAGAACACTGGAGTGGGTTGCCATTTCCTTCTCCAATGCATGAAAGTGAAAAGTGAAGTGAAGCACCACGGCAAAACTGGCCTGCGGTTGCAAAATACAAGAGCTCTGGGCTCCCAGCACACTCTTCATGCCTGTACTTGGTATCCACGCACAATTTCTCAATGTGGCCAAGGCGATGCTGCAATGCAGCAACCACCTAGAGAAATAGTTTCTCAACAGTCCCAGAGCCGTTCGGGGAGGGAAGGACTTCCCTTCCATTTTCAATATGTTGCTTCGACCCGCGCTGACAGCACCGTGGATGACCAAGAGCACACGGAAAGGCTTCCAGCTCCTTATTAACGCCCTTCGGAAGCAAAGAATGTGGGCACTTAATCGAGGGCCCTGTCCAGGGTGGGGAAGAGCCCTGGAAAGCAGGGGGTGTATAAGTCTTTGCCCTTCCCACCCAACGACGGAGACAGTGCCCTGCCAGGCTCAGGGTCCCAGAGCCAGGGGGCCCTCGCGCCCGGGCGACCTTCCGCCGCAACCTTCCTCTCACCTGATCTTGTAACTCGGGAGGGTGTGCTTGCGCTTGATGATCTTCTTGAGCTGGTTGACGATGAAGGAGGTGAGCTGGGGCAGGGGCCGCCCTTCGAACTGGGAGCGCACCTCGAAGTCGATCAGCGGGTCCTCCACGAAGGAGAAGAACCAGTGGGTGAAGGGCACGCGGGTGAGGACGAAGCGCAGCCTCCCCACCACCCGTGACAGCTTGACGAACAGGTAGGCGGACTTGCCGAAGACCAAGTCCACGTCGATGGCCAGGTGGAAGCCCCCGTTGTACTCCACCTCCGCCTCGAAGGCCAGCTCCTCGGGGGTGGTGGCGGGGGGCAGCGCCTCCCCCTCGGGGCCATCGGGCTCCCCGGTGGCCGAGGGCGCCACGGGCCGGAGGAGCCGGATGGTCTTGATGAAGGGCACGGTCTCGCCCAGGAACACGTCCCGCAGGCTCAGCCCCTCCAGCAGGCGCCCAGCCGTCTTGGTCTGCAGCAGCTCCTCGAACTCCACCTTGATCTTCTTGGTGACCCAGCGGCGGGCCAGTGCAGTGTCCCGCAGCTCCCGGAACAAGAACAGGATGATGGCGTTAAGGAAGTAGCAGGTCTCCCGCGTCGGCGGGGCGGGGGTCTCGGGGGCCGGGGTCGCGCCGCCCTCGGGGGGCCCGCCAGAGGGCTCCTCAGCCCCGCCGCCGCCGCCATAAAGGTACTCTCTCAGGGGCAGGTCTGGCACCGGCTTGATGTAGCGGAAGCCGTCGGCCGCGCGGGCGGCCTCGTCCGGCGGCGGCTCGGGCTGTTTGCGGTAGAGCAGCAGGAACTGAGTGAGGAGCGTGAGGAAGGAGCCCAGCACGGCCGACGCCAGGATCATGAGGAGCAGCCCCATCCCGCCGCCGCCGCCGCCGCCTCCGCCCGTCCCGCCCGGGCCCTTGCCCCAGCGCCCACAGCGCCGCTTTCTTCACGCCGCCCTCCCCGCTGCCTCCATCTTGAGGACATCGGGCGGCGGGGGTCGGAGCAAGCGGCAAGCTGGGCCTCGTCCGGGGGCTCCGGACAGCGCGATGCGGCGCCCAAGCCTGCGGCGGCCTCGCGCTCCCTCAGACACTCCCGGAGGCGGCTGCCGTGGTGGCGGTGGCGGTGGCGGCGGCGGCGGCAGTGGTGGGGGCGGGAGGGGGCGGAACGGCGCCTCCCTCCGACCGCCGCTCATTGGACGAACGGCGCGTGACGTCAGGAGCGTACTCGCTCCCGGCGGCGTCGCCTGGCAGCCGGCACCCGAGCATGCGTACGCGGTTCCTTCTTCACCTCTCGGGCGCCCTTCCAGCCCCGCCCCCCACGGCAACATTCTAGTCCTCCGCAGTCCACGTGGCTGTCACTTCGGAAGTCGCTGTCCCGATCTAGGAGGGTAACCGGGGCCACCGGCTGGAGGAGAAGAGGCCGGACGGAGAGGGCGTGGCGGCGTGTTCTTGATCCCGATCATCCCGTTATCTTTTAATGCACCCATCCCCCTTCATTGGCCTCGGTCCCTGTCTGTTACCTCTGCTGCAGTGTGATTCTTCCTCTCGCGCCCCTGAGAATGGGCTGGCGGCTTTCCATGCAGGGCAGCGCCGCAGAAGATCTGAGCTAGCGGTTCGGAGACTTTCCAAGCCGAGGGCAAGATTGCATTGCCTCGGAGACTGCCGTAACCGACCATCAGTCTGACCAACAGACGCTCTGCGTCCGCAGAGGGTGGGCCCTGGGAAGGAGGGACAGACAAAAAAAAAAAAAAAAAAGCCTCAGATGCGAACTAACTTAACTACATAGATAAATATTTGAGATTTAAACCAGAAGGACAGAAAAGAACCGCTACAAGGAATAAATGAGGAGTGAGATGAACTTGCTAGATGATTGGAAGATGAATAGTCACCGTCTAGCTCTTGGAATGCGTTAAGCCCCTGGGTGTATTGCCACATTTAGTCCATTTAAGAGACAGTTTTAGTTAGCCACCATCCGTTTTACAAATGCAAACGCTGGCGCAGAGGCAAAGGAAGTTGCCGGGTTACACAATGGAGCCTGGTTTGTCTAAAACTAAACCCTAAGTCCTCAGTCACCACTCTGCACTAGGATAACAAGATTGCTAGAGAAGGAAGGGGGCTGACTGGTTCCCTGGGGCACAGGAAGGGGGAGTTGGGAAAGGGGGAGGGGGAGGTGAGGAAAGACTTCAGAAAATTTTGCACAGGGTAGCACCTTGAGGAAAGCCATAGAGTTAAGGAAGCCAGGTTGCCCAGCAACAATGTTACTCCCCCTGAAGTCTGGTTACATCATAAATGCTTTTGTGCTCCAACCTCGGGGACAGCACAAAGATCTTCCCCTACTCCCACACAGGTCAGATCAGTTCAGTTCAGTCACTCAGTCGTGTAGGACTCTTTGGGACCCTATGGACTGCAGCACGCCAGGCCTCCCTGTCCATCACCAACTCCCGGAGTTTACTCAAACTCATGTCCATCGAATCTGTAATGCCATCCAGCCATCTCATCCTCTGTTGTCCCCTTCTCCTCCTGCCTTCAATCTTTGCCAGAATCAGGGTCTTTTCAAATGAGTCAAGTTCTTCGCATCAGGTGGCCAAAGTATTGGAGTTTCAGCTTCAGGATCAGTCCTTCCAATGAATATTCAGGACTGATTTCCTTTAGGATGAACTGGTTGGATCTCCTTGCAGTCCAAGGGACTCTTAAGAGTCTTCTCCCACACCACAGTTCAAAGGCATCAATTCTTCGGTACTCAATTTTCTTTATAGTCCAACTCTCACATCCATACATGACTACTAGAAAAACCATAGCTTTGACTAGGTGGACTTTGTTAGCAAAGTAATGTCTCTGCTTTTTAATATGCTGTCTAGGTTGGTCATGCTTTTCTTCCCAAGGAGCAAGCATCTTTTAATTTCATGGCTGCAGTCACCATCTGCAGTGATTTTGGAGCCCCCCAAAATAGTCTGTCACTGTTTCCACTGTTTCCCCATCTATTTGTCATAAAGTGATGGGACCAGATGCCATGATCTTAGTTTTCTGAACTAAGGGTCAAAATACTCCATACCTAAAAGTCTCGTTGATTCTGGATGGCCTTAAGGGGCCAGGGCAAGGCTCCTCTCTAGTCCTGGAAGATTCCCCAAGCCAGTGACTGTCCTGAGACTGGGTGAGTCCAGAATGAAAACAGAATTCTGACCCAGCTGGAGCAGGCATAGAACTCGGGAACCAAGCTGATCTCATCTTTCTTACTCATGCCCAAGTTGGAGAAGGCAACGGTGACCCACTCTGGTACTCTTGCCTGGAAAATCCCATGGACGGAGGAGCCTGGTAGGCTGCAATCCATGGGGTCACAAAGAGTCTGACACGACTGAGCAGCTTCACTTTCACTTTTCACTTTCATGCATTGGAGAAGGAAATGGCAACCCACTTCAGTTGTTCTTGCCTGGAGAATCCCAGGGATGGAGGAGCCTGGTGGGCTGCTGTCTATGGGGTCCTACAGAGTCGGACACGACTGAAGCGACTTAGCGGTAGCATGCCCAAGTATGAGACCAGAATGGCTCCTTTACTATGAAAATGTAATCCTGCTGAGAGAACTAGGCTCAAAACCATATTCCACATCCTGTGGAAGCCCAGAACCCTGCAGGGATAGTTTCCTGTGATCACCTCTGGCTCCTGCTTCTGCTTCTGGGCTGCTGTCTCAGTTCTACACTCTTTAAACCCAAATGGGAAATGTAGACCCTTAATATCCACCAAAAACCTTTGTAATAGTCCTGTACCATTGTAGTAAGGCTTCCCTGATGACTCAGAGAGTAAGGAATCTGCCTGCAATGCAGAGGACCTGGGTTTGATCCCTGAGTAGGAAAGATCCCCTGGAGAAGGAAGTGTCAGCCCACTCCAGTATTCTTGCCTGGGAAGTTTCATGGACAGAAGAGCCTGGTGAGCTACAGTCCATGGGGTCGCAAAGAGTCAGACAGGACTGAGCCAATAACACGTTCACATTGTACTAAACATCACAGAAGCTGGAGGTGAGGTGGAAGATTATCTGAGTAATCTTCACATTACTGAGATACTTCAAATTGTGCGTTAATGCATTATGCATCTTAAAATATTCTTCGCCCACTTCCCTCCCCCACACAGAAGTTGATGATTTTCCTGGGAGTCTCAGTCTCAGACTCCATCTTGCAGGCTCTTCCCTATTCTGCCCTCCTACCTCATCCTTACTCCTCAGATTACCTCTGAGAACCTCCAGTCTTCTCAATCCGTTATATAGGGTTGATCAGGTGCCCAGCAGAATTTGTCCCCTAAAGTTCTGCCCCTAAAGTTCATTCATTTGTGCTCATGCTCAGTCGTGTTCTAATCTTTGCCACCCCATGGGCTGTAGCCTGTCAGGCTCCTCTGTTTATGGGACTTGCCAGGCAACAATGATGGAATGGGTTGCCATTTCCTTCTCCAGGGAATCTTCCAAATCCGGGGATTGAACCGGCATCTCCTGCATTACAGGCAGTTTCTTTACTGCTGAGCCATCAGGAAAGCCCATGTGTCAGGCTTAGTGTTACAGATTTTATGTGCCTTATCCCATTTAAAAATCAAGATGTCCATAAGCGTTGGCCCTGTCCCTCCACCCTGCCCAGGCCTGGGATAGCCAGTCCACCCCCTGTCTAGCTGACCTCATCATAGCCCATCTGGCCAACCCACTCCCACATTTCAACAGTGTCTGCCAGTGCAAATGTCTGCCAGGTTGGGGGCTTTTCTTCTTTTGCCTTTCATTAAGGGCAGCAAGCCCAGGGGTTCTGAACCTTGGCACTGTTGTCATTTGGAGCTGGAAAATTCTCTGTTATGAGGGATGTCCTGTGCATTGTGGGAGGTGATACTGTGTTCCTAGAAGCTTATCATTTTTAATGGCATTCTCTGGAAGAATAGAAATTCAGCAACCTTTTAAAAATATTAATGCTAGTTCACAGAAACTCAAAAGTCTGAGAACCGTTGACCCCCAGCTCTCAACATTTATGATTCTGAGTATGTTTTTGAAGGAAGTAGTACTTAGCCAGCCTGCTGACCTTTTAATGAGTTTCAAATGATGTCATTGAAATGTATCTGCCCCACCAGCCTTCCTGGGAAGTATCCATTTCAAGGGGAAAGGCAGTTGAATACTGGAAGATGGGGTACAAATAAAACCAGCATTCTCACCAGCCAGATAGAGGCGTGAACCACTTCTGCTGTTAAATTCTGAATTCCTCTTGGTGAAGGAACAAATAAGATGAGAAAGCCAAAGCATGTGAATATGGAGACTTTGTGAGTAACCTACTAACCGTTTATAAAAATGATACAAAATAATGCAAATATCACAAGATATGGAGAAAACCGTAGAGAAGTTTAGAATGCACTGAAGATAGTTAAACAGAAAGAAGAATCTTAGAACATTGATGATACTGAAGCTATATACAACCTTGCAATCCCACCTCTGGACCTCTTTTGCTTTAGAGACATATATCCCTTAAGCTATCTAGCTATTTCTCAGGTCTCTGTTGTTGTTGTTTAGTCGCTAAGTCGTGTCCAACTCTTTTGCGAACCCATGGGATTCAACCCTGATATAGGTTCATCACGTCTTTTGTCATCACTTGTACGATGTGTCTTATAAACCACAGTGTTTCCCAGTCCTCAACGTAGAGCTTGGAATGTAGTAAGTGCTCAACTGATAGTTATTAAATGAATATATTCACATGTCATCCTCTCCACTTTTGGTGAGAGAGAGCTACCCTATTTTTCTGAAACTTTGAGACTACTTGTTTGAAGGAAGAGGTTAGGGAAGAGGCAGTGCTGATATCAGAATGCCCCATTAAACTGAGAGAAGAGACACTGCCCTTGGCTGCACTTCCCTGCAAAGCAGAGGAAGGTAACTGTGGGGGAGAATGATAGGCTGCAGCTGCAAAAGGCTTGAAGTTTGTAAGCCCTTGACATCTACTGGCAAATCCAGATCTACTGTTGGGAATCAGTGTAACAGTGGGGTCTCAGGGCACATTCACCTCTTTTGTTTTTATATTCACTCCTTCAGTCAGTCAGTCAGTTCAGTTCTCAGTCGTGTCCGACTCTTTGAGACCCCACAAACGGCAGCACGTCAGGCCTCCCTGTCCATCACCAACTCCTGCAGTTCACCCAAACCCATGTCCATTGAGTCGGTGATGCCATCCAACCATCTCATCCTCTGTCGTCCCCTTCTCCTGCCCTCAATCTTTCCCAGCATCAGAGACTTTTCAAATGAGTCAGCTCTTCGCATCAGGTGGCCAAAATATTGGAGTTTCAGCTTCAACATCAGTCCTTCCAATGAACACCCAGGACTGATCTCCTTTAGGATGGACTGGTTAGATCTCCTTGCAGTCCAAGGGACTCTCAGGAGTCTTCTCCAACACCACAGTTCAAAAGCATCAATTCTTTGGCGCTCAGCTTTCTTTACAGTCCAACTCTCACATCCATACATGACTACTGGAAAAACCATAGCCTTGACTAGATGGACCTTTGTTGGCAAAGTAACGTCTCTGCTTTTGAATATGCTGTCTAGGTTGGTCATAACTTTCCTTCCAAGGAGTAAGCATATTTTAATTTCATGGCTGCAATCACCATCTGGAGTGATTTTGGAGCCCCCAAAATCAACTCAGCCACTGTTTCTACTGTTTCCCCATCTATTTGCCATGAAGTGATGGGGCCAGATGCCATGATCTTAGTTTTCTGAATGTTGAGCTTTAAGCTAATTTTTTCACTCTCCTCTTTCACTTTCATCAAAAAGCTCTTTAATTCTTCTTCACTTCCTGCCATAAGGGTGGTGTCATCTGCATAACTGAGGTTATTGATATTTCTCCTGGCAATCTTGATTCCAGCTTGTGCTTCCTCCAGCCCAGTGTTTCTCATGATGTACTCTGCATATAAGTCAAATAAGCAGGGTGACAATATACAGCCTTGATGTACTCCTTTTCCTATTTGGAACCACTCTGTTGTTCCATGTCCAGTTCTAACTGTTGCTTCCTGACCTGCATACAGGTTTCTCAAGAAGCAGGTCAGGTGGTCTGGTATTCCCATCTCTTTCAGAATTTTCCACAGTTTATTGTGATCCACACAGTCAAAGGCTTTGGCATAGTCAATAAAGCAGAAATAGATATTTTTCTGGAACTCTCTTGCTTTTTCGATGATCCAGCGGATGTTGGCAATTTGGTCTCTGGTTCCTCTGCCTTTTTTAAAACCAGCTTGAACATCTGGAAGTTCACGGTTCACGTATTCCTGAAGCCTGGCTTGGAGAATTTTAAGCATTACTCTACTAGTGTGTGAAATGAGTGCAATTGTGCAGTAGTTTGAGCATTATTTGGCATTACCTTTCTTTGGGATTGGAATGAAAACTGACCTTTTCCAGTCCTGTGTCCACTGCTGAGTTTTCCAAATTTGTTGGCATGTTGAGTGTGGCACTTTCGCAGCGTCATCTTTCAGGATTTGAAATAGCTCAACTGGAATTCCATCACCTCTGCTAGCTTTGTTCGTAGTGATGCTTCCTAAGGCCCACTTGACTTCACATTCCAGGATGTTTGGCTGTAGGTGAGTGATTCACTCGTTAGGTGATCTAATTCAACCACATGGCTTCATGTATTAATACTGTGCAAAACTAAGCTGATATTCACCACTACTGGTTCTTCGGGAAGCCCTCTATTAATGGTGCCTCTGTTCTTCCAGGTACTCAAGCCAAAAGCTTCGTGTTGTCCTTGGCACCTTTCTTTTGCATATATCTACCTCTGGTCTGTTGATCAATCCTGTTGGTTCTATCTTCAAAATATATTTGAAATTTTACCAATTCAACATCCTGGTTCAAGCACCATATTGGGCCTGGATTTTCAGAGCAGACTCTCCACTGGCCTCTCTCTTTCTTCCCTGGCCACCCTGATGTCTGTTCAAACACAGATGCCCCTGTGACTGCATTAAAGCATAAGTCTGATTGTTTCATTCAAGTGCTCAAAACCACCAGTGGTGCCTCGGTGGGCAGAATAGTGACCCCCTCAAAGATGTCCACATCCTAATCCCCAGGACCCTTCCATATGCTATGTCATACAACAAAAAGGAATTAATGTTGCAGATGAAATTAAGGTTGCTATTCAGCTTCCTTTAAGAGAGGGATATTATTCTGGATTATCCAGTTGTGTCCAGTATGATCATAAGAGTCCTTAAAAGTGGAAGAGGCAGGGAACTTTCCCAGTGGTCCGGTGGCTAAGACTCTGAACTCCTGACACAGGGGTTTGATCTCTAGTTAGGGAACTAGATCCCACAGGCCACAACTAAGAGATTGTATGCAGCAACCTAAGGTTCCACGTGCTGTAACTAAGACCTGGCACAGTCAAATAACCAAACAGAAGTTGTATCTTTTTTCTAAGTGGAAGAGGGAGGCAGGACAGAAGATCAGAATGACGTGATGGGGAAAGACTCAGTCCACTATTGCTGACTTTGAAGATGAAAGAGGGCCAAGAGCATGAATAGTGGTGGCCTCCAGAAAGGAACACTTTAATTTCCAACCGGTGAGACTGCTGAAAGTTGGCCTTTTGACCTCCAGAACTGTAAGAGAATAAATTTGTGTTTAGCCACTGTTTGTGGTTAATTTACTATAAGAGCCACGAGAAACTCATACAGTTCCCTGTCTCAGGCAAGGTGAAAGCTGATGTTGAACCTTGAAGTCCAAGGTTCCAGATGACCTGGTCCCTGTTGCCTATCATCTTCCACTTTCCACCTCATTCACTCTTCAGCCACCCTTTAAATCCAGCCATTAATCTACAGCTTTGTAGAAGGAATGAATGACTTTGAAACTTTGTTTTCCAGAAGAGAAGTGACTTGCCCTGGTGTCCCAGTAGGGACTGAAGTCAGGACTCCTGCTCAGCTGCCAGTGGGTTACTAATTCCATGGTGCTTAGCTTTTATTTCAGTTACCTTCCCTAAAACGTCATGTGGTTACATTTTCCTAACCACCTACTGAAGTGTTTAAATTCTCTTTCAACAAGGGAGTCTTTCTTCTGACCATATTCCTTGCCAGAAAAGTAGCTCGTTTCTTGCTGTCTAAAATTCAAAGATAGGGACTTCTCTGGTAGTCCAGTGTCTAAGCCTCTGAGCTCCCAATGCAGAGGGGTTGGGGTTCAGCCCCTGGTCAGGGAGCTAGATGCCACATATTGCAACTAAATATCCTGTGTGCCCAAGACCCAGTGCAATCAAATTAATAAAATAAATAAAACTCAAAAACGGAAACATTTTCTCTTGAAAAGGCAGAGGAAGATATTCCCAGGGCATCAGACTATAGTGATCAAGACAGGCAAATTCCTTAGAAGAGTCAGGTGTGGTTTTCCTTCAGTCAAGGAGGTCTTTACTGTGTGGATCCCTGTTTACACCCTGGGATGTAGGGTGAGCTAGGTATTTAGAAACCAAGACACTTTTCTAAGTAATGTTGGCCTTGTCAATCTGAGTGTAAATAGCCCTCCTTGTTTTGCTGACTTGGCACTTATATTTCCAAAAGAGAAGGTCTGATTGGTTAGCTCCCCAAGCCCCCTCACCCCTCATTTGTGCTGAATCATCTCAGTGTTGTTCAGCCTCTCTCGTGTTTAACTGGTATGTGTTGCAGGCTGCTCTGGGACCGATCTCTGGTCTACTCCGCTCTGGCCACAGGAGCAAAAGTGGCTTCCTCTACAAAGCTTGTGGGTACTGGCCTGGCCAGTATAGATATAGCACCTAGTTATGTCACTGGATATTTTTTTGTCTGTCCAGCATTGGTTTCATTTGGAAACTCCCCCTGGATCAGGGGTCTGCAAACTTTTTCTGTAAAGGAGCAGAAAGGAACTATTTTAGATTTTGTGGGCCATGAGTTCTCTGTTGTAACTACTCAACTCTGCCATTGTAGCCAAATACAGCCACAGGCGGTAGATAAACAAATGTCGCTGTATTCCAAGAAAGCTATATTTACAAAAATAGGCAGGGGGCCATAATTTGCCTACTTCCTGGTCTAGAAGATCTGGAACTTTGCCCTGTATTCACAATCCAGCCTCACTAGCCTCCTCTCAGAATCTTCATGCTCCAATCCACAGGGCTCTTTTCTTAAAGGGCTCCCAGCCTGAAACATTCTCCCAAGCGTTTGTAGGGTTAACCCCTACTACCAACCTAGATCATTGCTGAAATGTCACTGCCTCAGGGAATTCTTCCCTACTTCCCTTGTAGCTCAGCTGGTAAAGAATCTCCCTGCAATGGGTTTGATCCCTGGGTTGGGAAGATCCCCTGGAGCAGGGAAAGGCTTCCCACTCCAGTATTCTGGCCTGAGCAGACATGACTGAACAACTTTCACTTCACCCTGAGACTGGGCCAGATTCCCCTAGTTCCCACTTTCCTAGAGTACCTACCTCTCCTTCATGGCATTTTGGATCATCGTGGCAATTTTCAGTCTTTTCTTGTTAATTTGCTCTCTGTCTCTCCTCTAGACATAAGGGCGAGGTTCTGTCTGTTTTGTCCTGAACCAGGCATAGTTCTTAGTGCATAGTATTAACTCAGTGTGTATTTCCTGAAAGAGAGAGACAGAGGAAACAGAGGGAGAGAGGGAGAGAAAGGAAGGAAAGAAGAAATCAGACCTCAGAATGAGCATCTAAGGTAACACAGTTACATGGGACATTCTTCTTCCCCGTGTATGTTAAAGTCGGGAGAATATGAAAAGCTGGCAACACCGGCACTCCTGCCCACCTGTTCGGATATCTGGTAGCCTTTGGTGCTTGGGGATGTTCCCTGGAGGTGACCTCAAATCTCCGGTCTGACTGCAAATGGAACTGTGTCCTTGCAGCCCTTTCTGCCTATATCTTGACCCTCCCACATCACCTTCCTCTGTCCAAGTTCCCCACAGCACTGTGCACCAAGGTCGCCTCTCCTAACTACCCTTTCCCACAGTTACTCTGGCCTCCTGGGGTCAGATCCCAGCTCCAGGACTTAGAGGTTATATGACCTTGAGCAAGTCACTTAAACTCTACAAACCTCAGAGTCCTCTCTGTAAAGCAAGGATAATAAAATTACTGGTGACACAAGACTATTAAGAGGATTTAATAAGGTAATATGTAGAGAGTACTTAACAGGAAGTCTGACACATGCTTAGTGTCAATAAGTTATTACTAGCTAACTTTCAGGAAAAGAATAATCTGATTATCTGATTGAATCAATGGGGCCCAGTCTTAAAATATGTGGACTCAGGGCTAGGGTAGGAATACTGAAAATGTTTGAAAATTATAAATCAGGCTGTTAAAACAGGATTTGCCTTCTCCTTCTGCATTATGAATATGGGTTCACAATGGCAAAGCTTTTAAAAAAATCTGCACGTTCTAGTTTTTACGTGGCTAAAAGTTGGCAAAATATCAAGGACAACTGAACTTAATTATTATTGTTTATGTGCTATTGATGGCCAAGAAATATTTGCATTGTTACAAAGATTCCTACTCAACCCCCAGAGAATTTCTGGAGTGAATGCATGATGTATATGTGTTCATTATATGTCCGATTCTTTGTGAACCCATGGACTATAGCCTGCCAGGTTCCTCTGTCCATAGGATTTCCCAAGCAAGAATACTAGAGTGCATTGCCATTTCCTACTCCAAGGGATCCTCCAATCCAGGGATCGAACTTGTGTCTCTTGCATGTCCTGCATTGGCGAGTTCTCTATGAGTGCTGCCACATGGGACCTTTAAAAGGAAATTTGTATAGTGCCACCTGCCCTTACTGTCCCCTACTGCCTCCCGCCCTCTCCACACTCTATTTTTTAGCTAAGCAGCAGTAGGGCCACAACTGTTCAGCAACAAAATACACAGCAATCAAATGCTTTAATTCTTTATTTCCTGATTGATAGCAGAGTTTCAAGGAAGAACTTGGACAAGTAACTCAATAATAAACACATCAAAATAAAGCAGGGCTTCCTTGGTGGCTCAGAGGTTAAAGCGTCTGCCTGCAATGCGGGAGACCTGGGTTTGACCCCTGGGTAGGGAAGATCCCCTGGAGAAGGAAATGACAACCCACTCCAGTATTCTTGCCTGGAGAATCCCATGGACAGAGGAGCCTGGTGGGCTACAGTCCACGGGGTTGCAAAGAGTCGGACACGACTGAGCAAGTAGAAAAGGAAAAAAAAAAAAAAAAGAAACAGGAATAAGATACTGATCTGCAGAAAATGCCAACACTATTTTTTAAATCAGGACAAAGTAACCAAGATATATTGCTCATAAACACCTGTTAAAAGCTTTTTAAAAACAAAGGTAACTGCAATGGGCTAGGCCCTCAAATAAAAACTGGATCAGGATGTGTGCGTGCTAAGTTGCTTCAGTCATGTCTGACTCTTTACGACCCCATGGACCGTAGTCCACCAGGATCCTCTGTTCATGGGATCGAGATAGAATTCCTATTTTACAGAGGGGAAATGGAAGCATAGAGAGGCTAAGCAACATGCAGAAGGTCACACAGCCACTAAGTGGCAAAGGAAGAAAACGAATCCAGGTTCATGTGTCTGGATTCCAACCTGGTGACTACCTTGACATACTGGCTCTTTGCTCCCTACCATCTCACATCCAGAGAACCAAATAATCAACATTAGTGAAGAAAAATTCAGTGGGACTCCTGGCTAAGCATCTTTATTCTTCTTACTCCTCAGATTCTCTAGAAAGACAAATAAAGCTTATTAACACCTTGCAAACAGTTAATAAGCATGTGTTAAAAGTTAGTTTTAAGATGTTGTAAAACAATATTTTCTGACCTATCCTTTCCTATTGAGTAAAAACCTGATCTCTGAACTTAGAAGTACTTCTTCCCTCTAATTACAAAACTTTGACTTGCTTCATCTTTTGAAGACCAACCGGCTTTACGAGGTTATTACAAGTTGAAAAAGTGCCAAGACGGTCTTGAGTAACAAGATGGGGAAACATACCGTAGTACTAGGAAGATATCGACGTATCTTTATGTTTTATGTTTTGTTGATATCTTTATGATTAGTGAGATTTTTAATAGGTTTGTTGAAATATTTTTCACATACCATAAGATTCATCCATTTAAACTGTACAGTTGATTAGTTTTAATATATTCAGAGTTGTGATGCCATCACCATAATCTAATTTTAGAACATTTTTATCACCTGAAGAAGGAACCTCGTGCCCATTAACAATCACTCCTCATTTCCTCTCACTCCAACCCCAGGCAACCAGGAATCGTCTTCTATCTGTATGCTTAATCTGGATATGTCATGTAAAAGAAATGACACAATATGTGATTTTTTGTCACTGGCTACACTTTGGCCACCTGATGTAAAGCGCTGACTCATTGGAAAAGACCCTGATGCTGCGAAGGATTGAAGGCAAAAGGAGAAGAGGGCGGCAGAAGATGAGAGGATTAGATAACATCCCTGACTCAATGGACATGAATTTGCGCAAACTCTGGGAGATAGTGGAGGACAGAGGAGCCTGGCACATTGCAGTCCATGGGGTCACGAAGAGCGGGAAGTGAATCAGTGACTGAACAACAACAACTTGCACTTAGCATAATGCCTTTAAGATTCATCCATGCTATAGCATTTGTATTTTATTCTTTTTTATGACCAGATAATATTCCCTTGTATGAATATACAATTTGTTTATGCATTTAGCAGATGTTAGACATTTAGGTTTCTCTGCTTTTTTGGCTATGACAAATAATGTTGCTATGAAACAGTGTGTACAAGTGCTTGTGTGGACATATGTTTCCATTTCTCTTGAATATATACTTATGACTACAGTTGCTGGATCTTATGGTAGCTCTATGTGTAACCTTTTGAGAAACTACTAGGTTGTTTTTCAAAGCAGTTACACCATTTAACACTCCACCAGCAGTGCATATGGGTTCCAGTTTCTCCACTTGCTTGCCATTGCTTGTTTTCTTGATTTTAGCCATCCTAATGAGTGTGAGGTAGGATCTCTTTATGGTTTTGATGTGCATTTCCCTCACATCTAATGATGATCTTCTTTGGAGAAATGTCTTTTCAAATCCTTTACCTATTTTTAAATTGGGTTACTTGTCTTTTATTATTAATTTACAAGAGTTCTTTGTATTTCTGGATATAAGTCCCTTCTCAGATATATGATTTGCAAATATTTTCTCCCATTCTGTGAGTTGTCTTTTCATTTCCTTGATGATTGGGCTTCCCTCATAGCTCAGTTGGTAAAGAATCTGCCTGCAGTGCAGGAGACCCTGGTTCAATTCCTGGGTTGGGAAGATCCACTGGAGAAGGGACAGGCTACCCAATCCAGTATTCTTGGGCTTCCCTTGTGGCTCAGCTGGTAAAGAATCTGCCTGCAATGCGGGAGACCTGGCTTCAATCCCTGGGTTGGGAAGATCCCCTGGAGAAGGGAATGCTACCCACTCCAGTATTCTGGCCTGGAGAATCCCATGGACTGCCTGGTGGGCTACAGTCCATGGGGTGGCTAAGAGTTGGACACAACTGAGCGACTTCACTTTCACTTTTCACTTTCATGCATTGGAGAAGGAAATGGCAACCCACTCCAGTGTTCTTGCCTGGAGAATCCCAGGGACGGGGGAGCCTGGTGGGCTGCTGTCTATGGGGTCGCACAGAGTCGGACAGGACTGAAGCGACTTAGCAGCAGCATACAGTCCATGGGGTCGCAAAGAGTCGGACATGACTGAGCGACTTTCACTTTCACTTTTCCTTAATAGTGTCCAATGAAGTATGAAAGTTTTCAATTTGGATGAAGTCAAATTTATCTGTTTTCTTTGTTTGCTTGTGCATTTTGCATCATTACTTAAGAAATCATTGCCTAACCCAAGGTCATGAAGACTTACCCCTATATTTTATTGTAGGAATTATAGTTTTAGCTCTTATATGTGGGTAGTACATAATCCACCTTGAACAGACTTTTGTGTATGGTGTGAGGTAGGGGTCCAGCTTCATTCTTTTTCATGTAGATATCCAGTTGTCCCAAATCATCTGTTGGAAACACTTTGTCCTTTCCTCCATTGTATTGTCTTGTGCCCTTTTCAAAAATCAGTTGACCATAAATGTGAGTGTTTATTTCTCAGGAGTCAGGTGATCCTGCTTGTCGCATATATTTAAGAGAGGTGGCCAGGTAGCTGATAGGAACTTTGTGTATGTTAGTCTGCTTCTAGATTTTGAACTGTCTGTAGAATGATTTGAATCAGCCATCCTTAGAGTAATTGCTCACTGTATGATTAGATATTTCCTCTCGGGCAAGTTAGATTCCTTAGAGACTGTTCTTTGATTCTCCTGGCTTAAAGATACAGATCAGAATGTCAGGGTTCTGGGAACTGTTTAAGGGGAGAAATCAGGAGGAATTCAGAGATCAGCGTGCATCCATTTACAAATTTTAAGTTATTTTACTACAGCACTCATGCCCTCAGCTGTGCTTTACTCCCTCCAAATATTATAATCCCAGTCTTCTGCCGGGGTGAGAGGGGAGTAGTGATGTGGAGTGGGAGGAGGGAATTATTTCTCACACAGCTTTCAACTAAGTCCTCCCAATTTTAACTAATTTTAATCTCCCACCTTTACTTTCATTTCTAGAGGTATGTGGTGCCACTATTTCCTGAGTCTTTTGAATTTTCTCCACATTCCCCATTGCCAATTTAGAATTTGGCTTCCTTGTGTTTGTCAAGTCAATTAACACTCATCTGTCTAGTCTCTGGGCTTCCCAGGTGGTGCTAGTGGTAAAGAACCCACCTGCCAATGCAGGAGACACAAAAGATGCCAGTTTGATCTCTGGGTCGGGAAGGTCCCCTGGAGGAGGGTCTGGCAACCCACTCCAGCATTCTTACCTGGAGAATCCCATGGACAGAGGAGCTTGGTGGGCTACAATTCATATGGTCGCAGAGTCGGACATGACTGAAGTGACTTAGCGTACACACACATCTGCTTTCCAGAATTTTGATATTGTCTCTTAGCCAACTGTCTCTGTGCTTGTGGATTTAGGTATTAGAACAATTTTCTTTAATATAGTTTTAAGTGAGATTTTTAGGAGGAGGAAAACCAGATGCTTGGCTTAATACACCATCTTTGCCTGGGAATCTGATAACCATCTATTTTAAAAACACTAAGTGAAGGAGCAGGATGGAGTGGAGGCCTTTTTTCTCCTTGCAGTCTGTTTTCCCTTGGATTCCATTATGCTGTCCTCTCCCAGCTCCTGTCTTTAATCTCTGATTATTTCTTTTGGTTTCCTTTGCTGCCTCTTCTTCCTTTCTCTGTCCCCTAAATGATAAGAACCTCCACATTTGGGTCTTTAGTCCTCATTTCTGGGGCTTCCCCCATAGCTCAGTTGGTAAAGAATCCACCTGCAATGCAGGAGACCCCAGTTTGATCTCTGGGTTGGGAAGATCCCCTGGAGAAGGGAAAGGCTAGGGTCCTTGGTCCTCATTTCTGGCCTTTTCATCCTCGGCCTCATTTAACAGCCTTCATCTCAGAATAGCCTTCCCAGACCATGTTTTCTAAGCTGTTTTCCAAACCCATTACTCTGTCTCGCCTCCTGATTATTGCCTTCACAGCACTCATCACTATGTGAAATTAAGTTTATTAGCTTGTTTATCCTGTCTCAGCCCATCAGAACATAAACTCCATGAGCTCGGGAACTGCATCTGTCTTGTTTAGTGATGTATCAAGAAGTACCTGCTTGGTAAGTAATAAATATTCAGTAATGCTGTCTGAGGCTTCCCTGGTGGCTCAGACGGTCGAGTCTGCCTGCAATGCTATCTGAAGCCGTGAGTGAAAAATCTGACCTCTCCTGGTGTGGACAGAAGGGAACCCTCCTACACTGTTTGGACTTACGTTGGTGCAGCCACTGTGGAAAATAGTATGGCGGTTCCTCAGAAAATTAAAAATAGAATTACCATATGATCCAGCAGTCCTGCTCCTGGGCATATATCCAGACAAAACTGTAATTCAAAAAGATATATGCACTTCTATGTTCATAGCAGCACTATTCACAATACCAAAGACCTCTAAATGTCTGTTGAGGTTATTAATAGATAATGAAGGTGTGGTACATATATACAGTGGACTACTGCTGCTAAGTCACTTCAGTCATGTCTGACTCTGTGTGACCCCATAGACGGCAGCCCACCAGGCTCCCCCGTCCCTGGGATTCTCCAGGCAAGAACACTGGAGTGGGGTGCCATTGCCTTCTCCGGCAACGGACTACTACTCAGCCACAAAAATGAATGAAATAATGCCATTTGCAGCAACATGGATGCAACTAGGGATTATCATACAAGGTGAAGTAGATCAGAGAAACACAAAACCATATGATATCACTTATATGTGAAATCTAAAATATGACACAAATGACTCTTATGAAACAGAATCAGGGACATTGAAAATAGACTAGAGGTTGCCAAAGGGAAGTGGGGTGGGAGAGGGCTGGACCGGGAGTTTGGGATTAACAGACGCAACAGACGATATGTGTATATGTGTATATATATAGTGGATAAGCAACAAGGTCCTACTGTATAGCACAAGGAGCTGTATCCAAAAATCCTGTGATTTTGATGGAAAAGAATATGAAAAAAGAATGTATATGTGTATAATAATCATTTTGCTGTACAGCAGAAATAATATAACATTGTAAATCAACTATACATCAATAAAAATATTGATTAAAAAAAGATCAGACCTCTTCCTATATTTCTTCACCTTTATCTTACATCCCTGTCTCAATACCTATCATACCTAACCATCAGCAGTCCCCTGAGTACTAAGACTTTATACCTCAGGGCCTTTGCACAAGCAGTTCTCTCATAATGGAGTGCCCTTGTCTTCCTGCCAGCTTTCCTCTTTTTTCTTGAAATTCTTTCTCCGAGCCTTCTGACACCCCTGCCTCCAGACCTCCCTGTTCTCAGTACAAACTTCTATCCTTGACTCAGTCACTCCACAGGGACTTTTAATTTGCTAACATACCCGTCATTCCAACATGACTGTGTTTCTTGAAGGCAGGGATTACATTCTATCTGTGTTTGTAACTCCAGCCCGGGAATTCAAAGTGTGTTAAATGAATGATTTGGATACATTTGGTTTATGCGTACTCCTGTGCGTAGATGAGCACACTGATATTGTACGACTATTGACACTATAAGTCACACTATAAGGGCGTGTTTCTTATACATACTGAACAGGAGCTTAGATAATTACTGGATTCATTGACAAGTAATCGATGGTTTATTAAGAGCCTGATCAGGCTTTATACACACATATTTAAAAGAAATCCATTTGAGGACCAGAATGCATTGATCAAGTAAACTGATGACTGTCAAAATTTCTCTTTTCTTGGAACTCTATAGAAATTGACTGATATGCTCATTCAGCCCCAGGAAATTCTGCTTTCATTTGTGCTAAAGCTACTTTGCTCAAACCACTCTTGGGCTCATTACATCCTCTAATACCTTTGATCAATAGGTGGAAGGTGCTCATGGGTTTCAGAAGTTTTTACCCTCAGTGTCTCATTTCCTGGCTCAGACCGAAATATCTTTGGACTGAAGACAATTCAAAACCATCTATCCTGTCCAGTTTAGACCACATGACTTTTTATGGTTATTCCCATCAGAGTGAGAGTAATTAAGACTTTGACTGACGAGTGTATGATTTTTTCCATAAAATTGCTTAGCTGGGCAGACTTTCTTCTTCCACGTTCTTTAGTGACCTCAAAGGTCTCTGGGGGTGGGTTTGGGTGGGGTCTCATTCTTAAAGAAAAGGAACCAAAATGTCTTTGACCAAGGACAAATTCCTACTCCAATACTGAATACTCCATGTTGTCTAATGAACAAATCTGACACATGTTCCCAAAGTATTATGAAGGTTAGGGAACTTCTACTTTGAAACTACTCTCTACTTTGCAAAAGATCCTTCAAGGGATTTCATACTAATTTTAACCACAAAACCACTGCAAATGGCCTTGCATTATTCCCTTCCCCTACCCTTCATGTTCAGAGGTCATATGTAAGCAAAAAAGTGAAAAGTGAAAGTGTTAGTCACTCAGTTGTGTCTGATTCTTTGTGATCCCATGGACTGTAGCCCTCCACGCTCCTCTTGTCCATGGGATTTTCCAGACAAGAATACTTGAGCGGGTTGCTATTCCCTGCTCCAGGGGATCTTCCCGAACCAGGGATCAAACCCTCATCTCTTGTGTGTCCTACATTAGCAGGCAGGTTCTTTAGCACTAGTGCCACCTGGGAAGCTGACACATAGTAGGACCATACTAGGTCCTTCTCTTTTCTCTAATATCCACAGCCCTCAAAGGTGCCAAATCTCCAAAAGGTCTTCCTGGTGATGAAAATGCTGACTTTGCACCAGACCAATTTGAGTGTGACTCCTGGGGATATGAAAACAACCCTCAGAAGATCATGGTGTTGCCCCATAAAGAGCCAAATACAGTGTCTGATAACTAGGACGTGCTCAATTCACCACACTATATTATCATCAATACAAATCCAGAAGAGTCTAGAGAAGACTCTTCAGATATCTCATATCTTCAGATATGACAGACCAAGGCTTGACTCCATCCCAGAACTACCAAAAAAAAAAAAAACCAAATTGCCTTTTATTTCATTTATTCATTCTTTAGAATCTGTAAACAGTTTGAGATCTTTGCAGATGTAATTAAGTTAAAGATCTTGAGATGAGATGATCATGAATTAACCAAGTGGGCTCTTAATCCAATGACAAATGTCTTTAGAAGTGACAAATGGGGAGAGAGGCAGAAGAGAAGAAGTTCATGTGAAAATGGAGGCAGCGATTGGAGTGATGTGGCCACAAGCCAAGGAATGCCAGGAGCCACCAGAAACTGGAAAAAGCAAAGGATTCTCCCCCTAGAGGCTTCTGAAGGAGTCTGGCCATCTTGACACCTTAACTTCAGACTTCTAACCTCTAGAACTGTGACAGAATAATTTCTGTTGTTCTAAGTCACCCACTTTGTGGTAATTTGTTACAGCAGTCACAGGAAACTAATACATAAGGAACAGAAACACACACTCAAAGCTCAGAGGGTAAAGCGTCTGCCTTCAATGCGGGAGACCTGGGTTTGATCCCCGGGTTGGGAAGATCCCCTGGGGAAGGAAATGGCAACCCACTCCAGTATTCTTGCCCGGAGAATCCCATGGTTGGAGGAGCCTGGTAGGCTGCAGTCCACAGGGTCACAAAGAGTCAGACACGACTGAACGACTTCACTCACTCACTCCAAGTAACTTTGGCAACAAGAAAGGTGGGGAGTGGGCATTTTCTCAGGAGACACAAGGGGTATCATGGATTCCAAGGATGGAAAGTTCAGGCCGGCCTCATAAGGGACAAGGATCAGGATTCAGGAAGGTGGGAATGGGATGGCTGTCTTGTTCATGGACACTTGACCTCGTCATCCTCCCTATCAGCAGTCTGGCCTTCTCTGGTTCTTCATACGTGCAGCCAACACAGTCACCTTCAACGTGACTTGTCTGCACATCACATTTCAAGTGCATAAACAATTCTATCCCACTTGACAGGTCAGGGAGAATCTGACCTTCTTTCCAAGTCTTCTTTCCTGCATTAGACAATGTCCTTAGCTTTCTAAACTTCTGTGTCCTCAAACTCCTCGCTCTGGTATAACCGCATTGTATCACAGAGTGGAGAAAGCAAAGAGCTGTCCATTAGATTCTTGTTTTAAACATGACGTTAATCTACTGGAAGAAAAACATTATTGATTTGTGTCTATGATTGCCTTCTGAAACAACTGGTGTGTGCTACTCTTGGCAAAATATTTGGCTTGTTTGAACTCAGATCTTAATTTTTAAAAATTCCTATTTACTATTTTTGCATTCTTCCTTCGAAGGGCTCCTTTTGGCTAACTGGCACAGGAGATATTTGGAGGTGGAAGGACTTTGCCTATAATGCCTTTGATCCACAAAACAAAGCCTCAAACCAAACAGAAATCCAAGCCAAGCAGTGGTGTGGCAGAACAGGAGAAACAAGTTCTGGGAGAGAATCTCATTACTCGAAATTCAGGAAATAATCAAGGAGAATTTGCTGAGTGCATGATATGCACAGAAGTAGAGCTAGGATTGTGCATGCATGCTCAGTCACTCAGTTGTGTCCGACTCTTTGCAACCCCATGGACTGTAGCCCACCAGGCTCCTCTGTCCATGGGATTCTCCAGACAAGAATACTGGAGAGGCATTTCCTTCTCCAGGGGATCTTCTTGACTTAGGGGTTGAACCTGCACCAGGTAAGAGCTGGGATTACAGAGAGGAATAAGCTGGACTCTGTGCTTCCCACATGGAGCATGTGACCATGGGAGAGGCAGGCAGAGATAAAAGAAAATGACCCAGATGAATGCATAATTGCAAGCTACAGCTAAGGTCATGGAGGAGAGGGATTGGCACAGACAGTATGAATAACTTGGGCAATTAGCCTGAGGAGTCAGGGAAGTCATCTCTAAAGAAGGCACGTTTCCCTGAGATCTGAAGGTGTGTTGGTGTTTAACTAGATGAAGCTGATAGAGGTGGGGAGATGGGGGATATTCCAGGTAAAGGGAGCATTGCATGTAGATACTCATTATGCCATCCAGGTAGAAAGTCATAAGATGTAGAGACATCATACACATGCAGACCGACTGACGTGTGAAGGAATGAGACATCAGGCAGTTATGTGCTGCTTTTCTGTACATCCACAGATACAAGAGGTTGCATGAGGCTTTCCACTAGGCCTCTGACTCCAGCTAACTCTCACTAGAGCCTCTGGCATCCCTGGCCTGACCCCTCAGGGCTCCCTTGGGGTCAACATCCTCTAAAGTGTGTCAAGGAGCTCAATCTAAAGGAGACTAGGCAAGCCTGGATGGGAGGGGGGTTTGAGGGAGAATGAATACATGTCCATGTATGGCTGAGTTCCTGCACTGTTCACCTGAAACTGTCATAGTATTGTTAATTGGCTATACCCCAATACAAAATAAAAAGGTTAAAAAAATAAATAAAGGTGCTTTAGGCAGACAGAAAACAGATTTTGTCAGAAAGAAAATTTATTCTGAAATGAGGGACTGTTTTGTCTTATTTTGTCTCTAAAGGAAATCAACCCTGAATATTCATTGGAAGGACTGATGCTGAAGCTGAAGCTCCAATACTTTGGCCACCTGATGTGAAGAGCTGACTCACTGGAAAAGACCCTGATGCTGAGAACGATTGAAGGCAGGAGGAGAAGGGGATGACAGAGGATGAGACGGTTGGATGGCATCACTGACTCAGTGGACATGAATTTGAGCAAACTCCAGGAGATGGTGAGGGAAAGGCGTGCTGCATTTCTTGGGGTCACAAAGAGTTGGATACGACTTAGTAACTGAATGACAACAACAAAGGGAGAAGGTGGGATTCCTAGGGCATGGGGAGGTGTCCCCTGAGATTTTTCTATTTGATGATGTGCTTGTCTGAGAAGGCTACCTGGAGGAGTCAGTTTATCACCCTAGAAGGAATCAATGCTGGCAACGTTAGTAGGAGCGTCTACCTTCTCCCCTGGACATTGACCTTCACTGGCCATTTCTGATGGCCCTCTCCTTCCCACCTGCCCCAGGAGCCTGGGCTACACCTCTCTTGTGGTCCACTTTATAGTGCTTTCCTATCTGTCGACTTCCCCGGCTAGCTTTTGGGCTCTTTGAGGGACTGTGTCTTTTTCAGTTTTTGTTCTGTGCCTGGAACCTGGCAGTTACATGATAAGCATTCAATAAATATTCATTAAAGGAATGAATACTTCTACTACTGCTTCTAAGTCGCTTCAGTCGTGTCCGACTCTGTGGGACCCCATAGATGGCAGCCCACCAGGCTCCCCCGTCCCTGGGATTCTCCAGGCAAGAACACTGGAGTGGGTTGCCATTTCCTTCTCCAATGCATGAAAGTGAAAAGTAAAAAAGTGAAGTCACTCAGTCGTGTCCGACTCTTTGAGACCCCATGGACTTCAGCCTACCAGGCTCCTCCGTCCATAAGATTTTCCAAGCAAGAGTACTGGAGTGGGGTGCCATTGCCTTCTCCGAATGAATACACAGACCTTATTAATTTACACTCTGTTTAGTACCAAAAATTTTGAATCTGAATCATGTTGCTTAGTAATAGATGAGAGGAGACTGGATGAAGGATACGGTTCACACTGCGTTGTACAGAGCCGTTGCTCAATTGTGACATACCGAGTGGGTGGTTACTAACATCTCCATGTTAATGCTCTGGTACAGGCGGTGCAGTGATAAAGAACCCTGCCAGTGCAAGAGATGCCAGAGATGTGGGTTTGTTCCCTGGGTCAGAAAGATCCCCTGGAGGAAGGCATGGCAACCCACTCCAGTATTTGTGCCTGGAGAATCCCATGGACAGAGGAGCCTGGAAGGCTAAAGTCCATGGGATCTCAAAGAGTTGGACATGACTGAAGGACTGAGCACACACACACATACACACACACTCACACACACACACCCAGCACAATTCAGTTCTTAAAGGCATTGATTTTGTAACAAAGTGGCACTTTGGGGCAGGATTCACATATTCCTAAGCTAGTTATTTCAGTGAGGCAAAATCTTCCAATTACCATTCTTTTTTCACATAAGAGAATATATTTCTGCCCTTCCATTAAAGATAGGACATAGGCTTCTTTTGTTTTTTTGTGTGTCTTATTCTTGACCTTTGTAGAGCAGGACAACTAGTTCCCCTAATTTGTGAGTGTGTGTGTGTATGTGCATGTTCAGAAAACAAAGGCTCAAAGTCCTTCAGCAAAGGCAGCTGAAGCACCTCTGTCTCCTCCTTGCATAATGAGTCCTGCCAGTTAGGGCTATGCAAGGGTGGGAGGGGGTGGCGACTTGCCAGCGTGGTCTGTGGCATTTGGATAAACAGACATCAATATTTATCAGAGCTGCTCCAGTGTGCTTCCACAGCGGCTGCCAGAACAAGGAGCTCTCCCTGTACTTGTATATAGTTTTCTTAGTATGAGATAAAAGTTTGGGGCCATTAAGGGAAAAAAATGTTTGTACTTTGATCCCCAGTTACCTAGGCTAATTTACTGCACTAGCAGGCTTGGTAGTTCATTAATAATATACAAATACAAACCAAGGGAAGAAATTGACTTGTTAATTGACTTTTGTGATGCTAATCTAGGACTCCTTGCCTTTAAACATTACTCAACAACTGGGCTTGCACCAAACACTTTAGAGAAAGCAGAAAGTCACCCAATGCAAATGCTTGAAATCATTGCCTCTGGGTTATATAAACAGACACAACTCCACTGGTTCTCTTGAGAAGTCTGGAAGTGGAAGACTCAAGGAAAAGACACAGAGAGATGGGGATAGATAGACTCAGCCATCCTAGAATGCAGCCCAGACATGCTACAAGTTCAGGCCAGGCTATGCTGGACTGTGCTGGGCTATGTAGCAAGTTGACAGGCTCTCTATTCCAGGCCAGATGGCTGCAAAGCTTGATTAGATGCAGTTTTATCAGGTTTAGCTGACTGGTCCAATTAGGAGCAAAGTTCATCAGTGTCTTAAAACACCAAACCTCTCCCACTGACATCCCTAAGCTAGGCTTCTGTCTCTTGTCCTCTCTGATCATCGCCTATGGAGAAGATACGGAGCTTTTGTCAGTTCACTAATGATGAATTGGGAAGTAGCAGAGGTGAGTGGCAAGGTTTCCCAGGCCAGCCTTGATCGTCACATAGATCTGGATGTGAATCCTACCCATTCTCCCAGCAATTACCCATCCCTACAAGTCTGGAGAACGGGAGTTTCAAGTTCATGAATGTGACTTTAGGGATTAACAACTTCCTCATCCCCTTTGAGTCCGCTGGGGTCACCTGGATGACAAATCTGGTTCCTCCTTGTAGAAACCACTCACCCATGGGGTGAGGACCATGCAGATTTTACTGCAGATTTCATAGGGTGGACAAAGGGGAGCCTTTATGTCGCATGCCCCACAGCATACAGCTTAATCTTTCTGCTTGATTTTTCTATTTCTCTAAGGTCCTCCTTTTCAAAAATTTTTCAAAATTTATTTACTTTTAATTAGAGAATAAATTGCTTTACAATATTGTGTTGGGTTCTGCCATATATCCTGAATCAGCCATAGGCATACATATGTTCCCTCTCTCCCTGAGGTCCTTCTTGATTACTTAGTCTCTGGGACTTCTTCTTCTCTGACTTTGCCCTTTGGAGTCTCCTAATTCCTCTCATTCTTTTTTTTTTTTTTTAAATAATAAAAGAAAAGAAAAATCAGATCTGGTGTGTGAAGACTGAAATTCATTTTTCTCCTGTAAAATGGGGATGACAATAATTCCTACTTCATAAGGTGACAGGGAGAATTAAATGAAAATTAATTGAATTCTAAAGCCATGTTTTTCTAACATGACCCTGAAATCAGTTTAATGGGTTGCCACCAGCATTTAAAAAAATGAAGTAAGATAAAAATAGAATAGAAACTACCAGAGGGCATCACTGTAGTTGGGGAGGGGGGGTCAATCTTACTTTGTGAATCTTTTCTTTCAGCTTTTATATATTTCGGTGCAATTGTGTGTCACTACTGATGGAGCATAAATGGATTTTTTTTTTACTGTAGATTATGGTAAAAAAATGTTTGAAATGTTTGTTATTAAAATTTGTCTTCAGCTCTGAGGTGATCATCTCTGAGACCTAGGGAGACACCAAATCCTAATGTTGGTAGGATCAGAGACCCTACCTCCAGCTCCCAGCCAGGAGGCTATGACATCACACCAAGGCACACTTGAGCAGCAAGGGACTCAGTGCTGCTTATGGATATTTTTGGTAGCCTAGCACCGCACCGACAAAAAAATTTGAAATCATTACTATCATTTGAAAGTCGGACATGGACGTCTAGATTCTCAGCTTCTCTGGAAAATTCAGAAGATTTAACCGTACCAGGTATCTTGCCCACAATCTCTGTCCTGTTTGCGTCCTCACTTGTCTCCCGTCTGGGTTTGGGAAACATGCAAAGACTTCTGGTAGATTCCATGGGTGGGTTGCTGCTCATTCCTTGACCTAGAGTCCTGGCTCTATACTTTAATAAAGAATTACAAAGCTGGATTGTAGTCAAAGACTTTGGTCCAAATCTTCATTCGGAGGTGGAAGAAAGAGGCCCAGGGAGGGGGAGGTGACTCATCCAAGGTCACACAGGTCATCTGTGATGGGGATGGGAAAGTACCCAGATCCCCATCCTCCTAGGTCAGTGCTCCTGTCCTCATAAACGCTGAGACTTCCTTAAGAGATGTGCTTGCTTCACTTTAAAGGTCATCAGCCCTCACTTTTCCCCTCTGTCTCTACCAAGGCAAATGTTTACCTTGCAGAACTGAAATTTGATCCTGAGTGGTTCCTGCTTGTTTTACAAGGTGTTTACATGACTCTGCTTTTGTCCTCCCTGACTTCCCTGTGGCTTGGCTGTGGCTGCAGCTGAGAGAATGTGGCTTCTGCAGGAGAAGACTCTCAGGCAAAGAGATTCACCCCGGTGGGTGTTAGGAAAGGACATGTAACCCCAACGTAGTCTGGCTATTTGTTTCTTTAGCTGGAGAGCAGAGAAAACCAGCTTCAGATGCATTATTTGTCCAGCATGGTCACAGGCAATGCCGGGAGCAGCAGATGATGTATGTGTAATTCCCCATCACCCTACAAGAATATACAGGGTGGCCATTCTCAGAAGTGGAAGCCTCCCTCTGCCAGGCACAGGGCCAGGAGCTTGACAAATATTTTGGCTGTTTTTAATTTTTTTTAATTTATAAAAATAGTAAACATATACCAAGTAGAAAAGGATTAGTACAATGAACCTCCATATACCTATCACTCAGACTCAACATTTAAAGATCTTGCTGTGTATACTTTCTAATCCCCCTTTTAAATTTTTCTTTGACATGTAATTCTTATTTAGTGAGATTCAGATACATTTAGTGTACAGGTATGTGGTTTTTTTTTTAATTTGAATTTTTATTATTTTGAAATGATTTCATACTTATAGGAAGTTACAAAGATAACACGAAGAATTCCCATATACTCTTTAATGTGACTCCCTACACGTTAAAATTTTACCACATTTGCTTTATCATACTTTACACACATATTGTCATCGTCATCATCTTTCTGAACCATTTGCAGGTTGGTGAGTTTTGCCATCTATGCAATTATCAGTGAAATCAGATTATAAAACATTTCCAGCACTCCAGAAGGCAGCCTGGTGCTCTTTTCCATTTCTCATTTTTCATTGCTTTTCTTTCATTTTCATTTCAATTCTCATTCTCATTTTTATCATCATAGATTCATTCTGCCCTTTCTTGAGCTTGATGTATGTGGAATCATCCCCCACTATATTTTTACTCAATTTTTTAAAACCCCTGATCTCATGCTGTTTCCTTTCTGTATATTTTGTGAGTCTCTCTAAAAGTTACGGGCATTTTCTTATATAATCGTAATGCCAATGGAGTCTTCACAACAAGCTACTGGGATTATCTCTATTTTACAGGTGAGAGCACAGACCCAGGGAGGCAGCGAAACTTGCCCAAGGTCAGCCCGGAAGTAGCTGGTGGGGTGGCAGTTGTCCACCAGAGCCTGTCCTTAGGGCTCCCTAGTCTCAGATGTGAACCCAGTGAAGGGTCCTTGTGGAAGTATTTGCCTTCTCGGGGGCACATGCAAGGCTGGCGCCTCTGCAGACCCTTTCCTGTGGTTCCTCTCAGCTGAGTGCCTTTGGCACATAGCACGTGACAGACCAGAAACGCACTCAGAGCGACCCTTTGAGCACCCGCCCGCATATACACTCACTCACACCAGCACTCTTGAGAATGTTGCCTGCGGTCTCTGGCTGCCTCTCTTTAAAGACAAAAGAAAGAAAACACTCAGCGCCCCAGTGGCTGAACAGACTGAGAAGGCAGATGTGTTTGAAGGCTGCTCAGAGCTTCCCATTCACCAGGATCTAGACCTCAAAAAGGTGCCAAGACGAGTTAAACAGTCCAAATGCAGAAAAATACATTTCTTGCCTTTAATATTGATATTTTAGATCATAGTTGCAAATGAGTTCCAATAATACACAAAGTCACCTTTCATTTAAAAAAAGAAACTATCAATAACACCCACAGCAATCTGTTTTCCAGGAGACAATTAGGTATTAGTAGAAGGAAATCTAAAAGGGTATTTTCCCCACTCTGGAAGCCCAGCACAGAACTTACTGGAAACAACTTGTTGTAAGCCTGGATGCACTGCTAGTAATCACGATTTTATTCAATCTCATAAATTGTATGGCTCATGAAGCAAGTAGATAATTCAGACTTAAATGTATTCACATATAAAACCTTACCCTTTTCCCAGGAGACAGAATTGTTTGGTAAATATATCTTTATTGCCTGTTTCTAAAACAGAGCTGGATGGACCTGCTTGATTGGAAATGGATTTTCAGCAAAAACATATTTCTCAATTCCTTAGAAATAGACTCCTCCCTCCTATCCCACCTTCTTCAAGTCTCTATTCTCCACATTAAGGGGCCGTTGAACCCAGGCCCATCTTACAAGGTTTTCAAGCTCTCTTTGCATTCCACAAAAATCGAAAGAGGGGCCTCATAGACCAGGGGATGGAGGTCGGGATGGGTGGAGCCTCCCTGTCTTTCCCTCCTTCCCTCCCTACTTCCTTTCCTTCCTTATAATTAGCTGTCTGGCTCCTTTGTAACCTGTTTTATGTACTAAGCTTGTGTACAAGGCTCAGACAGTAAAGAATCTGCCTGCTATGGCAGGAGACCCGGGTTCAATCCCTGGGTCAAGAAGATCCCCTAACCCTAACCCTAACCCACTCCAATATTCTTGCCTGGGAAAGCCATGGACAGAGGAGCCTAGTGGGCTATAGTCCATGGGGTTGCAGAGTCAGACACGAATGAACAACTAACACGACACTTGTGTATAAGATGGCCTTTGGAGAACAACCGGCCTCATTGACCTTTTCTTTCTCTAGCATGTGAGATGCTAGGTAAGTCAACATGGTGGTGGTTTAGTTGCTAAGTCGTGTCCAACTCTTGCGACCCCATGGACTGTAGCCCAGCAGGTTCCTCTGTCCATGGGATTCTCCAGGCAAGAATACTGGAGTGGGTTGCCATTTCTTTCTCCAGGAGATCTTCCCGACCCAGGGATAGAACTCAGGTCTCCTGCATTGCAAGCAGATTTTTTGTCGACTAAGGGAATTCCCTAGGCTGTCAGCACCGGGTAGGCCTGGGAAGTGGCCTTGGGTACTGTAGCTGTCAATTCTGTCCTGAGGCCCATGGACTTGTTGCCATGGTACCTCCACCTCCCCAATGACTTCTGGGTATCCAGAGAGAGAAAGTGTGATTTTAAATGGAAACCAGCAATACACACTCCAGTGTTCTTGCCTGGAGAATCCCAGGGATGGGGGAGCCTGGTGGGCTGCCGTCAATGGGGTCGCACAGAGTCGGACACGACTGAGGTGACTTAGCAGCAGCAGCAGCAATACACAAAGGCTTGAGAGGCCTTTCAAACTTCCTCACCTCTTCCTCTTCCTTTCTCCCCTCATCCTTATTATCTTTATAAAGTTACATGTTGGGGTCTTCCCTGGTGGTCCAGTGGATAAGATTCTGTACTTTCATTGCAAGGGGAGCAGGGTTGATCCCTGGTTAAGGAACTAAGATCCCACATGCCATGTAGCACAGCCAAAAAAATTAAACCAACAACAACAACAACATGCTCATGGAAAAATTAGTAAAACACAGAAAAGTAGGAAGGGAACTTCCCTGGTGGTCCAGTGACTAAGACTTCCCTCTCCAGTGCAGGGGGTTCAAGTTCAATCCCTGGTTGGGGAACTAAGATCCCACACACTTCCTGGCAAAAAACCAAAACATAAAACAGAAGCAATATTGTAACGAAGTCAAAAATGACTTTAGAAAAAAAAGAAAGAAAAGTAGGAAGAAGACCAAAAAAAAAAAAAAAAACCTCATCATCCACTGGCTAGACACAAGAAGGTGTTTTCATCTTTAAAAAAATTTTTAAATGCATTTCAACATAGCTTGGATCATAAAGCATGTAGTACAACTTTGTACTCTGCTTTTTTTCACAATCCTTTTTCAACATGAAGTTTTTACTGATCAAGTAAAATCCCCTTGCAGTACTGGACCGAGATTTCCCTACAAGTGGGGGTTTACAGGAGGGTTTTCTTTTTCTATGAAAATTGCTTAAAATGTGTCCCAACCTTGCACTGAGGGTTTCCCCGATTGCTCAGTTAGTAAAGAATCCGCCTGCAATGCAGGAGACTCTAGTTCAATTCCTGGGTCAGGAAGATCCACTGGAGAAAGAATAGGCTACCCCCTCCAGTATTCTTGGACTTCCCTTGTGGCTCAGCTGGTACAGAATCCGCCTGCAATGTGGGAGACCTGGGTTCGATTCCTGGGTTGGGAAGATCCCTTGGAGAAGGGAAAGGCTACCCACTCCAGTATTCTGGCCTGGAGAATTCTATGGATTGTACAGCCGTGGGGTCTCAAAGAGTTGGACACGACTGAGGAACTTTCACTTTCACTTTCAACCTTTCACTGAGTGGGGAGGTCCCTCCCCTCTGTCTCTCTCCAGCACGAAGCAAGAGGGTTGCATTTTGCACAGAGCCTGTGCTTACGGTGATGGAGCAGGCAGCCCCAAAGACCAGCTAGGAATGAACTTCTTTTAAATTCTGACACAAACACTATTCACGTGGAGCATGGCAAGTGCATGGTCAAGGTCTGTGACCCAGAAAAGTGCTCCCCAATTAGTGGTGCTGGAGCACAGCTGCTTCTGTGCAATAAATCACTTCCTTGGAGCTTTCAGGAGAGGTCACTGCCCTCTTGTCTCATTAATCATATGTATATTTCAGGTTCTTAAAGCCTTTCCCACACCTTTATTATTCCCTCCAAAGGACCCAGCAAAAGGTCCCCTCCTCTCCCTGCACCATCAGAAAGCACTCTGTAACATACAGCCCTATAGAATGTAATGCCCCAAAAGGAATGATGGAAATACTCACCAGATGTGTCTGCACCAGGCATCGTGCCAAGGCATTACGTGTATGAGATTTCATTTAATCTTTATGAGGCAGGACTTGTTCTCCCCACTTTGCAAATGAACGAAGTGACACTCAGAGCTTGAATTAGATGCTTAAGGCTCCCAGGGCTTCCCGGGTGGCTCTAGTGGTAAAGAATCTGCCTACCAATGCAGGAGATGTAAGGGACATGGGTTCGATCCCTGGGTTGGGAAGAGCCCCTGGAGAAGGAAATGGTGACCCACTACAGTATTCTTGCTTGGAAAATTCCAAGGACAGAGGAGCCTGGCAGGCTACAGTCCATAGGGCTGCAACGAGTCGGACACAACTGAAATGACTTAGCACGCAAGGCTCCCAGGTCGGAAGGGCAGAACTGGGACTAGGACCCATCTCCCTACCTTACCTGCCCTGTCCGGCACTGCAGCCTTGGATGATCAGTTGCAGGACCCCTTCATTGTGGCCAGTCAGGACTCTCTTCCTCACCATGATTCTCTTTCTGGCTGGAGGAACCAGCCACCCTTCCTCCCAGGCCTTCTAGTACCAAAGGTAAAGGTGTACCCTTGGCTGCATCGAAAGCCCTCATAGGATCTCCCTGGAGCCTGACAGTGTTCAGAGAAATGAGGCAGGCAGAGCTCCCTAGAGACAGGGCCTGTTTATTTTATTTCATTTCACAAACACAATGAAAAGAAAAATTCTGCTAATAGGCTTGCCGATTCAGCATGCCTAAGCAAGCAACTCCAAGTAAATATAAAGCATCCCAGCACACCTTGAGATTGATGACAAGTCAGGAACAATGACAGGCAACCAGAAACTAATCAGGAGAGTTGTCTTTTACTAAAGGGAGGGGGAGGGAAAGAGAGCAGACAGGAGGGTGCAGCTGTTATAACCAACTCCTGTTGATTTTGTGCCTGCTTCTTTTGGGGCCCCTGTGGCTCCTAGGAGCTGAGGAAGCAGTCAGGTGGCTCTCTGGGCTGCCTGAGTGCTTGCATGCATACACGTGAAGTTGCTCCAGTGTCCGACTCTTTGAGACTCTATGGACTGTAGCCCGCCAGGCTTCTCTGTCCATGGGATTCTCCAGGCATGAATACTACAGTGGGTTGCCATTCCCATCTCCAGGGGATCTTCCCAACCCAGGGATCGAACCTGAGTCTCCTGGGTCTCTTGCATTGGCAGGTGGCAACTCTGACCAAACCATCACTCTTCCTCCATGGGGAATCTCTCTGCCTATGAAGGAGGGGCTTCCTCTGGTCCGGGTGTGATAAACTTTCTGGGGTGCTGAACCCTGCCCTTCAAGCCTTGCTGGCAAAGCACGGTGTCTCCTGGGCCAACACCGCCCTCCTTCTAATACTGTCCTGGCGCCAGCAGCTGTAACTTGGGGCTGATGGATCATGGCCAGCCTGCAAACTGCTGTCAGTCACCTCCTGGGTTGGGCTGGTCTTGAGTGGACCATTTTCATGTTGTCTTTCCCTGTTCTTACCTTTCTCCTTCTCCCGGCAGCTGTCTGTGGTAAGGAAGCTGGTAAGTGAGTGGGCCACTGTCCACTGGGGGTGGCAGAGAAACCCAAACTCTGCTCTGCTCTGGGCATGTATGGTTCACAAGTCCCCTCCTCTTTCTGGTCATGGTTAGCTCACCTGGAAGGTGGTCTGTGCTTGTCCAGTTCTTAGAAGGTGCAGCTTAAATGTGTCAGAGGACATTCATGATCATAAGCTTACCCTTGACCTCACATCCTATATCCTAGTCAAGAATTTTCCAGAATGTCCCATGCTCCTATACCTTCTCCATGCCCTCTCTCCATGCCTCTACTTGGCTATTTAAGTCCTAACTCCAGCATCACCTCCTCCCTGGTCCTTAGGAGGCCTTATTCCTCCTGTGTGTATCCCCACATCTTGTCTGCCCTCCAAAAGGCAGGTAACTGTCACCCAGTTAACTGCTGTACACTTTTTAAACCCAGTTCAGTGCTACATCCCAAAGAAATACACCCAAGAGAGGTATCTCAGGCACGACTTTGTAAAATGCAGGCATGTGAGAGGGGTGAGAAGCACTGGATCCATTTCCAAACCCCGAAATCCTGCTACAGAGGCACCAGACTCAGACCTCCAGTTTTCTTCTAAGATTCAGAAGGTCTTCCTGAGCCTGAGAGCCACCATCAGAGACATTAGGTTGCTTGCACTTCTTTCCATTTTAAGGTTCAGCAGTAACTTCTAGGAGCGCTAATCCCTGTGGATGGGAAGTGCTGCTGGCTTCCTTGGTTTTCACTGTCTCTTTATCACAGGGCAAAGGGCAGAGCACCATTGTGGGGCTGGAGCCTTTTAGGTGTGTGACTCTCATATCCATGCAGACCTGTGTCTTCAGGAGCCCCTGGGCTCCACCAGGAGGGGGACACCCACATCTCCGCAGGGAGAGATGGGCAGGGCACACCCAAGTGTCCACTTTAGGACAGTGAGGCCTCAGAGGCTTCAGGCTCTCAGGGATGGCAGCTTGGTGGCGGGGAGCTAGAATACCTGGTTTCTGCCCAATTCTGCCCTTGTAAGCCGCGAGTTTCTTCCTGCTGGTCACAGTGCAACAGAGTTTCATCCTCTTCAGCCAGGCTTATTCTCAAGCCCCATTAGGTTCTCTGGGTACCTGGTTTTCTGGTCCTAGGGGATAGAGCAGAGGGATGTTCACATTTGGGGAGAATGCTGGGATGATAGGGCAACTGTCATCCAGAAACCACTCACGGGTAGGAGCTGGCAGGGACTTGAGAGTCAATCAACCCATTTGTCTTAAAACTTAAGAATGCAAAAAGTTGGAGGGTTTTGCTTTGTTTTAACTCATGAAGGGCATGAACCACTTAGTGCTATGAAGTAACTGAAGAGGCAGCATGGTGGTCAAAATTGTCAGGCACCAAACTGTGGTAGATACCCATGATGGGGATATGTAGATCGCAACCCTGAAGGAAACTCACAGAAATAGGACCAAGTCTGGGCTGTGCAGTCTTGTGCCTGTGCCACACCAAGCAATTGATTAGCTTAATGCTGGCACCTGACTCAGATTAGACCGATCAGAGTTCTTACCTGGGAATTCAAAAACTTGGAACCATTTAGAACATAAGACAAGGGTGCTCAGGGCTGGTGCACTGGGACGACCCTGAGGGATGGGATGGGGAGGGTCAGGATGGGGAACACATGTACACCCATGGCTGATTCATGTGAATGTATGGCAAAAACCACCACAATATTGTAAAGTAATTAGCCTCTAATTAAAATTTTTTAAAGAGTCAAAAAAAAAAAAAAAAAAAAAAGAACTTACTTACAAAACAGAAAGAGACTCACAAACTTAAGAGAACCAACTTATGGTTGCCAGGGGTGGGGCGGGGGGAGGATGGGGGAAGGGAGAGTTAGGGAGCCTGGGATGGACATGCACACACTACTATATTTAAAATGGATAACCAACAAGGACCTGTATAGCACAGGGAACTCTGCTCCATGTTATGTGGCAGCCTGGATGGGAGGGGAGTTTGCGGGAGAATGGATACATGCATAAGTATGGCTGAGTCTCTTGCTGTTCACCTGAAACTGTCACAACATTGTTAATTAGCTATACTCCAATTCACAATAAAAGTTTTAAAAAAGTGGGAAAAAAGATTAAAAATTTGGAACTATTTGGAGGTGGGAGCTTCGAGATCTGAGATAGATGTGAGTGAGAGTGTTCTCAGCTCATGGAGAAAACTGGGCTGCGTGGAGATTAACTCAACGGGCGGAGGAAAGGTGGTGCTGGAGTTCTTGGTTTCAGTCGTTTTTGTAGCCCTGCTGCAGCTCCTTCTGTGGTTGGATGAGAGACCTTTTTGTCTGAGCTACTTTGGTTGCATTTCTGGCATTTGCAACCCAGTGTCCTGACTCACAGAAACAAAACTGTGTCAAGCCATTTCACAGGCTTGGAGCTGCTTGTCCTTAAAACCCCTATCTGATCTTAAGAAAGATCATAGCATCTGTAGGAGATGATATCGGAAGAGAGTTCTGCAAATTGGAAGTATCTATATCGACATTACATTAGGCTCCCAGAGAGAGCTTTCAGAAGAAAACAAATAAAGCGCAACTTCTGGTGTTCCCTAACTGCTTCTGACCTCAGAACCTCCTCATTGATGCTCTGGTATGCTATGCTGCCTCTAACCATTCCATGTGTTTCTAGGGTAGAAGGAGCACTGCACTGGGAGCCCTGATGCTGTTCCTTTCTGTCATTTGATGTCAAACAAACCACTCACCCTCTGTGGATGTTTCTTCATCTATAAAATAGAGGCCCCAATGGGACTGAAGTTCCAAATTCAAGTGCTGTGACTATCTCTTGGGAAACGAAAAACAGACCACATGGTCTGACAACTCTTCAGTCATTTGATTCAGTTCAGTTCAGTTCAGTTCAGTTGCTCAGTTGTGTCCGACTCTTTGCAACCCCATGAATTGCAGCACACCAGGCCTCCCTGTCCATCACCAACTCCAAGAGTTCACTCAGACTCACGTCCATTGAGTCAGTGATGCCATCCAGCCATCTCATCCTCTGTCGTCCCCTTCTCCTCCTGCCCCCAATCCCTCCCAGCATCACAGTCTTTTCCAATGAGTCAACTCTTCGCATGAGGTGGCCAAAGTTCTGGAGTTTCAGCTTTAGCATCATTCCTTCCGAAGAAATTCCAGGGCTGATCTCCTTCAGAATGGACTGGTTGGATCTCCTTGCAGTCCAAGGGACTTTCAAGAGTCTTCTCCAAAACCACAGTTCAAAAGCATTAATTCTTCGGCGCTCAGCCTTCTTCACAGTCCAACTCTCACATCCCTACATGACCACAGGAAAAACCATAGCCTTGACTAGACGGACCTTTGCTGGCAAAGTAATGTCTCTGCTTTTGAATATGCTATCTAGGTTGGTCATAACTTTTCTTCTAAGGAGTAAGCGTCTTTTAATTTCATGGCTGCAATCACCATCTGCGGTGATTTTGGAGCCCAAAAAAATAAAGTCTGACACTGTTTCCACTGTTTCCCCATGTATTTACCATGAAGTGATGGGACCAGATGCCATGATCTTCGTTCAGTACCGTTCAATAAATATTGCTGAGTGATCCCCCTGAGCCACTTCTGTTTTGAGAGCTGGTGATGTTGTAATGAGCTGGGGAGATGAGGGCTATTCTTATGCAGCTGATATCCTACTGGGGGCAGCAGAAAAATAAATAAGTCAACCAAGAAATGAACCCATAGGGACACTTTGAAAAAAGAGAAGTGCTATGAAGAAAGCAAAATGGGATGCAGAGTGAGTGAGCAAGCTCCTGAAGAGAGCAGGGCAGGCTATTTGAAACGGGGCCAGTCCTAGAAGACCTGGGGCATGAGGCACCATGATAATAAACCTGTCTTTTTAGATTGTACACCCAGCATGCAGTGATGGGCCTATGGCCAATGAAGGGTGTGGATAAACAGTTGAAGAAATCCCCATGCACACTGCTTACCCAGTTTTGGTCTCTGCAACTCAAAGAACTGTTTTCAGACTCAACTTAAAAAAAAGGGGTATTAACTGAACAATGGCTTGAGTAAGGAAAAAAAATGCCCATCTGAACTCACATTTCCTTTGGCATTTCTTTGCTATGGATGGTAACTTAAAACTTTTCCAGGTTAAGGCTGACTTGGTATCAGTGTTTTGTTTTTTTTTTCCCCCCCTTGGACAACTGGGTCCCACTCAGTTTGCCCAGCTGCTGACATCTTTAGAAATCTGACTTTCACCATTGGGCTTCTAAATCCTTCTTCCATAATGATTCTAATTGTTAGAAGGAAGGTACTAAGGCCTTAGACATTGTGGCAGGCACATATCATCATTTAATTCTTATAGGACTGAACTTGGTGAAGTTTTGTGACTCATCCTTGGTCACAAGTTACAAACCAATCACATCTGCCTCTCAGTCCTGGGTTGGTCGCCCAGCCACTTGGCTTCTGAGCTTTACCAGTGGCTCTGTCTACAAATGACAGGAAGCATCCCGTAGGAGGCTTTAAACAATGCCATGTTGTGGGAGCTCTGTGCCCATTATCAGTTGATCTGCACAATGGCTCTGTGAGGTGTCACGGACATTTTTATCACGACTTGTCAGCATCCCTTATTCTCTTCTCAGCTTTGCGCCCCCTTTTCAAGGAACTGCACCTGCCTCATTCCAATGAATTGGGTCTACAGTCAGGCAATAGATCTTGCCAGGCACCAAAAAAAGGGAGGAAGGCTTCCAGTCCTCCCAGCTCAGTAGGTGGTTCCTGATAACAGAAGAGGTACCTGCTCCCTGTGGACTGATTCTGCTGTGTGACTGGAAATGATACCTTTTTTCCCCAGCCCTTCCTATAATTCTATAAACTGTAAAAAACAAAACAACCTTTCTAGGGATAGAATGGGCTTCCTGGGTGGCTCAGTGGTAAAGAATCCACCTGCAAAGCAGGAGGAGACAGGGTTTGATCTCTGGGTCAGGAAGATCCCTGGAGGAGGGCATAGTAACTCACTCCAATATCCTTGCCTGGAGAATTCCGTGGACAGAGGAGCCTGGTGGGCTACAGTCCATAGGGTTGCAACTGAAGCAACTTAGCACACAGCATGCACAGGGCAAGTATAGAATTTTTTTCCTTGACAGATAGACTTACACAGCAACATAATTATTTCTTTGGGCTCAACACCCTCTGATACCTCAAGGAAGCAGGGGAAAATTGGTTTATAGTTCTTTCAAATTAAGCTCAAGTAGAAAGACTGGACTAAGCTTTAAAAAATTCTGCTCTGGTAATTTATGAAATCTGGTGGCACTGAAAGAGTCAGAACAATGGTCTTTGAGTCTCCAAAATCACCTCCCCACATTTTCTCTCCTATGCACACCCCATTTCGCTATCCCTGGTCATCTCATAACTTCATTTAGAGCCACTTTGCAAGACTAATCTTCCTTGCCAAAACCGTAGTCCAAATACAAATGGAAAAACAAGAGGAAAAAATAAAAAAGAAATGTACAAGGGTGTAGTCTTATAGTGCAATTAGCATTAACAATAGCTCCCTTTGACATTAGAAGAAATGGTGCTTTGTGTTTTCCCTCTGGGTTATGATTCTATTTTAAAAAACCTGTTTTATATATATGATTTTTGAAGTTAGATGGGCTCTGAAGTTACTCACCAATGTTTATCTCAGGGACTTGAGTCCAGGGGAAAATGCAGAATGCCCTTTTATGATGAGGTCACCCTGGCAGTCCAAGGCTGAGTCTCCAAAGCCTCAGTGAAATTGGAAATTGGAAGTGTTATTTGTCATTTGTCCAAACCTCCAGAGTCACTTCTCAACATGTATTTACCAGCTCCTGTTTGCCCTCCTCTGTCCATCACCATTTCATCCTAGAAGCCCCAGCTGTACAGCATTTCGCAGCTTACAAAATGCTTTGCAAACATTCTCATATGGCACTTACCGCAGCACTATGAAGCTGGCTGAGAAGGTAGCACCAGCCTCACTTTGAAGGTGAGGAAGCTGAAGCACAGAGAGTTTAAGGGGCTTGCTCAAGGTGACACAGAGCAGCAGGTCTTGAACCAAGGTTTCTTTTCTTTGGCTGTGCTGGGTCTTACCTGCGGCATGTGGGACCTTCGATCTTCCCTGTGCCCTGCAGGATCTTTGGCTGCAGCATTTGAACTCTTAGCTGTGGCATGTGGGATCTAATTCCCTGACCAGGGATTGAACCCAGGTGCCCTGCATTGAGAGTGCAAAGTCTTAGCCACTGGACCACCAGGGAAGTCCCTTGAATCAAGCTTTCTAACTTAAAATCCAGTGTGTTTTCCAAGGCCCTGTGGTCTTTAACATTTTAACTTTGTATGGTCTTACTGCATTGCCAGTGATGGCCCCACTTTCTCCCTATGACACTAGGGTCGGCATTCAGATAACCCCTGCGCATCTTGTAACCTGGCAAGGCTTTGGCCTGAGTTGCTTGGCCTCTGGCTACAGATCACACCATTTTCCATGTTAACAGCACCTATTGGTAGCTGTCAGCTTCCATAGCTCCTCCTTTCCTTGGGTGAACGAACACCCACTGGATTCTGGGAGGACACAGATGGAGAGCTTCAGGCAGAGAATTCTCTGTGACCACTGGATGTCAGTACTGATCTACACCTCTTTCCAAGCCAGGCAGAGCCACTAGCTCTGGGATTTAAAATGGAACAGGAGAGGCACGTTGATCAAAAGCTAAGTGTACCGTGACTTCATATTTTAATTAAACAGTTGGGTTTCTGCAGCCCCATCTCTGAAGGCTGCTCTTCTTGGATTCCCCCTCTAAGTTGTTTGGCTTAGCTGTTCAACTGGACCTGATCTAGCAGGAAAGAGAGCAACTGGGATACCAAGCAAAGCTGAGGACATCTCTGTTGGCTGGTTAATTTCCTTTCCCAGGATGGTACGACTTCAGATGTAGCAAAAGTACCACCAAGCAAAGAGTTTAAGTGGCTGTCTTTGAGATGGGGAAATCGGAAGCCTTGGAGACTTCTGAGATTCTTTAAATTAAAATTATGGCAACGTGTAGTCTGAATAAAATGGAAGAAAAAAAAATGTTACAAAGCAGTCACAAAATGTAGAAGGAGGGGAACGAAGGGGAAGGTAGAGAATGTTCATGTTCATCTCACTACTCCTAGACCTTCCAAAACGAACTTCCTCTCTGGAGGGACTTCTGACCTTCCTTATTTGGCCACGGCCTCCTGCCACCTTTGTTTTTTGCTCTTTCTCATCACACCTACACACACCCACACACATTCATGTAAGTCTCCACGTATTTGCCTGTGGTTTTGCCCATCTGCGATTCTCCCACTCTCCTCCAGATTCTCCTCTTAAAAAACAACAACAGCTTTATTGAGATAATTCACATACCACACAATCCACCAAAAGTGTAACATAAAATCGTTTTTAGTATATTCACAGGTATGTGCAATGTTTCACAGTTAATTTTAGAACATTTTCATCACCTTAAAAAGAACCCGATAGTTTAAAAATAAAGTAAAATTAAAAAAAAAAAAAAAAGAAAGAAAGTAAAAAAAAAAAAAAAAGAACCCGATAAGCTTTAGCCATCACTTCCCCAGTCCCCTCAGCCCCAGGCTACCAGCCCTAGACAACCCATAATCTATTTCCTTTCTGAATAGATTTCCCTGTTCCAGACATTTCATATAAATGGAATTGTACATGTGGTCTTTTGTGACTGGCTTATTTCACTTAGCATAATGTTCCCAAGGTTTCTCGGTATCGTAGCGTGTGTCAGAACTTCATTCCTTTCTATGGCCAAATAGAAATATTCTCATTCTCCCTATCTTTCAAAGTTCAGCTGAATCTTCGCCTCCTCCAGGAAGGCTCTGTAGTTCCTCGGGCCCTTCTAGACCTCTCCCTGGGATATTTTCACTGTAGCATGGAATTGTCCCTGTGTCCTTTCTTCCCCTGTCAGATGGGGTCCCAGGCCAGTTCCCTGGGAAGCAGGCTCTTGCACAAAGAAGTTTACCGGAGATGCCCTCATGCCCAGGCTCCTGGGGGAGTGACAGGTGCAGGAGTGGGCAGAGGGAGAATATGAACCGCAGCCCTGCAACCCTGGTCTCAGCCAACCTCCAGGAGCGCTAACACCGGAGCGCTAACACGGGAGCGCTTTCAGAGCTGGGCAAAGACTGGGCGTTTCCACCCCCTCGTCGAGTCACTGGAGGCAGCTGGTCCTGGAAGAAGGCGTGACCTTGGGCCACTTGTCTCTCTTCAGCCCAGGGCAAGTCCTGGAGAGGGACTCAGCTGAGGGCCGCGGCTAGCAGCGCCTCCAGTGATTCAGGGAAATGAGGACATCATGGCGTCCACTGTGGACCGGAAGCCCCTTGAAGTTGGGGGCCACGTCGTTCTTCCTACTTGCCGCTCCCCTTCCCTAGCACCTGAGTTTTGTTCAAAATCAGGCTCTGGAGTCAGGCAGTAACGGATTCAAATCTCAGCTCTGTAGCATATTATCTGAGGAACCATAGAAACGCTCCAAATTCCTTTAAGCCTGAGCGTCCTCACCTATGAAATGGGGCTAATAACAGTTCCTACCTTACAAAGTTGCTGGGAATACTGAGTTGATATTTGAAAAGCGTTTAACAAAATTGGTACGTGTGTGTGTATGTGTGTGTGTGTTAGTTGCTCAGCTGTGTTTGAATCTTGCCAACCCCATGGACTGTAATCCACCTGGATCCTCTGTCCATGGGATTCTCCAGGCAAGAATACTGGAGTGAGGTAGCTATTCCATTCTCCAGGAGAACTTCCTGACTCCAGAAGTTCTCCAGGAGAACTTCCAGGGATTGAACTTGGGTCTCCTGCACTGCAGGCAGATTCTTTACTATTTGAGCCACCAGGGAAGCACATACTGGTACATACTAAGCCCTCAATAAGTGTTAGTTACTGTTGTTATTAATGTTATTATTAGCAGATGCTCAAGGCAATCTGATCATCAGCTAACAAAGAAATGGGAGCTGATATATAACCTGCTGCTGCTGCTGCTGCTGTGTCGATTCAGTTGTGTCCGACTCTTAGTGACCCCATGGACTGCAGCCCACCACGCTCCTCCGTCCATGGGATTTTCCAGGCAAGAGTACTGGAGTGGGGTGCCATCGCCTTCTCTGGATATATAACCTAAGGGGCAACAAACGAATCAGATGTCAATACTGAGATGTTAGTATTCTAAGGTAGAAAGCAATTTTTTAAATTAGGAAATATTTCAAACATTCAGAAAGGCATAGGGGTTTACTGAATGTTCATGTTCCCACCACTGAAACTGATTTTCAGAATTATAGATATATTTGAAGCCTTTTGGGAACCCCTACCCGATATGCAACTGCCCCCAAGGTAAATCTTACAGATGATGTTTATCCTTCTAAGGAATGTCTCAGTGCTGCTGTGTATGTCTGAATCTCTAGATAAAATATGTTTTCTGTATGTTTTAAAACATTTAGGTAAATGACATCATCCCTTCTGCTTTTTTTTTTAACTCTACAGGATGCTTGATGTCAACTGTGTTTTTTGCTGTGACTCTGGTTCATTTATTTTCCCTGAAGTATAAGAATAAAAAGACTGCTCCCAAAGTATAAGAAGTGGAGGGAAAGAGACCCTTTCTGAGTGAGCTGCTTGGTCCCAGGTTCTTTCCAGCCACCCTCATCTTCTGGGGGAGGTAGTGTAGCCTAGAGGTTAAAGTCACTGGAGCTGGATTCTGTAGGTTTGAATCCCAAGTCTACCATCTGGGGAACCTTGGGTAAGCTCCTTAACCTCTCTGTGCCTTGTTGCCTGATCTGTAACATGAGAACAATAACACCTCATCCCTACTTTGGAAGACTCTTTGGGAACACTTCATGAAGAAGGTCGAGATGTGGTTCCAGCAGGGTTCCAGCAGGACTCCTCTACTTGGGTTGTCTCTAAGCAGATGACATGGAATGTAGCTCCATGAAGCATCATCCCAGTCACTATGGCCTGATTCCTCCTCCGTAGGGGAGGGCAGCTTTACACACCTGGATTTTTCACATTTGGGAAAGCTGGGATGCTGACGTGGAAAGCTGACTGTCCGATTTGTGGTCCCATATCCTGCTGGTGGCTCCTGGCCCAGTTGTGTAGAAAGGGCTCCCGGGTCCCATCTGTCATTGCCTTTGAACTGTCCAGCTCCCTCAAGGCCAGTCTTAGTATAGCTCCCATTGCACAGATGAGCAGATGGGCTCAGGGATGTAAACTGACCTGCGATTAACAAGTGAGCTGTACTGTGCTCAGCTGCTTCAGTCGTGTCCGACTCTTTGTGACCCCATGGTCAGTAGCCCGCCAGGCTCTTCTGTCCATGGGATATTCCTGGTAAGAATACTGGAGTGGGTTGCCATTCTCTTCTCAAGAGGATCTTCCTGACCCAGCAATGGAACCCATGTCCCCATTGTTGCAGGTGGATTCTTTACCTGCTAAGCCATTGGAAGCCCAACCTCCCAGAGACCCGAATCCGTCTCCTTATTCCAAATCCTGTGACCTACAGCTGTCTAGTTGGCCTCCCCGGATTCTATCAGTGATTTTCAGCCTTTTGTTTTCTTGCTTGAGAACAGGGCAGGACTGGAGGCTGGGGAGGGAAGAGAAGCAGTTTTCAGGACCACTCACCCCATGGGAGGCATGACCTGCTGCTGGCCTTGCAGGATCAACAATCACACAGCAGAAAGCCATGTTAGAACCAGAGGCTGTTTTGTGGATTTTTCTATCTTTCCTCAAGGACTTTAGCTGAGTCATCAAAATGTATTTTCCAAAAGGCTGAACAGCCAGCAAGGTGGGTGTGAGGGGAATCAGTGGGTGGATGATGAGCGTGGAGGCTGATGGTGGTCAGGCAGCTCAACTTGCATTCATCCAGATGCACAAGTTTTGTCTTGCCTCACCTTGAAATGCAGTTTCCATGGGGGAAAATTTGTCAAGGTAGACAGATTCTCTCCTTTTTGACATGTCTTATGACTATTCTTGCATGCAGTTATTTCTTTTAAAATAATTCACAGTGGCAGAGCTCACTGCCATTAATCAGTTTCTATTTCCATTACAAAACCAATTTTGGAAGGTGATGGTGTCTGCTATTTCATCTTCTTCAGGACTTAAACTTTACGTTTTTCTATTTAAAGAAGGAAGCAGTTTGTGTGTATGTTTTAAGAAACTAAGGGCCCGGACTCTTTGGGGGTGGGTTAGCAGTAGGAATTTAGGCAAGAAAATTGATAGTAAAGAGGTTTCAACTCCCATGATCATATCAGATCAGATCAGTTGCTCAGTCGTGTCCGACTCTTTGTGACCCCATGAATCAAAGCACGCCATGCCTCCCTGTCCATCACCAACTCCTGGAGTTCACTCAGACTCACATCCATCGAGTCAGTGATGCCATCCAGCCATCTCATCCTCTGTTATCCCCTTCTCCTCCTGCCCCCAATCCCTCCCAGCATCACAGTCTTTTCCAATGAGTCAACTCTTCACATGAGGTGGCCAAAGTACTGGAGTTTCAGCTTCAGCATCATTCCTCCCAAAGAAATCCCAGGGCTGATCTCCTTCAGAATGGACTGGTTGGATCTCCTTGCAGTCCAAGGGACTCTCAGGAGTCTTCTCCAACACCACAGTTCAAAAGCATCAATTCTTCGGTGCTCAGCCTTCTTCACAGTCCAACTCTCACATCCATACATGACCACAGGAAAAACCATAGCCTTGACTAGACGAACTTTAGTTGGCAAAGTAATGTCTCTGCTTTTGAATATGCTATCTAGGTTGGTCATAACTTTCCTTCCAAGGAGTAAGCGTCTTTTAATTTCATGGCTGCAGTCACCATCTGTAGTGATTTTGGAGCCCAGAAAAATAAAGCCTGACACTGTTTCCACTGTTTCCCCATCTATTTTCCATGAAGTGATGGGACCGGATGCCATGATCTTCGTTTTCTGAATGTTGAGCTTTAAGCCAACTTTTTCACTCTCCACTTTCACTTTCATCAAGAGGCTTTTTAGTTCCTCTTCACTTTCTGCCATAAGGGTGGTGTCCTCTGCATATCTGAGGTTATTGATATTTCAACTCCCATGATAACTTTGACCAATTTGTATTGGGTGACTGGTGTGTTGAGTTGAGAAGGATTCTGAGACTGTGTACAGCATCAGTGGACAAGAGCTGTGATTGATTAGTGATGTCTGTCATGAATCTCTGTGTGGGAAGGGAGAGCCCAGAGAGAACCCTGCAAACACTCATTTGTAAATAGAGTAAGCTTCATAGGTTTTGCCTAAAACAAACCTTTATTTCTTTGTAGCACTTGATGGTTTGGAAAGCATTTTCATGTGCTTTGTATTCATTGAACCACTCCATCATCTCTGTGAACTAAGGAGGGCTAATCTGTTTTCATATTCATTCATTTATCCATTAATATTTATTGGCAATTACTGTACTAGGCTGTGGTAGGTTATCTATAAGAAGGATGACCACCAATGTCTTCCCTTCCAGTTCATGAATGCTGTCCCTCAACAAGAAGTAGAATCGAATATCCTTCTAGAATCTGAACTGCTCTTACTGATGTGCTTGACTAATAAGATGCAGCTGAAATGATATTCAGGAACTTCTAATGATAGGTCTTCAGAGCCTCTTTCAGCCTATGTCTTCTTGAAATGTTTGCTTTCGATTACACTTCTGGGACTAGAGAGAGGGTCCCAGCTGAGCCCAACCTTCCAGCCATCCCACTGCAGCACCAGTGATATGGGAAGCCATCTTGGACTCTCCAGCCCAGCCAGTGGCCAGTTGAATGTCACTGAGTCACCCCGGTTGAGACTGTGTATAACAGAAGAATCACCAAGATGATTCCTGTATAAATTCCTGACTCACAAAATCATGATGTGAAATGAGTGTTATTTTAAGTGAGTAAGTTTTGGGATAGTTATGTAGCAGTACGTAACTGGGACATTGATACTAGGCTTCCAGAGATGAGTAAGACCCAGTTTCAATCCATAAGCTCATAGTCTCTTGGGAGAGATAGGCCCATGAACAAACAAATCATAATTTGGTGAAACCAAACATGTACAAGATCACTCTACTTAAAAGGGGGCTATTTTGACCCTGCCCATGTTTCATGGTAAAACTAAAATGAGGAACTGAGGACAGTTCTTGAATTTTTCTAGATCCCATATGTCTTCTTGGGGCTTCCCTGGTGGCTCAGATGGTAAAGAATCTGCCTGCAATGCCGGAGACCTGAGTTCAATCCCTGGGTTGGGAAGATCCCCTGAAGAAGGGAATGGCTACCCACTCCAGTATTCTTGCCTGCAGAATCCCCATGGACAGAGGAGCCTTGTGGGCTACAGTCCTGGGGTCCCAAAAAATTGGACACAACTGAGCAACTAGACACACATATGTCTTCTCAGTGTGAGGCAAAGGCGGAGTCCTTCTGGCTTGAGTCAGTCAGATGGAAGTGGACCACTGTCCACCTGGCTGTGTGTGTGTGTGTGTGTGTGTGTGTGTGTGTGACTGTGTGAAAGAGGATCTTTTGGGTCACAGGATCAGAGATGCACTCAGGTTGTTCCAGATTACAATAGAAACTGACGTGCTCCACTTCAGGAAGACTCCTCTCCCTCCAACATCATCCTCTCCTCTCAGCAAATCATTCCTCTGCTCATGCTCATATTTAGTAACAATTTTATGCAGCTCTCAGTGCCCCAGGAGAGAGTCTGGTTGGTTTAGCTTCTGCTCTAGGACAGAGCTTTGGCTCCTAGTCAGTCATAAATCCTGCCTTTGGGGCTGTGTCCAACTCCCAGTGAACTAGGTACAAAGTATGGTAGACCCTCTATGGGCATCTTAGAAGAGGTTTATGAGAAATCAGACCCCTGAGCTGCCCCCACAAGGGAAAGAGTCTTTGGCAGGCATGCTTATGAGTGCTGGAGTTAGGGCTGAACTGTGCAACTGATCACCCCTTGCAAATTACAGGCTGTGGCTTTGAACCCAGAAGTCCCTATTTTCAACCAATTGGCCAAACCCAGTGGCAGTGGACCAGGTGCATCCAGGGGAGGCCACTTTTGAGAATAAATTCCCTTGGGAAACTCCGAGGGCAGCTAAATCTCAAGAAAGCGAGTCGTTAGGAGCTCGGGAAGCTGTTTAATTGCCCTGTCCAGCCAAGATGCAATGCTGCCTGGCCAGCTTGCTGAAAAATAATGAATTCACTAGAAGTCCCAGCTCCCTCCCTGCCTGCCCAGGTCCCCTCCTGCTTCCTCTTCTTCCTCTCACCCCAGGCACTGTGGCCCCCTGCTGCCCAGAGGCCCTTGCTGTGGTGCTCTGTCACCTGTCTGTCCCTGGAGCAATCAGATTCTCAGAAAGAATATACAGAACCAGGCAAAGGGATGTTTTGCTGAACTGTTAATGTAATCACTTGAAAGTTATGTTTACAAATGTAGAAGGAGTAAATCACATAGAAATACTACTCAGCTCTCCTTAGAAAAGTATGACAGTTAGAGAAATTCATCCAGTCTTGGAAAAACTGTGATTTTCAGTTGCCATGGCAACACCCGCCTCCTCTCTGGAGCTGCCCTGGAGCAGGCTAGTTGCAGGCTGGGGGATAGTGCTGTGGGAGCAGAGAACCACTGGAGAGGGAGCTGGGAGGCTGTGCTCTAGTTCCAACTCTGCTGGGGACCAGTCCCTCTGAGCTTCCCAAACAGGAATGCTGCATCATAGATCTCAAAAGTCTTTTCCAGCAGGAACATTCCATGGTAATTATCTATCCATTTATATCGATCTATGTTTATATCTACTGCCCCACACCGCTTCTGGGATCTTGGTTCCCTGACAAAGGGATTGAACGCACGCCAAGGGAAGGTGCCAAGTCCTAACCTCAGACTGCCAAGGAATTCCCCCATCCATGGTAATTATCTGAAGTCAAGGGACCTTAGACCTTTTTAAGGGGATCTAGCTTTTCACTTTCATGCATTGGAGAAGGAAATGGCAACCCACTCCAGTGTTCTTGCCTGGAGAATCCCAGAGACAGAGGCTCCTGGTAGGAGGCCGTCTATGAGGTCGCACAGAGTCGGACACGACTGAAGTGACTTAGCAGCAGCAGCAGCAACAGCAGCAGCATAGAACTGGTGGAGAAGGAAATGGCAACCCACTCCAGTATTCTTGCCTGGAGAATCCCAGGGGCAGAGGAGCCTGGTGGGCTGCCGTCTATGGAGTCGCACAGGGTCGGACACGAACTGAAGCAACTTAGCATGCATGCATGGAGAAGGAAATGGCAACCCACTCCAATGTTCTTGCCTGGAGAATCCCAGGGACGGCAGAGCCTGGTGGGCTGCCGTCTATGGGGTCGCACAGAGTCGGACACGACTGAAGCGATGCTGCACCAGCAGCAGCAGCAGCAGCAGCAGCAGCAGCAGCAGCAGCGTGTGAAACTGCTTGGTACTAGCAGACATTCTCCCACAGGATGGGTTAAGGTGGGAGGCGGAGCCTCCAGTTCCCTGAGAAATATCAAGTCCAGCAGAGGCATCTCTTCGTTCTTGTCCACTAGGGGGCAGCACTTAACTGTGCTGGCCACTGGCTCTCTCCGCTGGAACCTGGAATCTCGAGTGACCCCAAGAGGCAGAGGCTGTTCCGACTGGTAGCCGCTGAATTGCTGGTGTAATGACTGTGACCGGGAGTGTCCCCTGGTGCCAAGAGTGATGTCTCAACCAAGCTTTTCTTGTGGCATGACCGTGACTGTGTTCTCTGTTAACTTGGTCTTGCCTCTTTTTCTGCTTCTTGTTTAATTTTCTAAGCAATGGCTTCCCAGGTGGTGCTAGTGGTAGGCTTTCATCCCTGGGTCAGGAAGATCCCCTGGAGGAGAAAAATGGCAACCCACTCCAGTATTCTTGCCTGGAGGAATCCCATGGACAAAGGAGCCTGGCACCTACAATCCACAGGGCTGCAAAGAGTCAGATACGACTGAGAGACTTAGCACAATACTTTCAGTAAGGATTTGGTATTTTCTCTTAGGTTGACCAGGGTTGATTTCTCTCTCTCTCTCTCTCTCTCTCTCTCTCTCTCTCAGTTTAGTGGCATCTTGGGGTTTCACATGTCACGTGATTCTCAGCCTATTCTTCCTATATCACCACCATCTCACATCCACTTGACTTGACTTTAATCATCTCTGTTACTGGAATATCTTACAGTATGTTTTCTGTGGCTAATTAACAACAAAGTACCCAAAACTTAAACAATGTGAATGTATCTTAGAGTTCTGCAGGTTAGATGTCTTATACAGGTCTCACTGGGCCAAAATCAAGGTGTTAGCCAGGCTGCTCTTCATTCTGGAGGGTCTAGGGGAGAATCCATTTCCTTTATCTTTTCTGGCTTCTAGAAATTGCTCATGTTCCTTGACTCATGGCCCCTCTTCCTCCACCTGCAAAGTCAGCAGTAGTCAGTTATGTCTTTCTCCCATTGAATCACTCACTGTTCTTTCTGCCTCCTTCTACATTTAAGGACCCTTGTGATCACTTTGGTCCCATCCATATAATCCAGGATAATCTTTCAATTTTCAGGTTAGCAGATTACCAACTTTAATTCCATTTGAAGCCTTAATTCCCCTTTGTCATGATAGGTAACATATTTCCAGGTTCCAGGGATTAAGTCAGGAACATTTGGTGGGGTGTGTGTGTGTGTGTGTGTGTGTGTGATATTTTGCATGGGCTTAACGGGTGGCTCAGTGGTAAAGAATCTGCCTGCTAATGCAGGAGATGCAGGAGACGCGGGTTTGATCCCTGAGTAGGGATGAACTCCCCTGGAGAAAGAAGTGGCAACCCACTCCAGCATTCTTGCCGGGGAAATACCATGGACAGAGGAGCCTGGTGGGCTACAGTCCATGGGGTTGCAAAGAGTAGGACATGACAGCGACTGAGCATGCACATGTCATATTTTGCCTTCCATACTCACCTTCTCGCTGAAGTCAGGATTTCTCATCCTGAGAAACCATTTCTTTGGTCCTGCTACCTGTGTGCATGTGCTACCCAGCTCTCCTGGATTCCATGCTAAGCTCCTTGGAGGAGGGTCTACTCTTGCTGTTTCCCATCCTTTTTCACCCACTCCTTTTTTAAAAAACTCAGATATGATTCACGTACCATAATAGTCACTCTTTTAAAGTGTACAATTTAGTGGTTTTAGTGTGTTCACTATAGTGTGAAGCCATCAGCACTATCTAATTCTAGAACATTATCATTACCCTAAAAAGAAACCCTATACCCATCATCAGTCACTCCCAATTCCTCCCTTCCTCAGTCTCCAGCAACCACTAAACTTCTGTCTCTGGATCCACCTATTCCAGCCTGGGCAGTTCATATAAATGTAATCATAGAATACATGGCTATTTGTATCTGGCTCATTTCACCAAATTCCCTGGTAGCTCAGGTGGTAAAGAATCCACCTGCCATGCAGGAGACCCCGGTTCGATTCCTTGGTTTAGAAGATCCCCTGGAGAAGTGAATGATAACCCACTCCAGTATCTTGCCTGGAGAATTCCATGGACAGAGGCGCCTGGCGGGCTACAGTCCATGGGGTTGCAAAGAGTCGGACACGACTGAGTGACTTTCATGTCATAGTGTTTCCAAGTGTCATTCATTCTTACATATCTCCCAGCCTGGCTTCCATGAATCTTTCCCATGCTTCACTTGCTGAGCTCCCTGTAGCATCCACTCAGTTGCTTCCAAATTTCATGGCCTTTCACGGCCTTAGTCAGTCACTGGTGGCAACCTCCCTCTTGGAACACTCCATCCTTGGCTTCCACCATGATGCCCCTTCCTGGTTCTCCTTCCATCTCTACGCCCTTGCTTCTCCTCTGGCCTTAGTCTCTCCCCTGGTCTTCTGAAAGGAACTGCCCCCCAATGGTTAGCCTAGGTTCTCTGCTGTTTCCTGTATCCCAGAGGTTCTAACACCCCAGGCTGGGACCTTAGATTGTGGATAACATTTTGTACATGCATCCATAGCTTTCATCTGCTTCTCAAATGGGTCCATGAATAGTAAAATGTTAAAAGCCACAGCTATGTAATCTTTCTGCCTTTGAGAAGAGAGGTTGCCAAGAAACTCTGGGTTGCAAGTGACAGAAACCCAACGTAAGCCAAGTTGGACAAAGAGGGAATTTAGAGACTTACATGCCTGGAGTAGCTCAAAGAACTCAAGGAAGCACAGCGGCTTTGTGGATTTGGGTGAACTGTGGATTTGGGTGACAGCATGTTGCTGTCAGAATTCTTTATTTTTCAACTCTGCTTGGCTTATTCTCTCCTTAAAATTAGCTTTTTCACACACCACAGAGTCTGGCACCTGGCAGCCCTCAATTTCTTCCCACTCTGGGACTAAAAAACCAAGCCCTTCTCCTCCAACTGCAACTTAAAAGTCCTGAGGGAGGGCTCTGAGCACCCTGTGTTGGGTCATATCCTCATCACTGGAGCAGTAATGTGGCCAAGTGAGTTGTGTGCTAGGATTGTGTTGTGTATCCTTGTATATTGTGGGGCAGGGCTCAGAGGTCCTGCCAGATGACCCTAATGGGCATGAAGGGGGAGCAGCTCTTAGAAGAGGTGTGTGCATGTGCTGGACAGTGAGAAACAGCCGATGTCTCCTTCAGGAGCCTGCCAGCCACTGTTGCCATGACTACCACCATGTGGCTAACTCCCAGTTATCCAGATGTCTCCTGAGGCCTACCCGGTGGTCCACTGGCACCCCCAAACTGAGCATCTCTGGGGTCCCCAGTCTTGTCAATGGCACCACTCTCAGCAAGTCTCCCAAGCTTCTCCCAGTTTCTTGCCCCATTGAATGGCCGTCCCCACTCCTGCCTAGGTAGTGGCCCAGGCCCACTTATCTTTGCACTTCAACATCGTTCCCAGCCCTTGTTCTCATCCCCAAGGCTCTCTGCCTAGGGAAGACCCTCAGTGTCCGTGCCTCAATCCACCCTCCTGAACTCTTAGTGAGACGCCCTGGCTCAAGGAAGATTCAGCCACCATCCATGGAGCCCCTACTCCATGCCAGAAATATGCTCAGCATCACTTAAAACAAATCCTCATAACAATTCCATGAGTAAGATAGTGTTATCGCCAATTTATAGGATAGGAAAGTGAGCTTTAGTAAATTAAGGGCTTGCTGAAAGAGGCAGGGGTGGTGGAGGAGAAGAATCGCAAGGAGAGATAAGAAAGCCTTCCTCAGCGATCAATGCAAAGAAATAGAGGAAAACGATAGAAAGGGTGAAGACTAGAGATCTCTTCAAGAAAATTAGAGATACCAAGGGAACATTTCATGCAGATGGGCTCAATAAAGGACAGAAATGCTAGGGACCTAACAGGAGCAGAAGATATTAAGAAGAGGTGGCAAGAATACACAGAAGAACTGTACAAAAAAAATCTTCACAACCCAGATAATCATGATGGTGTGATCACTCACCTAGAGCCAGACATCCTGGAACGTGAAGTCAAGTGAGCCTTAGAAAGCATCACTATGAACAAAGCTAGTGGAGGTGATGGAATTCTAGCTGTTGCTGCTGCTGCTATTTCAAATCCTGAAAGATGATGCTGTGAAAGTGCTGCCCTCAATATGCCAGCAAATTTGGAAAACTCAGCAGTGGCCACAGGACTGGAAAAGGTCAGTTGTCATTCCAATCCCAAAGAAAGGCAATGCCAAAGAATACTCAAACTACCGCACAATTGCACTCATCTCACATGCTAGTAAAGTAATGCTTAAAATTCTGCAAGCCAGGCTTCAGGAATACATGAACTGTGAACTTCCAGATGTTCAAGCTGGTTTTAAAAAAGGAAGAGGAACCAGAGATCAAACTGCCAACATCCGCTGGATCATCGAAAAAGCAAGAGAGTTCCAGAAAAACATCTATTTCTGCTTTATTGACTATGTCAAAGCCTTTGACTGTGTGGATCACAATAAACTGTGGAAAATTCTGAAAGAGATGGGAATACCAGACCACCTGACCTGCCTCTTGAGAAACCTGTACGCAGGTCAGGAAGCAACAGTTAGAACTGGACATGGAACAATAGACTGGGTCCAAATAGGAAAAGGAGTACATCAAGGCTGTATATTGTCACCCTGCTTATTTAACTTATATGCAGAGTACATCATGAGAAACGCTGGGCTGGAGGAAGCACAGGCTGGAATCAAGATTGCCGGGAGAAATATCAATAACCTCAGATATGCAGATGACACCACCCTTATGGCAGAAAGTGAAGAAGAACTAAAGAGCCTCTTGATGAAAGTGAAAGAGGAGAGTGAAAAGGTTGGCTTAAAGCTCAACATTCAGAAAACGAAGATCATGGCATTTGGTCCCATCACTTCATGGCAGATAGATGGGGAAAGAGTGGAAACAGTGGCTAACTTTACTTTTCTGGGCTCCAAAATCACTGCAGATGGTGGCTGCAGCCATGAAATTAAAAGATGCTTACTCCTTGGAAGGAAAGTTATGACCAACCTCAATAGCATATTAAAAAGCAGAGACATTAGTTTGCCAACAAAGGTTCGTCTAGTCAAGGCTATGATTTTTCCTGTGGTCATGTATGGATGTGAGAGTTGGACTGTGAAGAAGGCTGAGCGCCGAAGAATTGATGCTTTTGAACTGTGGTGTTGGAGAAGACTCTTGAGAGTCCCTTGGAATGCCAGGAGATCAAACCAGTCCATCCTAAAGGAGATCAGTCCTGGGTGTTCATTGGAAGGACTGATGCTGAAGCTGAAACTCCAATATTATGGCCACCTGATGAGAAGAGTTGACTCATTGGAAAAGCCCCTGATGCTGGGAAAGATTGAGGGCAGGAGGATGAGATGGTTGGATGGCATCATCCACTCAATGGACATGGGTTTGGGTGAACTCCGGGAGTTGGTGATGCACAGGGAGGCCTGGCGTGCTGTGGTTCATGGGGTCGCAAAGAGTCGGACACGACTGAGCAACTGAACTGAACTGAACTCTAATTCTGAGTGTAATGTCTATATTCTGGTTCCCCTCCATTGCCTTTTCAAATAGTTGCCTAATGAATTTATTTTATTTATTTTTATACTGTTATTTTATTTTCCTAATTATGAAAGAGTACAATATGCTGATTTTGGCACACACAGCTGTTCTGAAAACTGTAGTTTATAAAAAAGTGTCCTTAAGCAGCCCTGGGGCCTTGCTCATTGCTCACAAAGGGAAGTCCTGCGGAGGTCACCCTGATATCCAGGCCTCCCTGCAAGCTGGGGGGTCCTTCTCTCCTGCTGGTTGTCTGGGGTCACCAGGAGGGAAGAAAGCCTGTTTCCAAAAATCATTAAGCGGGAGAATTCAGCGTTAAGCACTTAACACTGAGCGCTTGATAATAAGTAAGCATCTGATAAGGTTACGTATTAGATAAGACTGCATGATGTGATAGTTATAGGACAGTTATGTTGGTGGTTTATTCGCTAAGTCATGTTCAACTCCTGTGACCTCATGGACTATAGCCCGCCCAGCTCCTCTGTCCATAGGATTCTCCAGGCAGGAATGCTAGAGTGGGTTGCCATTCTCTTCTCCAGGGGTCCTTCCTGACCCAGGGATCAAACTTGGGTTGCCTGAATTGCAGGTTCTGGGGGAGAGGGGGGAGAGCTGCATTGTCCTGGCTGCCCTGGAGGAGGTACCCTGTGGCCTCCTCTGGGCGGCTTCCACAGGCTCTGCTGTTTGTTTGCTTGTTAATGTGCTGGTTTTCAGTCTCTCCCCCAGCCCCCCAGATAAGCTGCAAATGAGGACCTTGCCTGTCTTCTTCAGGACCAGTGCTAGACCGTGAGTAGGTGCTCGATACGTGCTAGCTAGGTGCTCGATTCGTACTGGCTAGGTAGATGGATGGTTGGATGGCCTGGAGGGAGAAGGAAAAGAGTTTCTAGTTCAAGTCCTAGAATGAGATATTTTGAATTGTTACTGTACCACCCAGTGTTGTCATTCAGTTGCTAAGTGGTATCTGACTCTGTTGTGACCCCATGGACTGTAGCCCACCAGGCTCCTCTGTCCATGGAATTTCCCAGGCAAGAGTACTGGAGTGGGTTGCCATTTCCTTCTCCAGGGGATCTTCCCAACTCAGGAATCGAAACCGTGTCTCCTGCTTGGCAGGCGGATTCTTGACCACTGAGCCACCAGTTCCACCGAAGTGGTCATTTATTTTCTACTGAGTAGATCAAGTGTGCCTGAATAGGGAAACCCTGCAAGGACAGGGCCTCCAGCCAGGTATAGCAGTCTCCGTGCTCCCAGGCCCTCCAGGCCGCTCCTCCCGCAGGAGCCTCCTGCTGTAGAACACTGGGCTGCTCTCTAATTGACCTTGAAAGAGGCGCTATTTACAGCTGCAACTTAGCAGCCATTGACCTTGAATTGATTAAGCCAGCATTTTGAAAAGGAGAACTACAGGAACAGGAACAAAGAACCCCATGGACTGAGGATTTCACACCATCCATTTACCTCCTTTGCATCCAGTATGTGTGTTAAAAAAAAAAAATAAACAAACAATTAATGAATTACTTAGAAGAGGAAACAGGTCCAAATTTTTCTCAGCAGGAGGGCACACTGGCTGCCTAGATCCTTGAAAGGGCATTCCCAGCCCTCATTAGTTCTAACTGGAGAGGTCTGTCCATTCTCCCAAGCCGGCAGCTGATGAGGGCTCACAGGGCTGGGGCTTTGTCAGAGATTGTAAACTCTTTAGATCTGCTTTTTTTTTTTTTTTTTTGTGGCAGCTCCAGCACTTGGCAGGGCACCCAGAAAGAGCAGAAAACCTGGGTTTTCCTCTTGGCTCTGCCTGGCTGAGCTCAACCGGGCAAGTGACCTCCCTTTTGGGGCTTCAGATCACTCATGTGTAAAATGAGGGGGTTGGAAAAGTACATTGGTTTCTAAACCTTTTACTTTTTTCCCCCTGAAATCTGTTCTTTAAATGAAAGCTAAGTGGGTCTCCTCTTCCCCTCCAGCACATTGAAATGAAAGTTGGAAAAAAAGATGGGGTAGGAAGAGGCAATGGGGTCCCCTACGCACCCACTCCCAATCTCCAGTCTGAGAAGCGGGATCCATGGAACTGCCCAGCTTCTGGGGCATGCAATGTGGAAACCACTTCATGCTCTCCTGCCCAGCTCTAATTGGAGTTGTTCCTCATCAGAAGAAGCCTAATGCTTTTAGTATCTAGGAGTTGTGCATGGTTGCTAGTAATAAAGTGTTAGTCAGTCAGTCATGTCTGACACTTTGCGACCTCATGGACTGTCATCTGCCAGGTTCCTCTGTCTGTGAATTTCTCCAGGCAAGAATACTGGAGTGGGTAGACACTCCCTTCTCCAGGGCATCTTCCCAACCCAGGGATCGAAGCCAGGTCTCTTGCATTGCAGGCAGATTCTTTACCTTCTGAGCCACCATAGGAACCTGATAAATAAAAGTTTAAGCAGATTGAGGTGGTTGTTCATTCATTCAGTAATGAGAAGTCTGAAGGCAGGCACTCCACGACTAGTATGGTAGCTCCACAGTATCATCTGGGAGAAGAGTTCCAGACTCCTTTTATTTTTCTATTCCTTTATTTTAAGCATATGGCTCCCATCCTCAAAGTTGGCTCATGGTTAGAAAATGGCTGCTGAAGCTCCAGACATCACACTCACGTTCTAAACAAGAAAAAGGTGAAAGGGAAGAAGGACAGACAAGCACTTGCCAATTCAGTCTGCTCCTTTTAAAAAGTTTCCCTGGGTGCATTACTGGAGATTCCAGCTGATGTAACCTTGGCAAGAACAGTGTCACATGACTACTGGGTGCAAAGGAAGCCAGGAAACATTAGTATCATCATTTTTTTAAACCAAGGTGTATTGGCACCCAGCATAAAATTGGCGTTCTGCTAATAATGACAAGGAGAGACTGGATATTGGGTGGGCCACAGGATAAACAAACAGCTAACAGCTCCAGAGCACTTATTAAATACCATGCATGCATTATCTCATTTAATTCTCATAACTGCCTAGTGAGGTGAACACTCATCATTCCCATTTTATAGCTGAGGAAGTCAGAGCTCCAAGAAGTTAAGTGACTTGGCCACAGCAAACAAGTGTTGAAGCCAGGATATTAACCCAGGCACTCAAGCTAGAGTCCAAACCCTTAACCACCAGATTATACTGCTATGGTAAAGACCAAAATGTAGATTACATGCAGGGCTTTTCAATGCTGTTTCAGCATCTTTACAAAAGAGAGACACAGCAGTCCAAAGAGAGCCAATGCCTGCCTTTTCTCCTCCTCTGCCGTTTCCACATCCTCTTTCTCTAAGGACAACCGCGGTGGCAGACTGAATTGGCTATGATGCATTTACCAGAAGGTAAGTGTTTAGATACGGTTTGGAGGGAGTTCAGGGGAAACATTTTCAGGGACTTGACTTAGAGAAATGATTGATGAAGCAAGATTAAAAGAGCTAAGTCTATATGGGCTGGCACAGTATGAAAGGGAGGGAGGGAAGAAGGCAGCATGGAAGTTGAGCACGTAGGCAGCCTGAGTGTTCCAGAAACCTAGGGGCAGGCTGCGGTCCACGAGGCAGAGGGCTCACAACTCAGATCCCGTTGGAAAAGGACCAACAGCAAGCCCGTTGCAATGTCTTTATGTCGTTTCATATTTACAGACCACTTGGGCCACTTTTTTCTCTTTTAATCACCACAATATCATCCCAGGTGACATCACATACACCGGGCAGTGGGAAATCCAGGAGTGTGGACGGCATTAAAAACAGCATCTTGGGCTTCCTTGGTGGTCCAGTGGTTAAGAATCTGCCTGCCAGTACAGAGGTACAAGGGTTTGATCCCCAGTCCAGGAAGACCCCACGTGCTTCAGAGCAACTAAGCCCGCGTGCCAAAAACTACTAGCTCACAGGCCACAGCTACTAAAGTTGCCCGCACACCCTGGGGCCCATGCCCCACAAAAGAGAAGCCAGCTCAACGAGAAGCCCACGCGCCACAACCAGAAAGTAATACCCACTTACCAGAACTAGAGGAAACCCATGTGCAGCAACGAAGACCCAGAGCAGCCAAACATAAATCAATAAATTAAAAAGTGGCGTCTTCATTCAGTACATCCACTGAGACATCATAGTTGCACAATAAAAGTTCTCTGTAGCTAATATAGCTTAGAACCAAATCCATGGACATAGCCCTTGTGGGTCAGGATTTCTCTTAAGGGAAGTGCAACTTCAGCTTGTTCATCAGGAGGCAGACTTCAGAAGAGAAAGTAGGAATACTCCACTGTAAGACCAAGGAGTAATGCAAGTGAAATTCTCGTGAGCCAACACAGGAAGAGCTAGCTCCTAACCTGGCATTTTATTTTCTAATTGAGTTCTTTTTTAACAGAGGCTTTCTGAGCTTTTGGTAACATTCTATATCTTGATCCATTTGTGAAAATTCATTGTGCTTTATTATTCATATTTGCATTTTCTTTACCAAAAAAAACAACCCCAAAACACCCAAAACACAAAAAACCAAAAACAGGCATCTTCAACATTTCAAGGTGCTAAAATGGCATTCTGGTTAAGACTGTGATGTGGCAGAGACCACTGAGTGTCTCACAATCTCACTCTCTGCTTCCTCCTTAGAAGGAGACTCCTGATTTTTAACTGGGCACAGGGCTAGCTGGAATGAAACTACTGTACGTTTTCCACCTTCTCTTGCAACTGAGTGTTGCCTTGTGACCAAGTTCTGGGCAATGGGATATGTGATAATCATAGCAAGCAGTTTTAAGAAGTCACCTTCTTTCCTTCCCTTCTCCTTCTTGTTGGCTTGAAAGCAGATGAAATGGCTGGATCTTTGCAACTATCATAGTCCAGGAGGTGGAAATTGTGCTGTGGTTGTTGGCACACAGCACAGCTGGTCCTTGATCATGTAGCTCTCACAGCAGCCCTGAACTGTTTTTCTCCAGTTTTCTTTTTATAAAGGTGAATAAACTGCTATCCTGCTTAAGCAGCTGTTTTGGGGTTTCTCTGATTTGTAGCCAAATTTAATCCCAATAGATATATAGGATGGACCCCAAATTCAGATTCTTTTGAGGAGAGGGAGGAGACAGTGGGATCAGTTTCAATTCTATTGGTAAAAAGTTTGTTTCTTAACCTGGGTGGTGAGCATACAGGTGGTACATATGTTAAATTTTAAACTTTTGGGGGTATATCTAAGTGTCACACATTAAATCTCTTTATATGTATTGGTAAAAATAGTGTCAAAGCAAGACCATGAGCTACACAGAAAAATAATCAAATGGTGGCGATTTGGGGTTTCACCCCCCACTCTGGGTTCAGATCAGCTTTGGTGTGAGACTCTAACTGCTGTCTCTGAATAAGCTTAATGGACAGAGTGAGCAAGATTTGAAGGGGCAAGGGTGGGTTCAGCTTATGGATACCAAACCCAGTGTTTGGGAGCAGGAAGGGAAGAAGAAGAAGACAGGAGCTTGGCACCATTCTCTCCCCCACTCTGCCCAGGCCCTGTCTGGGATGGGTCAACCAGAATCTCTTACTGCAAACAAGCCATGGAAAGGTCTCTTTTTCCCATCCACCTACCTCATCCCTCTGCTCTCCACCAATCCCCACTTTTATTTTAAGAGAGTAAAAATAAATGTATTTAAAATCCTATATTTGCATGACAACAAATTCAACTAGATGTGGTTAAAGTGAAATATCCACAAAGCTTCCTCCTCTGGTCTAATCCTACCCTTTGGAGCTAGTCATGCTGAACAGCAGAGTGAGCCTGTGACTGCTGGCAAAGGCAAGTTTAAAGGCTAGAGCCCCAGGGAGACCAGGCAGATGTCTTGGTGGTGTAGGAGTAAAGAATCTGCTTGCCAGGGTGGGAGACCTAGGAGACTTGGGTTCAATTCCTGGGTTGGGAAGATCCCCCGGAGAAGGAACTGGTAACTCACTCCAGAATTCTTGCCTGGAGAGTCCCATGGACGGAGAAGCCTGGTGGGCTACAGTTCATGGAGTCCCAGAGTCGGCCAGGACTGAGAGATTGCACACAGTCTTCTGCCTAGGTACTGCCCATGGATATTGTAGGCTGCCGTGGTAGGGAAGGGCTGCTACTACGGAAGGGTCGGCCTGGGATCTCCTTGAACCTGTAAACTCCACACCACTGCTTTCACTACTCCTTCCACTGCCTCCCTCTGAATGCATCTTCAGTTCTCACGATGGGGGCGCCCATCCAGGAAGCCAGCCCTGATCTCTCTCCTCCCTGCAGGAATCCCCAGCCTCACCTTTGGGCCCCCAGAGCTCACGAAGACATCATGGAAACACTTGCAGCCCTTTATAGCATGGACATGAGCCTGTGTCTCGTCTGGCCTTGGGGAGCCCCTGGGGGCAGGTTTCTCTCTCTGTTCTCTGAGCCTTCAGACCAGCTGGAGCCCACCCCACGCTTGCTGATTGAAAATGGGTGTTTGGCCCAGATGTCTGTTTGGAGCCACATCTAAGACAGCCTGTACTGTGGGAGAGGCTCCCCACCTTCCCGGGTGCCTGAGCCAGTCACCACAATCCTCTCATCCCGACAAGAAAAAAACCCGCCAACCTCTGCTGGGCTGAACCCTCTGAGAAGTGGGATAAGATTCCAGAGCCGGGGCCCAGCCTGCCTGGAAGGCTGAGGGCAACGTCTACCTTGAGGGCCTGGGACCGGAAACGGAGGGGCGGGGGCAGGAAGGAGTGGGGGAGGAGCCGGCGGTGAAGGCTCTCCAGGATCCCCGCGCTTTGTAGCGGCGTCTTCTCTGTCACCTCCATGAAAGCACCTCAAAGCAGGTGTCACTCTCCTCTCATGGCACAGAGAACACTAGGTCAGTGAGAGAGCTTGCCCAAGGTTCTGCTGCAGGAAAAGGAGGCCTGGCTTGGGACAGTCTGCTTGCTTCTAAATAAGCGGACGTTTGGGTCAGGGCATGCTGTGACTGTTTCTTGTAGGCCCACTGCACAGAGAGGCTGGTCACTTGCTGGGAGATGGGTCCAGTCTAAATAGGAAGACAGACAAGATGCTTCCAGTTCAGTTCAGTTCAGTCACTCAGTTGTGTCTGACTCTTTGTGATTCAGATTTGGATTGCAGCATGCCAGGTTTTCCTGTCCATCACCAACTCCCAGAGCTTGCTGAAACTCATGTCCATCGAGTCGGTGATGCCATCCAACCATCTCATCCTCTCTCGTCCCCTTCTCCTCCTGCCTTCAATCTTTCCCAGCATCAGGGTCTTTTCCAAGGAGTCAGTTCTTCACATCAGGTGGCCAAAGTATTGGAGTTTCAGCTTCAGCATCAGTCCTTCCAATGAATATTCAGGACTGATTTCCTTTAGGATGGACTGGTTTGATCTCTTGCAGCCCAAGGGACTCTAAAGAGTCTTCTCCAACACTACAGCTCAAAAGCATCCATTCCACACTGGTGCTCTATTGATATATGGACTCTATACCCACATCCCTATGTACACGGACACAATAAAGCTCAAAGCTCTTTAGTCCTGTTGCTAAAGGTTGCAAAAGAAAGCTATTTAAAACAAGTGCATGGTGGCTGAGTCCAGGAGAGAAGAATGCACATTTGGGAAGAGAGATTTTTGAAATTGCTGCTTAGCTGAGTGACCTTGGGTAAATAACTGGACTCCACTGAACTTCAGTTTCCTCATCTGTAAAATGAAAATAGCTATGTTTTCCTTGCCTAATTGTCCAAGGATTACATGTACATGAGGTATTTAACTCAAGCCTGGGCCATAGCAAGTGCTCAGTGAATGAGCTGTTATTATTAAAATGAATTGTGTGTGTGTGCTCAGTCATGTCCGACTCTGTGACCACACGGACTGTAGCCTGCCAGGCTCCTCTGTCCATGGATTTCTCCAGGCAAGAATACTGGAGTGGGTTGCCATTTCCTTCTCCAGAGAATCTTTCTGAGCCAGGGATTGAACTTGCATCTCTTAAGTCTCCTGCGTTGGCAGGAGAGTTCTTTACCACTAGCACCACCTGGGAAGCTACCATTAGGAGACATTTTTGTCTCTCCCAAGCATACAGCAGAGTGCTGAGCCCATGGGGGCAGGAATTATATCCTCCCTCGTCTCTGATCTCTGGTGCCCAGACATCATCTGGCACAGAGGAGGCACTTGGTAAAGGTCTGCTGGGTTGAACTCAAGACTTGTTATTCTTCATTGTTATGGGGCACTCTGCCTTTATTAAAATCCTCTGAGTATAGTATTCCTTTTGAGCTTTTCCAAATGCCTGTGGAGCAGGCAGGACAGGTGATACTATTGTTCCCACTTTATGGCTGAAGAACACTGAGGCTTAGAGCAAAAATGCCTCCTGCCCAAGTCATGTGGCTGAGCTGAGCTGAGGTCAGTCTCTTCAGACTGTGGATTTCACGACCACTGTGTGTGAAAACCATCCACGGGAAGTGTATGGTGTTGGAATGAGCTGAGTTGGAAACCCCTTGGGAGACAGCCCCCTCCATCACATCCCAGGGTTCTCTGCCCACAGATTCAGAAAGGGTTTCAGAGAATGACTCAGTGTAGGTCATCTAAGTCACACTGATCTTGGCCCATCTTTCTACCCAGGCACAGTCCTGCTCTGCATCCAAGGTAGATGCCAGCTGGACCTCCTGGCCCATCACAAAGGACCTGGAGAGCCTGTGGATTTCAGAGCAGGTCAGACAAGGACTGCCTGGGGCACTTGGAGGAACTGGAAGTATGGGGCCTTGCCTGGCTGCAAACAACACCTACGGTCTGCATCCTGGCCTGGTTGACAGCCTCACTGACAGGTTTAGTACCGGGTTTTATGACTTCGAAGCTTAGTCACTGCCTAAGGAAGTCAGCCTGCTCAGAAACTAACATTTAGCAAAGCCATGACCCAGATGCTTAAGCAGGGAAAGGCTTCTCCACCCTTGGCAGAATTGGCCTCTGGAACCAAGTCCGGGGATACAGGAGGCAGCGAGGCTGAGGTCCTGGTATCTTTCAGTGACCCACATGGTTGTCCTTTATTTGCCCAAGTTTCCACTGCTGAGTTTTAAGGGAGCAAGGAGCAGATGTCCGCTACCACCAGAGACAGCCTGACAAGGGCCAAGGGCTTCTGATCCCTGTCCCCAGGCCTTCCTTATGAGTTGAATCTGATGGGGTGAAGAGCAGAGGTCTGGTTTATCCTGTGGTAGATAAATCAACCCCCCTCCTGGCTTTCACTTCATGCCCTGCAGACAGAAGATCAGTCTCTGATCCAAAGCAGTTCAAGCCTGGATTCCTCCACGTTGTTCCCCACCCCCACCTTGGCCTCTATGAAAACTGGAAGCTTCTCCAGCATCTCTTCAGCCTTGACCCAGGTCTGCAATCTACCCTTCCCATGAGGCTGGAACAGGCCTAGGCGGAGTGGGGAGTGGGGACACACCTCAGCCCAGGTCACACAGCTGCCTTCCTGCTATGAGGACGTGGGATCCTGCTGGGGACTCCAGCTAATTGGGGACCCCGACCCAGGCTGAAGAAGAGATGAGGTGCCCAGTTAACTGGAAACCAGCCCTGACCGAGAGTTGGGCTCTGTAGCTCTTAAGTTTGGATGGGGAGGAGGAACCTGGAGGATGCCATTGATCTTAGGTTGGTTGACTTGCCCAGTCCCCTCACAGCGTGGCTTTAGGACACTTGCCACATCATGTATTTTAATTCTCCAGGAGCTCACTTAGCCCTTTCTCCCTCACTCAAGTTACCACTGTCACTTGCCTGGTGATAACCACAAGAGTCTTCTCATGGATCTCCTGATTGGAGTGTTAGCTCCACTCCAGCCGCTGTTTTTCTTTCTTTCCCTCCCTGGGATTTTTATCTTGTCAAATACAATCCATCTCCTTCATTTCTCTTTCTCCCTTTCCAAGACACGTAAGTTTTATTTTAAAAATTGCTCCTGCTTTCTAGTGAATTTTAATACCACAACACCTGCTGTAATACCACAAAGTGAAGTGAAAGTTGCTCAGTCATGTCTGACTCTTTGAGACCCCATGGACTATACAGTTGTTGGACTTCTCCAGGCTAGAATATTGGAGTCAGTAGCCATTCCCTTTTCCAGGGGATCTTCCTCACCCAGGGATTGAACCCAAGTCTCCTGCATTGTGGGTGGATTCTTTACCAGCTGAGCCACCAAGAAAGCCCAAAAATACTGGAGTGGGTAGACTATCCCTTCTCCAGTGGATCTTCCCAACCCAGTAATTGAACTGGCGTCTCCTGCATACCAGGGACAGCCCAGGACCACAAAACGTGCTATTAAACAGGCACTTAAATTTTTATACAAATGAATTAGGATGGCATCACTGATAAGTCTATAAAACAAGTAGGATAAACTTGTGCAACTGGGCAGCTCCAGGCTCTAGGGGCCAGTTGTCCAGTACATCACGTCCAAATTTACATCATCACAAAATCAGTATCAATGCAAAGGTTTTATTGAAGCAGCATCAATACTAACCTTTTGGAGGACTTTAGCCCCAGAAAGTCCTAGCTTTAAATCCCAACTCTGCCACACGCTAATTTTATGACATAGGCCAAAGAATAAGCCTCAATTCTAGTTTATCCATCTAGAAAATGATAGCAAACACAACTTCATAGAGTTGTTGTGAGGTTTAAATACTGTGTCAGCTAGCTATTGCTGTGTAACAGTCAACCAGTACATCTCAGTGACACCCAACAACAAAATATTTATTTCTAATGTTTCCAAGGGCTGGCTGGGACCAGCTGCTGGAGCTGGGCTAGGCTGGGCAGCTCTGGTTCAGGCTGTGTCTGGATAACTCCAGTCTGCTCCACGAATCTTACTGCGGGCCCAGGCTGAGGGGGCAACAGCTGCCTAGGGGAATCTCTTCTCATAGCCAGAGCAGAGACACAAGAAAAAGACTGCTCAGGTGTATTTCAAGTCCTTGCTTGCATCTTTTCTACTAACATCCCATT